>NW_017728918.1:98589031-98598563 GCF_001723895.1 Crocodylus porosus | reverse complement strand
TGCTGGTTGCCCTTGAGCATCATCCCTGAAGCTGACCCATCACAGATGTGCTTCTTGAGGATCTTCTCAAAGAGTTTCCCAAGGATAGAGGTAAGACTGATGGGCCTA
Source organism: Crocodylus porosus (assembly GCF_001723895.1). Taxonomy (NCBI): domain Eukaryota; kingdom Metazoa; phylum Chordata; order Crocodylia; family Crocodylidae; genus Crocodylus; species Crocodylus porosus. The sequence continues at coordinate 98,598,455 of NW_017728918.1, read as the reverse complement.
CAGTTGCCCGGGTCCTCCCTCTTCCCTTTTTTGAAGATGGGGACCACATTAGCTATCCCTCTGAATTGCAGTCTTTTAAAAAATCTGAAATGCAGCCATGTTTATAGTGAAAAATGGAAGTCTTTCACCATTGGCATTTCCATAAAAACAGGTTTTTGGAGGTTGTATGAAGGATATCTTTTATAACTGAATTAGAGAGGAAATGCATTATACCAGAATGTAATAACCTGGGCTAGAATTAGCTTAGCTCACAGGAGCTGAATTCTATGCTGCCCCATTAACAATACCATACGACTTTACTCTCTCACTCCATCTGTTACAGTAAGTGAGGAAGAAGTACCTAGCAGGTAAATCCTATTTTACTGTATGTATCGATGTGGCAAGTACGAAGCCATTTAAGTACAGTTTTTGGCCCTTGTAGAGTTTGCAATTCAGATTTGGGCTAGTGAGCATGTACATGCCCATTGAGCTTGTTCATCAGAGCTATATCTGACTGGGCATCAGCACAGTGAAACAAAATTGCTCATGTGTGAGGCCAGGTTAGTTCCAAATTTTTAGTTGTAGAGAAACCACTACTAGAAGGTCTTAAATGCTAGAGAAGGTGTTTTAGCCCAACAGTCTAGTGGTTAATACACTTGCCAGGTTCAAAGTCTTTCTCACCCAGACAGGGCTTGAACCCAATCTCCAGCTTATTCAGACATAGCACAGTGCTGGACCATGCAGACTTACTAGAATTCTATTCACTTTTTGCATCTAAATGGCAGTTTTCCAGCCATGTAAGCAGCAATTTTGGCACTTATGCACAGTCTTTGATGGGTAAATGTCCACACTGAAGTATGTGCAGTAACTTACACACTGGCTAAACACTCTGTATATGCATACCTGAGTGTATGTCCTCAGATATAAGGATGAGGCTGGCCCTCTTCTGTGTTATCCTTAGTAGCTGTGTGGTTAGGGCACTCATCCATGAAGCAGGAAACCCAGATAATAGCCCCACTCCTCTACAACCAGGGTGGGGTTGAACATGTGTCCTGTTATCCTAACAAAGCTCCATAAGCACCAAACCACAGGTTAGGTATTACCCATTCTTCAGTTCTCCTCTGGAAGCTGGCCCACTATGGTTTGGATAGGGATGATTATGCCTCAGGCAAGGGCTTGGACTAGATGACCTCTAGAGGTCCCTTCAGCTTTATCTCTATGACTATTACTATGACTATGACTTGTATCAAGAGAAAGAAAGCAAGTTAGAGCGTGTATAGTTCAATGAGGTTGATTCCTCCCTGGTTTGGAAGGGATCTCTGGTTCTATCCTGGGCCCTTGTTCCCAATGCATCAGAAAAATTCCTAGTTCTTTTTATTTATGGAATACTAAATGTAAGGTGCAGTAAGCCAGCCTCAAGAGGATAGGAGATTGCTCTGGGTAATATGTAACTTGTGGTCTCTGCTAGGAAGCGGGAGATGCAGATTCAAAACCCCCTGAATAAGGTGAAACCTGTGTTATCTGCTCCCTGGGTAAGTGCCCTAGCCACTTGACAATCGGGATAAAAGTTGAGAGGGCTCTCCATCTCATCTTATTGAGCTGGAACAATGCAGAGCAACTCTATCTCACTGGAGGATGAAACAGAATCTAAACTATGTGTAAATGCTGCAAACTGCAGTTATACCACTATGTAAATATCATGTAGGAGCACAAACTGAAATAGGACTGAATCCCAAGTGACAAGAATTATTTGTCCAATATGCTTGGTCACATATAAAGACATCAGGATTGCTATAATTAACTAGAAGTAGTAGTATCCTCCTCTGATTTTTATAATTTACTTGCAACAACTAATTCTAGTAAGCTATTTACAAAGAGAGAAAATTTACCTTGTGCAGAGGGCCATGTCCCACATAGTCCCTATCTTGAATTTCCTCTCTCATGTTCTGAAGCCCTGGTGAGGTATTCTGATTACAGTATTACTGGGCACATCTAAACATGCTATTAATGGCCCTGAATAAACTCTGGAACAGTTTACGCTGGAGTTTATCGCTCTTGGGTAAAGTGTTTACAAGTGTGCCTGGGATCATCGAACCTTGAGCCAGGGTACTGTAGCCCCAGCTGGCAGGGGGAGTTCGGGGGTCAGCCTGCCAGCCTGGAGCTGCTCCACCCCAGCTCAATGTGCTGCAGAGGGGCTGGTTGGGGCATACAGTGCTACAGTGTATAGCTAGTCAGCAAGCAGCCTTTGCACAGTAGCACCTTCATGCCCCAGCCAACCCCGGTCACTGTCTACACATGTATTGCAGTGTACCAAAAAACTGCTGTAGGGTAGTAGTAGTTGTGTCAGGCAGTACTATCCTACAGCTGAGTTAATTAGTTTACTGTGGCTTAATAGCATGACACATGTAGACAGTGACATTTTACTCCTGAGCTAATTAGTCATCTATGCACTAAAGAGCATGTGTAAATGTGCCCACTTAGTACAGAAAATACTGGTGGCCTAGAGAAGCCAGGATTCCTAATAGCAAGTTGGAAATGTTAAGAGAGTAGCACATGGAAGCAACATATATCAAGATCTCTGTCTTTCCTTATGAAGCTATGAGACCCCAATGTACAATAGGCCACTGACATATTTGCTCTTTGGAATGTTTACACAGCTTCAGATCAGAACTGAAGCAAACCAGCTTTACACATTCTCTTGTTCTCAGTCCCAAATGAGAGTTATGGTATTTTAAACCATATGTTATTGAGTAGAGAAACAATTAGAAACTATCTTTTGACATGTTGGTCATTCTGGTCCAAGGCAAGGAGGATGGCTTTAAAGATACGTGTGTGTATCTTTAAGTGTGTGTGTGTGTGTGTGTGTGTGTGTGTGTGTACATCCATACACGCACACATACATACATGTAGACAAAAAACACATAAAACAGAAAGCTAGAAGCCTTTTTCCTCCACTATATATATATAGATATATATATCTTCACATATCTATATATATCTATATCTAGATATATATAGATATATATATCTTTAAAGCCTGTAAAGCCATATATGTGTGTGTGTGTGTGTGTGTGTGTGTGTGTGTGTATAGTATATTTAATCTGCCCTTAAAACTCTCCACAAGCCTAAAAGGATGTTTGGAGTTAGGTTTTAAAAACAGTGGGATTTAATGCAACAGGTTTGGCAAATGAATTGCTACAGTTCATACAGCTGATGAATTGATGTAGACCCCGCTGACTAACATGTACCATGTGTTTGCTTTGGCAGCAAATGTGGAAAAATCATTTGGAGAAAAATTGTATTATTCAACAGATTTCTTTCTTGTTTTGTTTTCTGTTTTTTTTTCTTTAATCAAAATCACAAAGGTAGGGTTCACAGGGGCCCTTCCCCTGATTAGTACCATATCCATCCTGTTACGAGAAACTAAAGATATGAGCACATGTTTTTCTATGCTTTAAACTATCTGATAATAGTCTTTTCAAACACTAAAATCAAACGCACACATGCACTTTTATATAGAACACATGAAACTAGAAGGTTTCAGATCCAGCAGATTCTCAGCTGTTTCTGTATTTGAAAGTTCATGCTGCCTGTTTTCTAGTAGTAGTGACCTTTCAAGCAATCTAATTATGAAAGTCCCTAACTCAATCAAAGGCCTTCATTTTAAAGCTAGTTTACTAAACTGACTAAGATGTAGTGACTTTCACTGAAATATTAATGAACTCTACAACCCAATACTGTGGGGAGTAAAGATAATGCCAATTTTTTATTATTTTTCTTTTATGTCCCAGATTTATAGATTTTTGCTCCACTCAACCATGAAAGCTTGGCTTCTCCGTTTCTGTGTAGATGGGAAGAAAAAAGCTGAGCCTTGGCTAACTGACATTTGTAAGTTTGCCTTTGTCATTTGAAGTCTTGGAAACTCTTTTGCACCCCAGAAATTGAGACGTACTGACTTTTAAATGGCTTTTCTGATCAACATTGTAGGTGTGGAAAGTTGTGGAAAAGAATCAAAACTTAACTTCTGCTTTACAGGGCTGAAAAGTTGGTTAATACCAGAGTCAGAGCCATTGCTGAAATCCAAGAAAAAATATTCTTTTGCTCTGTATCCTATTTATTCTTTTCTTTCTAGATTTAAGGTGTTTCTGTTCGCCCCCTTTTGTCTATGCTTTCCTTCAGTATTAAACCAAGAGCCTTGGTAATTTATGCTCTATTTATATATACAGATCTGATATGGGAGCAAAGTTTACATTGCTTCAATCTTTTCCTTACTGGACTATTTTGAGACACCACAAATGTGTACAAAATCATTCTTTTGTCCATGGATGTTTAAATAAAAAATGAACTTTGTTCTAAAATAAATTCCAATTCAACTATAAGATAAGGGATATATGCACAAATTACAGAATGACACTTGGACAATTTCTATCACCTAGATTATATAACAAGTCAGATTTCATTATTATAATTCCTTCTGGTCTTAAAATGAACTATGGTATCCTTTGAGAGCCAAGGTGCCTTTTCCTAACCTAAGGGGTTCATTTCTGGATTGCATTCCCTCATTTTGGTCTTTATTTCCATTCAACTGTAGGATCAGCTGATCAGATCTTTTTCTTTTGTTTTTACCCCCAGTTTGCTCATGTCTATGATGTTGTGTCTAAATCCACTTACTTTCTTTAAGGAATAAAAAAGAAAAATTGTTCTTAACTATTAAAATGAAGTCACACTAATGTTTTGGGAGAACTTCTCCTAAAATTAGCTCCAAGATGTCCCATTGCTATACATTATTAAGGCACCACTGATTGTGACATATATATTGGGAAAGGATCTGTCTCTCATTTTTACTGTTGTGACTTATTGAAAATTTATATTGAGCATAGTAGACTTATACATGAGTCCAGCAAAATATTTACTTTGCTGGTTACATCTTTGTTTCATTCATTACCTGGTCTACATCATACAGGGTATAAATCTGAGGGTGGTGTGGTCATCAGGGCTGTGCAAAACAGCATCATTTCATTTCGATTTCCATTTCACCATTTCAATGGGACAGTGTTTTGTTTTGAGTTTTATTACATTCGAAGCACTGTTCCATTTCATTTTTGTCAAAACTGTTTCTCTGTTTGGACGCTGTTCTGAAGTTTCGCCCATAGGCTATAATGGGGAAGGACAAAAGTGCCTATAACTTTGTAATTTTTGGTAGATTTGTATGAGAACATCAGAGATGCTAGCCACTTCTGAGGCCATGAAGCCTGCCAGGTTTCAAGGAGATAGGTGCAGAGGTTTCTGGGCAACTGCACCTCAAATTCTTGAAAGCAAAACTCATGTCAGTTGTAAGTGTGAATGCACAGGGGGCTGAAAACTGCAGATGTGGTAACACCTGCTGAGGCCACAAAGCCTGCAAAGTTTCAAGGAGATAGGTGTAGGGGTTTCTGGGAAACTGCATCTCAGGCTGCTGACAAGCAAAACTCATGACGTGTGACTGTGTGTATGTTAAGGCATACCTTCACTGGTGCTGGGCCCCAATGAGGCCTTCTCCTCCCCTACAGCCTCCCATGTCCACCACTTTACATGACAACTTATTAAGCAGCACAGTAGCATCAGCAGCATCTCAGGCGACCAAACTGTGACAGAGCCTTTCTTTCCTCTCCTGCAGGAGCTTCTTCTCCAGCAGCTGCCAGAGAACTCTCCCTGCCAGCCCCAGACCTGGGGTTTAGATGTGCCCAGGACCCTGCGTCCTTCTGGTCAGGTGCTAGGGGTGTTGGTCTAAGGACATGGCACTGGTAGAAGAGGTTCTTTGGGTCAATCTAGTATCTTTTAGCAGATCAGCTGAATAGTTTCAGAAATATATCTTAGCAAGGTTTTAGGTTGAAAAACCCTTTGTCAGGCTGAGGAAGCACTTGCAGTTGGTGCGTATGCTGTTCCTGGATGGAAGAAATAGTAAAGAAGCCAGAGGCTGGCATGCAATGCAAGCAAGAAAGCCAGTGAAAATGGAAATGGAAGTGTTAGGGGGTGAGGGACAGGCTGGGGTGGGAGGGTGGGAACGGGGATGTAGCAGCACAGGTAAAATGGAGAGGTACCTGGGAAGTTAGATGTCTGGCAGGTTATTGTGTGTCGGAATTCCTCATACAATGAGGGCACCATCGTCCTGCTGAAGGTGGTGCATGTGGGCACTTGGTATGATGCAGCAACAAGTGCCATGAGCTTCCTGAACCCTGGCTGCTCAACTAAGGAGAAGCATTGGCCGATGACAGCAAGCATCTCCCCAGTGCTCTGGATGATCTTTCTCCCCCTTGCAACACCTGCCTTTCTGTCCACCTTTCTCCCACTGTTCCAGGGTGGTCTGCCTCTGCTTTGTGGGGATGGGGACCTTGGAGTGAGAGGGGAACTTCATTTTGGCCATGCTCCCACTGGTGCCAGGCTGAGGAGGAGCAAAGGCAATAGGGTGGTACCTGTGGAGGTGTATCAGTGTCCCCATGGTGCTCATGTGTTTTGTTCCCTTGCCTCAGCTGGTTTTAGCTCAGCAGTGCAGGTAGATAGCATAGCTGGGATCATCTGCCAGCTCAAAATGATCCCAGACCACAGTACCTGCTTGCTTCTGGGGTGCGGGTGCATGTGTGGATGCTGCCTTTACCCCTCCTCAGCAGGCAGTGGCATAGCAACAGGAGGAGTGGACTCAGCTGAGCCACTTGCCTCCACAACCTCTACCTCAGTCTCCTCCAAAATGCCTTCTGGGGAAGGAGACCTGGTTCTAGGGGAAGCTTGAGGGGTGTAGAGCACAAACTCAAATGATTTCTCCTCCTTCCCCAGAATTTCCCTTGCTAGGGCACTCAGCTCCAGCTCCAGCTCCAACTCTTCCTGTGGAACTGGAAGTTTCAGCATGGGAAGAGACATGGGGGTGGGGAGACTGTCATGCTGGTGCTGGTGCTGATGCTTGTTGTCATGGTGATGGTGGTGGAGATTATGGCTGGTGCTCTTGGAGGAGATGCAGACTCAGGCACAGGCAGTTGTACTGGCATTGCTCCCCTCTCCTTGCAGCCTGTACTAGTGGAAGCCTCATGCTTGCTTGTTGTAGGAAAGAGGCTGTGTCTCAGTTTGGGGCGGGGGAGGGAACTTACACTTCTCCCTCCACCCCATCTTCTGCCCTTTCATAAAGGTTTGCCAGCTGCCTTTCCAGCACACTTCATGGTGTGTTTTATAGTGTCTTATCTTTATATAATAAAATAAAAATATATAAATTTATATGCTTGTCTTCCTATATAAATGTTATATTATAATATGCAATATAATTATGAAATTGAAAAGACTCAATAAATGAATATAATAATAAAATAAAAGGTCTAGAAAGAAAGCAAAAGGTATTGCAAAATCCCACTTGCTAGGCTAGCAAGTAGGGAATCAATGATAGTAGTCTTTGTTGTCTAAAGCTGCTGAGCTTCTGGAAGATAGCCCAGTTACTGATCCCAAGGCAGAACAAACAATGCTGCTTTTTATACTGTTTTTCCATCCCTCCCTTAGAGCACTGGGATTGGAAGGGACCTCAGGGAAGGATGACAGTTACTGGCTGGCTACACAGTCAATATGAGAGCACTCCTTCCCCCTCTTCCCCGCTCTTCCTTCTCCCTCTCCTTACTTTCTGTTTTCCTGCAGGCAAGCCCAACTTCACCTTCGAAACTCGAAATGTTTTGAAGGTTTCAAGGCATTTTGACTGCCGTCATTTCATTTTGAGGCTGTTTTGAAGCCCCTCATTTCATTTCAATTTCTCTGTTTTGAGCTCGAAAGGAATCAAAATAGCATCAAAACGGAACAGCTGGTGAGATTTCATACAGCCCTAGTGGTCATCTGTCTACAAAAGCATCTGTTGGAATGACCAAATTATTTCACATAAACCTCAGATGACCAATTTTAGCCTACTTATCTGCAGTGGATTTGAAGTAGATACCTGGCAAAATCTGGTTTGAGAGTATTTCTAATCAGTAGGGATAGCAAAGTTTTCTCTGGAGGTTACAATGACTCCTTGAGACCCATGATTATGTCAGCAGATGTCTGAGACATTTGTTTCATAAGCCTGGTTTAAGTCAAATCTTTAACATCATTGTAACAGTTTTATTTAATGTAATTTCCTGTTGTTTAATTTAATTCTCCTCTTTTAATGTAATTTCCTATTTCTAATAGTACATGAAAAGTAAAAATGGAAAAAAATACCAGCAACAGGGACAAAAAGGATTAATGTCCATCGTCCATCTGGGTCCTTTAGATTAAATAACCGGTGAATGACAATATTACTGGTACACTGTGGCCTGAGGAACATAATTTTTGCCTGACTGTATTTGGCTGTCTAATGATCCAAATGGTTGTGCATAGTTCACTACTGCTCTACATCATGTGTAGTCAGAACAAAATGAATGTAAAATGCTCCAGTTCTCCTCAAAAAATATATTTGATACCTTCTCAGCACTGTGTATATCAGTGCATAGTATGTAGGGCAATTGTGAACCAAACCTTTGATAAGAGGTTTAAAGTCCTCCAGTGGACTTTAAACTAAGTTTGTCGGGGGATGGGGATCCACAGGAGCAAGAGAAAACTCAACCAGGTGTAGGACCTGCCCAGTTAAGAGCTCAGATATATACCAAGGGACCAGTTGTCTCTCAGAAAGGGGGGGTGCCCAGGGCTCTCTCGGGCGGATTAAGGTGTCTCTTCACTGATGCAAGAAGCATGGGGAACAAGGAGAAGGAGCTTGCTCTCCTGCTTGCAAGTAGTAAAATTGACCTGGATGGCCTAGTGGAGACATGGTGGGATGAAACTTTTGACTGGGCATTAGACATAGAGGGCTATAGGTTGTTTAGAAGAGATAGGAAGGGGAAAAAAGGTGGTGGGGGAGTTGTGCTCTATGTTAGGGAACAGTATAACAATTCTACCTTCCAAATGGGACCAGAGGAAGGCTTAACTGAGACTCTCAGTGGGTCAAACTTCAAGGAGGGTGGGGGGAGAGGGATATGGTGGTAGGGGTTTATTACAGGCCACCACATCAGGAGGAAGAGCTGGATCTGAAATTTTCCAGGTATCTTGGGGAGGCTGTGCATGCAAAGGATGTTGTGGTCATGGGTGATATGAATTACCCTGACATCAACTGGGAGGAGCAGTCGGCCAGGTCTAACCACTCAGGAAGGTTCCTGACGTACGTACAGGACCTACACCTTGTGCAGGAGGTAAATGTCCCCACTAGAGAAAATGCCATACTGGATCTGGTATTAGCCTCTGGGGATGACCTGGTAGGGGAGGTGCTAGTACAACGGAGGCTAGGGGACAGTGATCATGAAACGATCCAGTTTGCTATTCAGAGAAAGGTGGGGAGGGTAACTAGCACAGCGCAAATGCTTGACTTTAGGAAAGCCAACTTCGATGTGCTCAGGGCAGTAGTCAGGGAGGCACTCGGAGCCCAGGG
>NW_017728918.1:98584601-98589020 GCF_001723895.1 Crocodylus porosus | reverse complement strand
GTCTGGAACAGCCTGCCATCGGAGGTGGTTCAAGCACCTACATTGAACACCTTCAAGAGCAAATTGGATGCTTATTTTGCTGGGATCCTATGAACCCAGCTGACTTCGTGCCCTTTGGGCGGGGGGCTGGACTTGATCTTCCGAGGTCCCTTCCAGCCTTAATGTCTATGAAATCTATTAAATATATGGCCACTTCTATATTCCCTTGGGACCCAGATGGAGTTTCTGCAGAATCTCAGTGTGGCACTGGGTCATGCACTCTGGACACTTCTAACTCTACTGTACCTAACTGCCAAATTCAGCAAGGGTGATGCAGGAGCAAGTGGGTAGGGTTTGTTTCTTGGTGGCAGTTCTGGGTCGGCAAGAAGGTACTGTAGATATGGCCTGTATATGGGGGGAGGGAGCATTTGAGGGGGCAATGTATACAGTGGAAGATGGCCAGCTAGTCCTAAATGTGTGGCCATGTGAAGGATGTGTGCTTCAATCTCTGGCTGCAAGGTTCAATTTAATTGATAAATGGTTTCAGGTCCAACCCCTTGTGGGCTGTGCTCTTATGGACTTTAAACTTTTTCTTTTACCATTTTTCTAATAAATGTCTAAACACTCAGAAAAGGCTGTCTGTCTGTTTATCTGTCATCACTAATGTGGTGGAGGGAGCGTGGGGGAAGAAGATTTAAAAGCAGACTGGAATATGATTAATTAAGATCTGTGAAACCCTTGTATTATAATGATCTTACTTGTGAAAGTGTGTGTTAAAGTAGTGGTGAGTAGTAGGAGTTGTAGACAGGAAACAGACAACAGGGATAGAAAGAATATTTTAACAATAGAAAAAATTAGGCTTGAAAAGGCTATCTTGAAGATTAATGATGCTTTACTATGAATTTGGTGGGCTAGATCATCAGCTGGAACTTTCAGAGTCAATGCTTGCCAGTTTACTAGTGAGGATATGGCCAACTTACTAGCACCTGGAAGAAGACTTTTCACCTTAATATTCTCTGGTGGTATTTGTTTTTTGTACTCCCCAATATGTATATTGTTGTGTTTGTCAAACTACACTTACAGATCTTCAGAAATACGTATTTTCAGTCTTAGTCCTATACAATGTAGCTTACATTTTTAGGGATATGCAAGATCATACTTCTGTAGCACAATCATTAACTTATCTTGTTATTTCTTAGAATGTCCTTTCTGAAATCTGTGCTTAAAATGTTCTCCACTTGGCTTTAGAACAATTCAGTCCATAATATGTTAGTCTTCTGTCAGACAACATGTTTCTGAGAGAAGCTATGAGAGGGGAGGCAAGCATAAAGGCAGAGAGAATCATAATTTCTACAATATACTAACACTAAAAGTCTAAAAGCATAGAACAAACAGAGAAACCACATCACCGCACATTTGTTTGTGCTATTGGAAAATCTGATTACAGTAAAACAGAAAGATAAACTTAAAACTAACAAACATTCCATTTGGGAAAGTTTCCGTCTTAGAAATGGCTGACTTGTTTTAACGGGGACTGAGAAATAAACTTCCTGGTCACTTATGATTTTTTAAGCCTTTTATTTTCTTGCTTCATCAAATTCCCTTCTCTTTCTCAGACTGGTGTGCATGAAGGTATGTCTGGCTCTTTAAACAAAATAGTAAATCCAACTTCTCTTTGGTGGGTAGGTAGCACTTACATGGTAACTGTAGCCATGTAACTGCCACTTTATACCACTGATACTTGAAGAGAACTTGGATCTTCCACTTTCTCAATAGTTGCCCTAATAGCCATTGGGCTAAAAGGTAGGAGGGCTCACGTTCTCCTCCATTTGATGTTAGTTTAGCACCTTTCAGGAAGGAGAAGAAGCTTAAATCTATGCAAGCGGCCCAAAAATGTCACTTATGAAGCTAAGTTATTTGCATGAATGCTACTTACCTATTTACAGGTGGAGTTGGATTTGATCCTGTGCACCTGTCCAGTTTTTATAGGAATATTGTCCTTTGTGACTTTTGTCCTTTCCTCAGTGCTGAACAGTTGAATTGAGTGAAGAAAATGTAAGACCTCCTTATTTTCTCACCTCAGTTAAAGTTATTTTGTGGAAATGTTCCAATACCCCTTCATACCATTTGAGCAAAGTAGGTTATGGAGAATCTGTTTCTACATTGAGTTTTTAGGTTGAGGGGACGTTATTTTTAAAATATCACCCTTTCACTACCTGGTCTGAATCTGTTCCAATTAGAGACGAGTCTTAAACTAAAGGAAAAATGGCAAGGGTAAGTGTCAGTGCAAATGTGTTCAGACAACTGTCCTAGTGCCTGATGGGAAGGATGAGAAGTTGGAGTAAAGTCTGTGATGACTCAATTAAAAAGACATGATAACTTTATTAACACATTCTCCAACTAGTGGTGACAAAAAAAAAAAAAAAATTGATAGCATCTGGAAAAAAGAATCTCTTGCCATTAAACATTCACCATTTTAAAATATTTTCTAGGAATTCAATGTAGTTGGCTGCACAATTAAAGATTTATAAGTATGAGATGAGAGGAAGACATAAGAAACTACAGAGGATGTTTCTTAGTTTGTGCATGCATATGTGTCTGTGTCCATGGCAAATCTATTCATGCCTCTGCAAATAGGAGAAAGTTCCTAAAGGTGGAAAAAAGAGAAGACTAGAGCTGACAAGCTCATCCAAGATAATTAGGACTAAGTTATTGCTTTTGTAACCCAGGCAGTACTCCAAGAGGTACCCCCTCTCCAATTGAAGGGATCAAAGCAGGTGCACAAGTGCTGTGGGTGGTGTAGGGACTCTCCTCCCCCTATAGAGCAGAGCTAGACCACCAATGGAGACTTAACCATATACCTTTTAATACTGGTAACATAACGGGCATAAATCAGAGGGTATAGTGAACACTACAATGCCCCAAGGGGGCAGGATTCAACAAAGGTTAGACACCTATAATCATTGACAAAAGACAGGGTTAACAAAATATAAAACACGAACAGCAGAACAAACAATACAGGTTGATGAAATATAAAAAGGCACAAAATACAAAATGTCAAAGAAATACAGGGCCTAGGTACCTGGAGGGGAACACAATGGCTCCAAACCTATGAATCTGAATTGAATCACTGGAAGCTTTAGGCTTTCCAAATCGATTCAGAGCTTCTGAATCAATTTGGAAAAGATTCAGAAAAGATTTGGAGATTTGGCCATAGAGTATAATGGGGAATCAATGAAATAACTATTACTTTGTTGTCTTTTCGCTGATTTCAATGAAACTTGGAGGGATGGTAGCCTCTTCTGAGAGCATGACACATGCCAAGTTTCAAGGAGATAGGCACAGGGGTATGGGAAAAACTGCACCCTAAATTCTTGGAAGCAAAATTCATGTATGTGTTAAGCCTCAGTGGGGTCAAAACTGCAGGGATGGCAGCTCTTGCTGAGGCCACAAAGCCTGACAAGTTTCAAGGAGATAGGTGAAGGGGCTTGGGGGAAACTGTACCTCAAGCTGTGGACAAGCAGAACTCGTGACATGGGTGACACTGCGTGTGTTAAGGCGCAGCACAGTGACAGCTGCAGGCTTTCTAGACCCTGCTGAGGCCACAAAGTCTGCCAGCTGTCAAGGAGATAGGTGCAGGGGCTTCTGGGTTCTGCGGCCCTGCACCTCTAGCTGCTGACAGGCAAAAATTGTGACATGGATGTTTGTGCAAATGTGTCTGTCTTGGGGCACATGGGGGGGAAACTACTGCAGGTTTCATCCCCTCAGCTCAGCACTATGAAAAGGAATGGAGGGCTGCTCTAGCACCTCCCCAGCTTCTAGTCTGAGCCACTGCAGGCATGTGCCTCCATTTTTGGGATGTCTATCTGGTTACAAAGCTTATTTATTCTAGCCAGGTTAGACTAACCTGCAAAGATTGAATCAATTCAGGATCAGGCTTTTGAATGTCTGTCCCTAGCCTAAATGTCTCATGTAGATGAGCCCCCTGTGTAGGAAAGCTGGCATAGAATACTTGCAATATGTTGGTCCACCTTCCTGGGCCTCATTAGAGGTGAGTGGCCATGCCCAAGTTTTTTCCTGAAGAGCTCATAGACTGATATTTAATGGTTTCTGCACAGCTAGGTAAGGTACAGTTTTGCTTCACAATGCTCAGCAGCTGCTGGTCCTTCTTAGTTCCATGGCTGACAGAACCATTTGGAAGTAGACATCATACTCTGTTTCCATAAACACTTTACAAATAATGGGCCAGATCCTCAGCACATTTAATTTTCCAAAGCTCCACTGATTGAATTGAGCTGCCACCAATTTGCAACACCTGAGAATCTGTCTCAGGATTCCTATATCAAATACAATTATTTCATAGATTTTATAGATTTCATAGACATTAGGGCTGGAAGGGACCTCGGAAGATCATCGAGTCCAGCCCCCCGCCCAAAGGGC
>NW_017728918.1:98580028-98583646 GCF_001723895.1 Crocodylus porosus | reverse complement strand
TAAGGCTTTTTTGAAGTCAAGTTATATGACATCAATCTCTTCTCCCTTGTCCAGGTGATAGGTCACCCGGTCGTAGAAGGAAATGAGATTGGTCAAGCAAGACCTATCCACAACAAACCCGTGCTGGCTATTCCTTAGGATGTTGGCGTTGGCCAGTCCATTAAGGGTGGCCTCTTTAATAAACATTTCTAAGATCTTCCCCAGGATAGAAGTCAGGCTGATGGGCCTATAGTTAGCCGGATCCACTTTCTTACATTCAGAATATTCGCAGATTTGGCATTTTTATAGTAGTTTGTCTTCCTTTGCTGGTTAAACTGCATTTACTGTTCCAATTGCATACTTTGATCTGAATTATGAGCTGTAGGTAAGTTGAGACAAGGAAACTCTTGTAGGAGTTGAGTGAGAGGAGCACATAAATGTGTTTAATGGTTGCACTGCACTGAAAAAGTATTAGAGGTCACTAACTGCTGCCTGTTTTTGTTTTCCTGATTCAGCCTGGTTACCACATGATCCACAAAACAAGACTGGGTAGGAGCTAAAAATAAATAAATAAAAGAACTTTTTTATAAAGGCTCAAGGAATTGTAGTGAAGTAATATAGTTGCCAAGAAAGCTTTACTGAAGTCATTAAACAAAAAAAAAACACTTTTGTAATGTTAGTCTTGGCCCCATTAGCTTTGCGGACTTGGATATAATTCTAAAAATTCAGGATAATTTTTATTATAATTTTTGTTCTACACTCACCACTTGGCATTAGGACTGAAGACCTATATGCTTGTTCAATAATAAATACCTCCAAGTTGGATCTGAACGAGAGCTGCAAAAATTGTGTCTGGTCTACCATAACTGCATCCTATGGTAAACTTAGAAAATGTAGCTTTTTCTCAGCTAACTAGGTTGTGGTATCTAGCAAATACGGCTCTTTCTTGATAACATCTTAGCACAAGAGGGGCCATATCATTGCGGGTAGGGTTTATTAACCATTCCTGGTGAATTATTTGATGATATTATCTAAAATAGCAGCATTATGATTCAAAGGAGTGGCTGCATGCTTTCTGAATCCCTTAGTTTTGAAGGCAATTTCTCTAATGACAATGCTAAAGACTTGAGCATGTCAAGGACTTCCTTCCTGTGAGAACTAAAGGTAGAGATCTAAAAAAACATTTTGATTCTTATCTTTGTGCTGTGAGTTATTACACTCATCAAATTTTGTTGCCTAAACATGTTCCAAAAAGCCAGCCTCTTGTACTCCAGTGCAGAAAGGTGGTTATTTTACATCTATACCCCAATAGAGTAGAGTAAGCAATATTTACTTTATAAATATTCTTTGGATACCTATTTGGAACTGGTAACTTGAAGCAAAAACTGTACAGGTTTTATTTTATTTTGCTGTGAGTCATAAAAGAGATGAAGCAATGAAACACCAGGACTGTCTGAGTGCCAACACTATACTTTCTTGCTTCACATGGACAAAAAATCAAATCAGAGCCTTATATATGTCAGATGACTGCTTATTGTAGATTTTGCTACTATTACATCAGCCTTCAACACAATTGCTAGAACCTAAAAGAGAAAATACAATGAAAGAGCGGTCTAAGCAAATACCCAAACACTTAGCAAAACTAATAGTTTAACTAGACTTCAAACCAAAATTGTACTATAGGAATACTTTTTCTATGTGATTGCTTATTAGAGGGTTTCTTTAGTGTAACAAGCAGAACACAAGGAAAACAATGAGAAAACAACCCATTCTTTAATATGCTGGAAAGGGCAATGGAGATGCAATCTATCTGTATGCAAAAATATCCTTGCAAAAATTTCTCTCTGCTTTAAGCAGCAGCATAAAAACACCCCAGGTACACATACTGTATACTGAAGGGCATTCTGTATACAGTATACAACATGCAGGGTGTGTTTCTACGTTGCCATATAGTGATATTGCTATGGCGCCATACTTTAGTACTTCCTTTTGGAAGTACGGCAATGTGTAGACATGCCTGCACTTCTCGAGGCAATCACAATGGCTGACTGTGTTTCTTTACTGAACCACTTTATTGAAAAAAAGATTAAAAAAGAAAAGCAGCAACAAACAGCCTGAAGGAGAACCTCAAAAACCCCCACCAGAATTCTTCATTCAGCCATTTATTCATGGCTGTTACATGAGCATCAAAACCCCCTTCAATCTATTTTAGTAGGTCAACTTCTAAACCCCCTTCAATCTATTTTAGTAGGTCAACCTCTGAAGCTCCTCTCCAGGATTTTACTGAATCAGTTTAGAATATGTTAGCTTACAGTTCCTTTGCCTTTAATGTGAATGTGTGATTACTGCACAGACTTTGAACCAAGTTAGTTTCTTGATTACAGCACAGACAAATAACTGAATACAAACTTTCCAGGGACCCAGAGTACAAACTTGAGTACAAGTCAAGCCCATGTTCTACATCTTCACTGCTATTGCTACTTGGGCTAGCTAAATGTAAGCCATCCAAGATATCCCAGCTTGTTCTATAATCACATATTCACTTTGCTGTGCAGAAACCATTGGAAAACAACTCACTCAAATGTCACACCTTTAAATCCTTGTCTACGCTAGAGCAGAGCAATGAGCTTTCAATTACATTTTTATGTGCTAGATGTGCAGTACATATATAAAAGTAGTGTATGCAGGATGGATACTTTTAAATAATTTAATAAGTTTCCTTCTCCCTCTTTCACTCCAAATTGAAAATCAGGCTCTCCTATATTTTTGTTGTTAGAATTGTGTGTACTTTGTAGTAATCATTGGGTTCAATAAATACAACCATTCAATGAATGAGAAGAATTTAACAAATTTTACTGTGGAGAAATTGATAAATTCTGCTAGCCCTTTGTCTGTTTGTAACTCACTAACGAGCTGCTTCCTAACTGAGGGTCCATCTCCGTCAACTCCCTCAGTCTTCTGTTAGGGAACATCTTTAAATTATAACTTCTATTACTAGGTATTGAACCTTAGATAACCCTCTTTATTAATACTTATAAAGTGCTTTGAAGTGGAAAGAGAACTGTAGGAACAAACTAGTAAAAATAAGAATAATACATTGTATTACTGATGAACCTAACAGCCTTAATCATTGTCTCACTGCTTGGAGTTAGATACACACGGTATAAATGAACTGACAAGTCTTTGCCCCAAAGAGCTGGCAGTGATTAGATAAGTGAATAAAATATATAAAATGTGAGAACCACAGTGATTTAGTCAGATATAAATGGTTCACTGTATATACTCAGTGGCTTACTCAGATAGGTTGTCTTTAAGTATGGGCACATTGAATAAAACAGAGGTATAACCATAGAATCATAGAATCATAGAAGTAGGGTCGGAAGGGACCTTGTAGATCTTCAAGCCCGACCCCCCGCCCTAGCCGGAGAAAAAGACTGGACTCAACTGAGTCCAGCTAGGTAGTCATCAAGCCTCTTCTTAAAGATCCCCAGGGTAGGAGCCAGCACCACTTCCCTAGGACGTTGGTTCCAGCTCCTAGCCACCCTAACTGTGAAGTAGTTCTTGCGGATGTCTAATCTAAATCTACTCTCTAATAATATGTGTCCATTGTTCCTTGTCATGCCAGGGGGCGCTAGGGGA
>NW_017728918.1:98562773-98577753 GCF_001723895.1 Crocodylus porosus | reverse complement strand
CTAGCTCCCTCAACACCCTGGGGTGGAGAGCATCTGGACCTGCTGACTTGAACATGTCCAGCCCCTCCAGAAGCTCTCTAACACAGTCTTCCCCAACCTGAGGTCTGGAGGCATTACCCTTGAGTCCATCTGGCATCCCAGCGGGGAAGTCCCAGTCCCTGCACAAGAAAACAGACATGAAAAATCAGTTAAAGAGTTCTGTTCTCTCCTCTGGCGCAACCACTAGATTGCCCAGTGTACCTTGCAGGGGCCCCACGTTACCTTCTACCTACCTTGCAGGGGCCCACCTGGCCTTCTTCATCCTCCCTATGTATTTGAAAAAGGACTTTTTATTATCCTTGATCTTGGATGCTAGTCCTAGCTCTATGTCTGCCTTAGCTTTCCTGACAGCCCCCCTACAGGCCTGAGCAGAGGAGGTATATTCCTCTTTGGAGATAGCACCCTCCTACCACTGGGTGTACACCACCTTTTTGACAAGCAGGCATTCCCGGACACTGTTGGTGAGCCAGGAGGGCTTCCAGGCACTCTTGCCCCCCTTGCTTCTTGTTGGGATGGACTCCTCCTGGGCCCTGAGTATCATTTCCGTAAGGAACGACCACTCGTCCTGGACACTGAGTTCTCCTGCCCTCAAGAACCCCAGCACCTCCCCCACTAGTCTCCTCAACTTGTTGAAATTGGCCTTCCTAAAGTCTAGGGCTACCTTCTTGCTGCAGGCCCTTGACACCCTGCGCTGGATGGTGAATTCCAGCAAGCGATGATCGCTATTGCCCAGGTGATCAAGAACCTGGAGGCTCCTTACCAGGTCAATGCCTGTGACCAGGACCAGGTCCAACAGGGCGTTTCCTCTGGTGGGACTGTGCACCTCCTGGATTAAGTGGAGGTCCTGTATCTCAGCTAGGAACCTCCTGGAATGGTTCGTCCTGGCTGATTGTTCCTCCCAGCAGATGTTTGGGTAATTAAAATCACCCATGACAACTACATCCTTTGCCCTAAGTGCCTCTGCAAGTTGGCCCAAAAATTCCCAGTCCAGCTCCTCCCCTTGGTTGGGGGTCTGTAGTAGACCCCCACCATCAAATCACTCTCCCCATGGTCCCTTGAATCTTAACCCAGAGCACTTCAGCCTGCCCTTCCTCTGATCCCATTCTGCTGGCAGAGGATGTGTATTGCTCCTTGACATAGAGTGCCACACCCCAACCTTTCCTGCCTTCTCTATCCCGCCTGTAAAGCCTATAGCCCCTAATGCTAACTGCCCAGTCATGGGACGAATCCCACCACGTTTCTGTTAGCCCTGTGATATCTGGGTTGAGGGCGAGTTCCCCCTGTTTATTCCCCATACTGAGAGCATTGGTATATAGGCATTTAAGGCCTTGCAAGACTGTGTGCGCCACCCCCCATTTAGGGAGACTGTCTGGACCCCCGTTTCTTACCTTAGTACTCCTTGCCTTTGTCACCTGTCCTGCTCAGATGGTGTCTCCTTGTCTTCCTGTGGCCCCCTCCCCTGGAGTTAACACAACAAAATACAGTTGTGTGCCCAGGGCAGCTGTGACACACAGGGGCACTGGTAACCTCCGGCTTCTGTTGTGCCACGGGTGTGATTGTGTGGCTACTGCAGTCTTTTTAGTTCCACCCCACTAAACTTGGGGCCTGGGACAGCTGTCCTGGTTGTCTACTCTAGTAATGCTACCGGAGGCAACGCAATGTTTAGAAGTATCTGATTTTTTTTCAAGTTAGTGAAAATGGAATTTAGCCATTATGCAAGGAGAGAAAAAACAATTCTATTCTATTCTATTTTTGTTAAAAAAAGCCAAGGAATAATTTCCCTATTGCTTTAAGCAAACTTAAAAAAAAAATCTTGGTCCAGATAGATCAAATATTGAACGTGGGAAAGTTGAATACATCTTCTGTTGGGACTATTTTGCTTTGAAAACACTGTGATACATGAAAGGATGTGGTATTTCAAAACACTGGTCTTGAAAGCAACTAACAAAGGTTTTTTTCCCTTCACTTATTCTTGGAATTGTTTCTCAGAAAAGTGTTCAGGGTAGAGGCCTAATTTCCACATAAAAGGTGCTACTTTGAACTTAGCTTTTATTATTTAGTGATTTAAAAAAATACTAAAGCTTTTGAAGCTCTACACAGACAATTGGCCTTCTCAAGAAAACAATTTGGAATCCAGCAACTACTGTATAGACTTCAGGTCATGATTATTTCCTGTATACAATTAAACGTTCATAAAAAAATAACCATTTAGGCAAAAAGCTGATATTTTACAAAGCAGTATAGCTATTGTAATAAGAGTATTTCAGAGATGTACGAGACAATAAACTTTACAGGAGTCAGAGTTTGTTTCCACTAAGCTACTAAAGCACATTGTACTTCCAACCAAGATACATATTTAAATTTCCATCCACAGGCTGATCCAGCAATTTTTAACTAAACTGATCTCTGCTGCTGAACTGGCTTTATTACTGGACAAGTTTCCAGCAGTGTGTAGTTTTGAATAGTGCCAAGCCACATGGTGAAATTTGTGCCTGAATATGGAAAGCGCAAGTCTCTTTCTCCCAACTTATATGGATACTTTATACCATTCTCCTACATATTGCGTTGCCAAATACACTGAGACAGAAATTGACACATACACCCAGCAATATTAATGATAATTTTTGTTGTTGTATGTGAGCTGGCACTTTTGCCTATGATTAAGGTTGCCTGACTCATTGTATATTAGACTCTTATTTTCCATTGCCAAGTTTAACCATTTGGGTTGAAATTTGCCATTCTGACTATCTACCTCAGGATAAATGTTTCTAAGAAAATGTCAACAAAAGCCATGGTGGCTGCAAGCAGGGCTTTGGCTGGGTCCTGGAACTAAAACATCAGCCTGTTTTTTCCCTACTTTCAAGCTCTTAGAGACTCTCTGATGGGCTCAGCAGCATAGTGGGGAAAGTTGCTTGATCTGAATTCAGAGGGGGCAAAAGCCTTACTGAGCAGGGAATGGGGATGGGGAATAAACTGGCACAAAAATCTTTGAGATACTGGGACTGAAAGGTGGCAGGAATAAGAAGAAAAAGGTTTGAGGTTGTGGGTTGGTGGAAGCCTGCAACTAAAAGCCAGGTGCTGACCAGTAACATCAGTTGGACTATGATATTGGGCTTGAGACCCAAGCATGAAAAATAGGACCACGTCCAATCTTATCTTTACGCATCTAAGTGACTTTTACACAGCTGTATAAGTTCAATATTGGGTACTTAATGCAAAGTTTAGAATCTATTTCCATTTGCATAGCTAATGGTTTTTCTACTTTCCCTGGGTTAGCCTTTTGAGCATGCTCAAAGAAGAAGGGCCCTGAGTACTGCCCCTTGCCTGCAGTAGGATCTGAATTTTCTCATTGATTTTTATCCACTTTATCCAAAAAATATTAAATGAAAAGTACATAGTAACCACTGGGACAGTGTCCAGGACCCCCTCACTTCCAGGGCATAGCCACACTCCCTCTGGTTTGTCTCTTATCCACTTGTGTCTTCTTCCCTTTGTGGCTGCCCAGTAGGCTAGTTCCAATGGGAGGAGTACAGATTGCCATGGCCATTTGGTTTGGATACTTTGTTACCTTTTCTAAGTGAAAGGGACTTAGTACCTGTGTTTCACATTCCATGGGGAAGTGCCCTAACCACTTGGCTATTTGGGTAAAAGGTGGGAGGGATTTCTTCCTTTTCCCTTCTACTTTTGTAGACATAAACTCTAATAATGGATTTTGAATCCAAATTTAGATTTGATATGGGGGAAAATGAACAGAAAACAGTTTCTTTTCCTTAGGTTTGGAAACTACTCCAGTTGGTGGTTCTGTTTTGGGTACCTACCTAAATCAGATGTTTGTATTTGCCTCACTACTCAATATTTGCTTCTCTACTTTACACTAGTTAGGCCTCATCTGGAGTACTGTGTGAAGTTTTGGGTTCCACATTTAAAAAAGAACAAGGAGAGGTTATATAGGGTCCAGAGGAGATCAACAAGAATGATAAAGGTTTTGGAAGGCAAGTCATATGAGGCAAAGCTTAAGAAACTAGTCATGTTCAGCTTGCAGAAAAGGTACTTAAAGGAGGACATGATAGCAGTCTTCAAATATTTAAAGGACTGCCATAAAGAAGAAGGAAAACACCTTTTCTCTTGAATGTAGGATGTGGACTAATGGCTTGAAGTTGCAGCAAGTAGGTTTAGATTGGATATTGGGAAAAACTTCTTCACTGTTAGAAGAGTGAGGCAGTGAAATAAACTATGTAGGAAAGTTGTGAACTTTCCATCACTGGAGGTGTTTAAGAAGAGGTAAGAAGAGCATTGGTCAGGTTTGGCATAGCTATACCTATGTTCTCTTGTGGGTATTTCCCATGTTTATGAGCTTTGCTCATTGCTGCATGAAGCTGGGAAGAAATTCCTTTCTCCCTGCTGCGGCTACATGTGTCAGTGTTTTTTAAGCCTTCCTCAGTGGCACTGGCTTTTGGCTGCAGCCAAGGCGGGGGATTTTGACATGGGGCTGCCAGTGCTCCTATGGAACTTAAATTCAGAGGTTCCTGGCTAGAGGGTCTTGCCCCTCTGCACAGTGTTAAACTAATAATATTTGGAGTCAGGGAGGAATTTTACCCCATGGTCAGATTGGTATGGACTGTGGTAGTTTTGCATTCCTGTCTCATGGGGGGATGGAGGCAGGTGGTCTTTTTCCTGAGATATCTTGAGCAAATCTTAACAGCCTTTACAGCATCAGGATATTGGTGAGTGTGGCCCCCTGCTTTACCTGTGGCAGGTTATGGTGTTATGTCTTGTATCATGTCACAGTTTACTGTAGTGTTCCTAAAATGTTAGACAATAGATTTGTATAGGATGGTTTGGATAGAGATAATTAGTGGCAATGTGTAGGGGGTGCACAGGGGTGCACATGCACCCCCTGTAAGGCTGTGATCCCTGTTTAGCCAACAGACAGGGGGGCAGGCAAGAGCAACAGTACCCCCCTGCAAGTGCTGGCCGGGGAGTGGGGCTGCCAGCAAAAGTGGTCACGCCACTTCTGGAAATGGCTGTGGGAGTTTTGGAAGCAGCACAGCCACTTTTACAATGAATGAGATCAGCCACTGGGGTCCCACCCCCAGCCAGCAGGATTGACTGCCAAGGGACCGCCCCCCCGGTTGCTGACTGGTGTCAGGGGGACATGTGCCCCCCCCGACTCAAGAGGCACCAGACGCCCATGGGGATAATCTTACCTCAAGAAGGGGGTTGGACTCGATGACTTATGGAGGTCCCTTCCAGCCCTACTTCTCTATGATTCTATATATATTTTTATGGTGGTCATCACTTAACCTAATAAGAGATCTGAGGAAAGGTACTGTGCTACCTGGAAGCTTGTCTGTGTCCTTCCCCACTATACAGTTGGTCTAATAAAAGATATCACCCATAAAAATCCTTGCCTCCCTAATAAGAGAAGTCAGAGACAGAGAAAGAGAATTAGGATAACACTGGAAGTTAAGTACAGGGAGATGGGAAAATTTGTGACTTTTTATTATTAGCTGATAGCTATTATTATCATGTCATGCATATGTATCTTTATACTTACTAGGGCAAAATGTGAAAGAGGAGCTCTGCCTCAGAAGCATGTTTCAAGTCACCCACAAATTAAGAATCAGAGATGCATAGGTCATTATTGGAGATGGACCCAAGGCACAAATTTCAGAACCAGATCAAGGTCAGATTTTTCCTTATAGAGTTGGAGTGAGAGAATCCAGGTTTTGGTGCAAATTTAGTTTAAGCGAAGTGATCAATTGTTTCAATTTTTCAGGAAAAGTCTTGAATTTCTGGATCATATCCTGGTGTTTCTGGAGATGTCCTGGGTTGGCTGCCCTTTTCCCTCTTTTCAAAAGCTCTTGTGGCTCTAAAAAGCATCCTGATGAGGCATCCACAGACAAGACAACAGACTACCTCCCCAACTAGAAGTAGTGGAGCTACATTCACATAGGCCTGTACCCAGGCTAATTACCTCTCAACACAGCTATTTTGACCTTATGCTTCACAATGTTAAAGTAGCCACTCTGATTAGAAGTGGTATAAACTATTACTTATTCAAGAGGCCTGTGGAGGGTCTGGGATTCTGCCCTGAATTTTGCTTCCCAGAAATTGGCTATTTTAACAGTGAGGTTCACATCTGGAATCAAATGTCCCTTAAATGTGGAGTTACTCTACTTCTGTGTTTCTACTCAAATTTCCTTTAGCTTTATCTCCAATAGGTAGTTATACTATTATTCAGCGTTCATAAAAACATTTTGATAAACTACTCTACGTTGGCTGAATGTTTTTAGGACTGATATACTTCCTGATGAGAGCTCTCGTCTGCAGAAGATGATGCTCATAAATCAGAAGACTTTCTATCAGTCTTCTTTGTACTTAAGGCCTTTTTCAGGATAGATGTGCAGTTTAAAAGAAAGAAGAGCTACCATGGCTTAAGATTTTTTTTTTTAAATTTAACCTGTCAAGATGAATAAGGTCCTACTTCCCTGCTGGAACTAAGGTCCATATTCTGATAGAAATAAAATAATAATGTGCCATCAGATATCACTATAATTATAAATATGACCAGTTGCTGGAAAAGGGACTCACCCAGAAGTATTTCCAAAACCAGGAACCTCCATATTGCACAAGAGATATATTCTCTCCAATAACTTTATATTTAAACAAATACATTCTAGTTGTAAAACTTTCAGTGTTTGCTTTTGTGATTTATGCTCCTCTGTGCCTTCCTTGAGGTATGAAGGAGATCTGAAGTGACAGAATGATGTACCTTTCAGTGGCTCAGTCCAAATGCTGTGAAACTGCTGCCAAAATCTCCTTGCCATCCAGTCATTATTCATCTAATGCAAAAGCATTCTGCCAAGCTGAAGTAGAAAGGCTGGCTGCTTTGTCCCACAGGTCCCCAAAATATTCCCACCTAGTGGATCATAGACTTCTCTGTGGCACACAGCTTACCATTTTGTTGTATATAATATGTTCTATACAATTTTATAACCCCCTCCCCTCCCCATATCTACTTTCCCACACAAAAAACAAAGAGGCAGCAAACTACTAAAACACCAATGCTTAAACTGACCCTCAATTAAACTGTTTTTTTTTTCTTCCAGTCAGCATGGGGGAAAAGAAAGCCATGTCTTAGATTCAAGTAGTGTCCAAGTACTGGCCCAGGGCAAGTGGCAGCTCAGGTGTAGCTTCAGCCCTGGACTTGGGATGGAAGCTGGATCTGAGTAGTCACCATTTGCCTTGGGCTCGGATGGCTCATCTGGTGAGGGAGGGGGCTCACAGTGGGAGGACTGTGGGGGAGATCATAGTGGGAAAGAAATGGGGGAGACCACACAACCTGTCACCCCCTTACCTTCTGCTTTGGTTCTGGTCCCTTCTGCTCTGACCTGGTGCAGGTAGCAGCTGCTACCACTTCCCCCTGGCTGGGCCAAGGCCAGGGTCAGGCTGAGGCCACTGTTGCTGCTGACTGCCCTGTTCTGCAGCAGCAGAAGGTAAGCAGTGGAAGGGGAGGAACAGAAAGCAGGGACTGGAGTGACAGGCACAGGCAAAAGGTGAGGGGGACAGGCTACAAGGGGGAGTACAGGGTGGGGAGGGCAAGGAGTGGAGGGACAGGCACAGGCAGAGGAGGGGAAAGAAGGCACGGAGGGCATAGGGGACAGATGGCAGGGGGTCGGGTGCATTCACTGGGGGGGGCAGGCGGCATGAGGACAAGGGGTGGAGAGCTGTTCCTTTGCCTCCTCCCCTTCCACCACTGCTTTCTCCACTAGAGTAGTGGGGGAATGGATTTGAGATGATTGATTCCACTAATTAAATTAAATACATGAAAAGTTACAGATTTATAATTTTCTGTGTACAGAATCTAATTACTGGGGGAGTCATCTTCAATTCTAAGTCATACTGGATTTGGGTAAGTACGGTACATTTCAAAAACTCGTAAACCTTCATTCAATTGAATTGCAACTGAAAAGTCTAGGGGCTGCTTCTCATATGTGCGCATTTCCTGAAGATTCCAGAGGAATACATCACATGTGTTTCCATTTTATGCACTGCTGTCAGATTTGAACCACCCAGCCATTGTATTACAGGAAAAATCACAACCAAGATGTAAAAGTATATTGCTTGAAGGGAAAAAAGGAAAACTCTTTGGGATCTGTTTTATGTGGCAGGTTTGACTCCTCCAATTTGTCAGAGCCAGGCACTGCTATTATGATAAAAAAAAAAGATAGCTACATGAATCCTGGTTAATAGGATGAAATCCTGGCTCCACTGAAGTCAATGACAAAACTCCCATTGACTCCACTGTGGCAGGATTTCACCTTGAGGGCATGTCTATACTGTAGCCAGAGGTATGTTTACAACATGTAAATATGCATCAGCTAGTCTTACCTACCAAGAGCAATGAGGCTATGGCACCATGGATATCAAGAAAATTTAGCAGCTCAAGCCAGTATCCGGATTCTCTGTGGGATTGTACAGTCTCTGCTAAAGCCCTTTGCTGATGTAGCTTCACTACTATTGTTTTGGAAGCTAGCTAGATTGAAGCTAACACAGAGATGCCTGCACATGCCTCATGTACACTGCTGGTCCTTATTTTTGTCCTGTGCATTCTCTGGTCTTGCTGTGCTTTTCTGCATGTAGACAAGCCTTTTGAGTCGATTCAATTCTAATTGAAATAATAGTGTGACTTTCTTCATTCCAGTGTCCTGAAAATATGGAATTTAAAGTAGGAGACTGAAGCTTTAATCCATCTTATTAAAGTCTTTTACTAGGAGGTCTCAGAGCACTAGACAATCTTGGCTACCTTACGTGCTGCATAGGGAAGAAAAAGGGAAGAAAAAAGTGAAATTTTGTGGCATTTGTTGAATTAATACAAGCTCAGAATGTTATTTAGCAGTTTGGTTTGCACATGTAAATAGTTACTTAACTCTGCCTGATTGTGTTTCTTGTTGTGTAATTTAGCAGGAGAACTTTTGACTCACTTTCTTGGAGGATGATTATTTGCTGACTCCTGCTATTAGATCCATTTATGCGATGAAGAAACAGCTGTTTGGGCCCATTTGAGGTTTACTGCTCACTGACCATTAAAACTGCTAGCAGCAAAGAACATTAAATTGGAGGTTGGGATTACTATTTTATGGATGAAAAGTGTTTATGCTAATGAAAGACCACCAGTTTCCTGATCCAACATGTTGTAATGTAAAACTCTTACCCTCCATCCATCCCCAGTTGGATATTCCTACTTGAAACCAATAACTGAGTTGGAAAAAACAATTTTGTAACCCCCCCAAAAATAACCTGTTCTAAACAGTAGTGAAAGGCATCCAAACATGCATATATTTAGATAAGACCCTCCAAGATCCTGTGTGACCTCGGGTACACTAAATCAAAACTCTTCCCTGGTATAATACAGTGGAGTTATACAGAGCTTAATCCAGTCCATCTGTAATAAAAATAAACATATTTATTTATACATTTACATACATTTCTTTTATTAGCATAGCAAATATTATCTCTTATCTATGACTTTTTAAATAGGATGTTCAGAGGCAGGGATAAGGATGGAGGGAGGGTGCTTTCTGTGTGCCTCTGACCTGAATCAGGAGGAAGAGTTTTCCTGCAGAAAAGGAAAAAACTCTTCCTAAAAAAAAAAAAACCTCCTGAGGAGTGAGGTGATTGTGAATTACAGCTTGATTCTGCTATCATGGCATTGGTTTTACACATGCTGTATACTAGCTGAGGGTCTGCTATGTGGTTTTGTTAATAAAAGGGGCCGCCAAAGAGGTGAAGAACTTGCAAGCAGCATGGGAGGTGCTTAAGAACACCATATTGGAGGCACAGAACAAATGCATATCAGAAATTTAAAAAAAGGAAAATGGACCAAAAGAAAGCCAGCTAGTTTACTGGCAGATTTGTAGGGCAATAAGCAGAAAAGTCAAATCCTAATAAAGAAAAAAAAAGAGCATAAACTCTGGCAAACCAAATATAAAACTATAATAAGACAAGCTAAAAGAGAATTTCAGGACACTCTAGAGACACAAAAGGAAACAATAAATATTTATTTAAGTACATTAGAAGCTAAAGACCTGCCAGGGAGTCATCTGATCCCTTGGATGACTAGGGTGTAAAAGGGGCACAACAGGATGACAAGGTCATTGCCAAGAAACTAAATGCATTCTTTGCATCTGTCTTTACTGTGGAAGATGTTAAGGGAATTCCCTCATCAGCTCCACTCCTCTCTAGAGACAAGTCAGTGGAGATGACAATAATTGGGCGTTCCATAGATAAGGTCAAAGAAGAAACTGATAAACTAAACAGGAAAAAATCACTAGGACCTTATAGCATTCACCTTACAGTCCTGAAGGAGATCAGATCAGGAACTGCTGAACTCCTAGCTGTAGTATGCAATCTATCACTAAAAACAGCCTCTGTACCAGAGGACTGGAGATTTGCTTCTGTGACTCCCATATTTAAAAAAGGCTCTAGAGGAGGCACAGGGAACTACAGGCCTGTGAGCCTAACTTCTTTTCCTGGAATACTGGTAAAAACAATAAGAAACAAAAATTGTTCAGCTTTGTCAAAGGGAAATCATGCCTCACCAACCTACTAGGGTTCTTTGAGGGTGTCAATAAGCAGATCAATCTAGTTGACATAGTATATTTGGACTTCCAAAAAAATCTGTGACAAGTTCCCTGCCAGAGACTCTTAATGAAATTAGGTAATTCAGGATTATAGGGAATATCTACTCGTGGATTAAAAATTAATTAAAAAGCGAAGTGTGAGTATAAATGGTCAGTTCTTAGGACGGAAAGAAGTAAACAGCGTGGTCTCCCAGGGATCTTTGTTGGGACCAGCCCTGTTTAACATATTTATAAATGATCTGGAAAAGGGTGTGAGTAGCAAAGGTTGCCAAATTTGAGGATGACACAAAATTAGTCAAAGTGCTAAACACCAAGGTAGATTGTGAGGAACTACAGAAGGATCTAGCATGATTGAGTGAATGGGCAATGAAATGGCAGATAAAAATCCAGCATTGAGAAGTGTAAATTGATGCACATGGGCAAAAATAACCCAAACTATACCTACACTATGATGGACTCCACATTAGCTGTTCCCAGACAGGAAAGAGATATGGGAGTCATTGTAGACAGCTCCTACAAGCAGCAGCTCAGTGCTCAGCAGCCATCAAAAAGGCAAACAAATGTCTGGGATTATTCAGACATTTTGAGACTTGTAAACAAAACGGAAAGTATCATCATGTCCCTTTATAAGTTGATGGTGCATCTACACCTTGAATACCATGTCCAGTTCTGGCCCCCACCCCTCAAAAAGGATATAAAAGAACTAGAGAAGGTACAGAGAAGGGCACCATGGATGATTAGTGGTATGAAGGGGCTCCCATATGAGGCAAGACTAAAGCGGCTAAGCCTATTCAGTTTAGAAAGGAAGTTCTTTTTCACACAATGTGTAATTAAAGTGTAGAACTCATTGCCACCAGATGTTGTGGACCCTGACAGTTTAGCCAGATTCAGAAAGGGAACAAACTCTAGGAGGAAAGGGGCATCTTTAGCTATTGAGCAAGTTAGGGATACAGCTGCTGAATCAGAACTTCCTAAACCTTAAATACTGGAGGCTGCAAGTGCGAGAGAATTAGTGGAAAAAAACCTTAGACATACCCAGTTTACTCTCCCCTTCAGCGTCCACTCTCTGCCCCTGTGACACCCGCCTATTTGATATGCCGAATGGATCATGGGCTGAGCTGCACCAAGGAAAACTATAAATCTCCCTTAATAAGGGAGGCCACTGGGGACACATCAACTAAATACAGGGGACAATTTAGGAGAAAACAGAAAAGGGAGTGAGGTCATAAATTAATAACAAGGGAGCTGGAAGGGGACACTGAGCACAGAGACCACTGCCCTCTGAAAGAGTTAAGGGAACCTGTGGATGAAGATGTGAGTGGGGGACTGAGAGAAAGACAGCTCCATACTTGCCTGGCACCCCTCAGCTTTTTCCTGGTCTGGTAGAAAGCCAGGTTGGCCACAGCCAGGAGGAGGTTGACCAGGAGGCCTGGGGCTTGGTGGGGCCACAAGCAGGGAGTGTATAACAGAAAAGGTGTAGGGAGAAGTGTAACCAAAATCTCAGGAGGTGGTTCTGGAGCAGGCAGAACAGGGGCTGCAACCTGGCACACTCAAGGTAGGCATGTGCTGACGTGTTCTTCTGTTGGCAGAAGGAACAGGTGTCAGGGGTGTCTGTAAAGTGTGCCAGAAAAACTGCCTGTGGCAACAGTTCTGCGGAGGAGCCACCACTGTGGTCCCCCATGACTCATGGAATCGGGGTTGAATATAGACTTGTCCACTGGGAACCCTCACCCCATCCTTGCTTAGGGTGTCCTGCCACTTTCTGGCTCAGTGGGATGTGAGGATGGGATAATGGAGTATGCTGACCATGAGCATGTAGAACTGGTGGTTGTGGGCTGTTCACCCAACTGTAGGGTACTGTATAGAAGTCATTACTCAATAAGTTGAGCTGAAGATCTGTGTACAAAACCTACTTAGTAAAAAAATGACTGGCACAAAACACCGTCACAAAACATTGACATTAATTCATAGTCTCAGCAGTATGGGAGTATGTTGAATAGGCACAGAAATTTAATTGCCTTCTTATCTACTTCATACTTTCCTTGTGGGGGGGGTGGAATTTTTTTAACTGATTTAAGTACAACTAGACAGCCAGTTCACATAAAATAAATTCCAGCCTGACCCCTCGGTATCTCCCAGAGTGGTGAAATGGTGGGGCGGGGAGCAGGAAGTCTTTGGGCATGCCACCCACCTGTCTCACCTGCTATGTCTTGTTGTTAATTAATCAAGTTGTTAATTAAGGCAGGAGGCTGCCCATTCTTGCTCCAATGCCAGGGGGTGCTATCTGCGGCTGCATTCCTCCTCTACTGATGGCATCCAGATGACACAATGCTCCCGGCCTACAGCCGGACGAAGCTTAGGCCTCATTGTCAGGCCTCAGACACACTCACATTCATACTGCCCTCCTCTCACTAGGGCCTCTCACACTCTATCCTCTCTCACAGGGTCTCTTTCATGCGTTGACAACTTATACTGCCTTTCTCCCTCTTGGAGTGGGCCCCTTAGGCCATAGGCTTTAGCTAGCTCATACCTTGGGTGGCAGATGTACTGTCTTTTGGACCTCTCCCGCAACCCTCACCAGGGTAAGGGCCAGTCAATTGCCCGACCGGGTCTAAGCTTGCCCTGTCCCCTTCCAGGGGCAACTCTATACATTCTAACATACTGGGCTCCCAGCCCTCTGGTTTCCCACCCCCTCACTGGGGCTCCACACTGCCCCCTCACTGGGGCCACCCCCTCACTAGGGCTTCACCTCTCTGCCCTCTTTCTGGGGCCACCCCTCACCAGAGTGTTCTTAACCCACACTACGACTGGTGCTCCAGGGTCTTATGGGGACTCTCACTCCTCTCACATATGGTTCTTCCTCATCTCCGCCCTCCCACCGGGGCGCCACACCTCCTCCTCACTGGTGCCGCCCTCTCACTGGGGCTCCTCATGCCCCCTCAGTGGGGCTCCACATCTCTGGCCCCTCACTGGGGCCACAGGGCTTTCCTCCCCGGTGGGCTCAGGTGGCTGCAGCCATGCCTGGCCCCAACTCTTGCTCCTCAGGGTCTTGCAGCCCACAGGGCTCAGGTGGCCACAGCCATGCCTGGCCCTAACTACTTCTGAAGTTAGATGACCCATGTGAAGGTAAGAGCTGGGGTTAAGGTACCCCTACCCGCCTTTCACCAGGGTGGTAACTGGTTTGGCATTTCTTGGGGGCTCCTGCACCACTAAGAGCCCCACCAGGCCACCCACTCCTGGCAGGGTGTAGTTATAGGTCAAGCCCAGGACCAGGAGCCTCCAAACCATCCTCTATAGCTCCTGCCCTTACTTCCAGGATGTTGCATGGAGCCTTGCAGCCAGGTGCTGGCATTTCCATCAGCAGGGAACTGCTCTGCTTATATAGGTGGCCAGGTGTCTGAAATGGCCATTGCAATCAAGCACCTGCTTAGCTCAGCCCTTAAAGTGATAGGCACTAACAGTGCCCTGCCACACATCTCCCCCCTTAAAGTGGCAGGCACTGCCAGGCCACATGAAGCCAATCAAGCACCTGGCTGTCTGGCTACCAGCACGGTACAGGAGCCTCTTCAGGGCCTGAAAGTGGAAGGTGTGGACCTTGCTGCAGAGGCAGACCAGGCCCTGACCTCCCTCCTTCAAGGGGAGGCTCAGGAGCTCTGCAGGACCCAATATCATTCTGGCTAGAATAACACCAGCACCCATTTCTGCAGACTGGCCTGGAGCTCGGGGGCACAGGCAGGGTGTTGAAACTATGCCAGAGCATGGACAGGACCAGCTGGTTGATGATCAATGCCCTCTTGGGAGAGACACTGGCATAAGTCTGCTCATGCCTGCAGCTGCTCAGACATGCTGACCTCTAGCTCCAGTGGGTGACTGTGGGATAAGTAGGTCCCCAGAGAAAGCAATGAGTCTGCATGCAATCAGATGTTTTGGGGTGCAGGTGGGAGTGAACCTGCCTGCTACCCATCACCACTGTCAGGCCTGAGCTCTTGACACAGCTGACCTGGGCAGAGGAGGTCACTAAGTAGGTGGATTGGCCACCTATGTCATATCACCCAGGTTCTGGATGCTGGTTGACCCAGTAAATGTCAATTCTAATACTCTTATGAAGGCAGGGTAGATATGCCTCTTTATAAACTAACTAAATAAGATGTATATAAACTAATTTCATATATATGTGTATATATATACACACACATATACATATATATATGAAATTATTTGATTTATATATATATATATAAATTATATATATATCAAACTTTCATGAACTCAAGTTCACTTCATCAGATGCCCAT
>NW_017728918.1:98551392-98562673 GCF_001723895.1 Crocodylus porosus | reverse complement strand
TATATATATGAAATTATTTGATTTATATATATATATATAAATTATATATATATCAAACTTTCATGAACTCAAGTTCACTTCATCAGATGCCCATCTCCAAATATGAAAGCTAAGGTTTAAAAAAAAATTAAGGACAGAACTTTACATGTTTCAGAATCTATTAGCATATGGCTTTTATAAATGGGGAGGCACAAATATGTGGTTTATCCTGAAGTTAAGTGAACTGTTAGCTATTTCACAGATTGCTTTGTCTCTAAAGATTGCCATAATAGCAAAATACTGATTTGGAATCTTTAAAACCAATGAACCTTAACAACTGAGTTGTGAATCTCAAAAATGAAGGCTTTCTAATAGGATTCATAGAGATATTGTAAGTTCTTTTAGACATCTTAGCCCTTCTCCTCTGCTCAGATCAAGGATTCTTGTTAAAACTACTTTTGGGCAGTATTTGACATTTCTGGATAGTGAAAAAAAAGGAAAAAAGGAAGGCAAATAAACCAAGGGAAAAGGAGAAAACTCAAGAGAGTTGACTAACGCTGAGAAATTAAATGTATTTTTACAGCATTAGTGGGCAGATTTTTAACAAGTATTTATAGAGGTTTGGAAGCCCAAATCTCACCACTTTCAATGGAGCTTCTAAGGGGGTCTGTTCACACTGTGATGGCACACCCCAGCTAGACAACCCATAGTGCTCCTCATTCACCTTCTCCCATAGATATACTTTTTAAGCCCAGAAATATGCCAGTTTGACCATGCCACAGCTGCTCTCAACCATTCCAAAGGCAAAGGGCTCAAGAGCAGACATAGAGGAATGAGCAGCTGCCACAGTGTAGCCATATTTTAAGTCACTGAACACTTTTGAAAATACCCAGCATGAAGATTTTCATTCACCACTGGGACAGGTTGAATACAATGGACTATATTTATTGACAACAGCCGTGAATGTGGCCTAGGACATGTAATTATTAGTGGTGCATTACAGTCCTGTGTTCTGTATTGTTTGCATTTTGTGATGGAAAATATCAAACAATAAATAGAAGTTTATAAAAAAACCCCTAAAAATGGTTCTGCTTGGGTTAAGTTTTAGTTCTTGGCAAAGGGTCAGGCTGGAATTTATTTCATGTGATCTGGCTGTCTAGTCATAGTTTAAATCAGTTAAAGATTTCTCCCCCGCCTACCTGCTTCTATAAAGAAAGTATGAAGTGGATAAGAAGACAGTTAAGTTTCTGTGCCTATTCAGCATATTCCCATCCTGCTGAGACTATGAACTAATGTCAGTGTTGATGGTGTTTTGTGCCATGGTCATATTTTTATTAAATAGGGTTTGTGCACAGATCTGCAGCTTGCTTAGCAAAGTAATGACTTCTATACACTACCTTAGAGTTGGGCGAATTTCACTGAGCCTTGCATTGGGAAAGCTTTGTCATATGTTTTTGAGGCAAGAATCATAAAACAATTTCCAAAAAATAAAAGCTCGGTCAGTATGAAAGAAAAAAAATAAAGTCTCCATTTCTTCAGCTTTAGGAACTCGACTTTCATTAAAAGATGGATCTCAGGCCATTACATGGTTTTGACAGTTAAGGGTGTTTACTGAAATAATTACACAGTCAGAGCCATGCTGATTAGGAGTTTGTTTTTTTCACAGTCCTAACTGACATTGCTAGGCCCGTTAGGCCAGACCTATCTTATGTTGGGTACAATATTTTGGACATTTCAACAGTTCTGTTGTTTTTATGTCTTGCCCTGTCCACCTTTTTGAGTATGGGAAGAGAAACAGCTATTGAAAGAATTAACTTAATGAACCAAATAAAGTTTGATGATGCTACCTCAGGAATTCTGTATCTGTATTGCAGAAGTCTGGTCACAAATGCTGATCCTAGATTGCAGGAGTTCAAGTGACTACTGAAATGAAAATAAAGAATAATAAAGAATAACTGTAACATCTCATGCTATGCCAAAGGATCACTTCATAAGAAGGATGATCCATCTTTAGTTCTTTCTTGTTCCCTTTTATGGTAGAAAAATTGTACAAGCATGCAACCATCTGGGATCTTTTCTCTTACTTCCACTGTTCTTATTAATTGGGTGGGAAATTATGCCAAAGAGGCAAGTCTTTCATTTAATCTGGAATGCACTTAGACCTAATGGTCATTCTGACATGTTGGAAAACTAAGAAGACCACAACATACTACTTTCAGTGAATTTTATTAAAGGATCAAATCTCCTAGAAAGATGAAAAATCTGGTTCAACAGGATCATACTTTCAGTGGGGTTTTACTAGAATTAACTATAATTATATGGTATCTACTGACCATAAACAGCAGGGTAATTAAGTGAATATTTCTGCCTTTAAAGTCAATCCTTATGATGTAGAAATTGCAAGTTGCATAATGATCACTCCTTGAGCCATTTAGTTGCATCAGCTGTAATTACCACCTCGTAATCTACAGGGCATGTAACTATGAAGTATTTATTATATGGTTTTTATCATGTAACAACAGAGTGGTTGCTCAGGGATACGTGCCTTGTAAAACACAATGAAACTAAATATTTATTTTCTTTTATATATATATGTAATTCTTTGGAATTTTCTCCATTAAGCTGTTTATAGTGTTCAAGGCAGAAGGATTATTAAGTTGGTCTGAAAAGGACATTTGTGAATTGCAGTTCATAGGTTATATGAAAAACCATCCATATTGGTGACTCTATTACCTTTGAAGACACGTAAAGCCATAGAACATAAGACAAGGGACAGAATCTGTGAAGGTTATAAATCCAGCAAGTAAAGAAGAATGTATTATTTCTACACCTGTCCTCATGAAAAAGTCATGAAGTCATGAAGTGAGTTTTTATGGTTAATTGTACACTTATTTTGCAATTACAGTCTCTTCCAAAAAAGCAATTGAAACAGGAGGCAAAATAGTTACTAATCAGGCTTCTGTATACTTTTTTAATAATGGAAGTGTTCTTAAAGTATATGTAAATGTCACTGAAAATGTAATTTGCCTCTCTTTAAAACTCTTAGCTTTCTCAGAAGAATGGAAAGGCACTTCAGTGCTAAGAAGAATGAGGCCTGGAGCATCTGGTAGCAGTTTCAACCTCTATCACTATCTTACTTGAATAGTCTTTTCAATATACCTTCCTTTTGATCAGCCTTCAGTGTGGCTATTAAGATCATGTTTGCACTAGTAAGGTTTTAGTAGGATACTAAATAGAGGATACTAAATAGTAGGCTACTAAACACTCCTAGAGAACCTGCATTTATTCTGCAAAAGCTGTGGTTATAACCTGTGGAGCGTCACATCCCTCACCAATATAACATGTTGGTGAAAGCACAGCTTTGCCAATATAATCACCTTTATACTAGGCTGTTGTATTTCTGCCAGCTCATCTATATTATTCACACCCCATGCTGACAGAAGGCTGTAGTGTGAATAAAGCCTGAGAATGTCCTCCCTTTGCTGAGAATGTAAGTACGGGGCTCTGACAGATGTGGAAAAAAACCCAAACACTTTACTGGAAGAGGAAGAGCATTAGTTTTACCTGCCCCCCCAGCATCTATATAAATTGGGTGCTTCAGCAGGGCTTTTGGCACTATTATCTAAAGCTGATTCAATCAGCTATTAGAGAGAAGCACCAAAAAGCGCACTGAAGCGTGTGATCTATACAGATGGTGGGCAAGCTGGGTTAAACTAATGTGATGACTCGTCTGGACATGCTCTGCATTTGGTGCGGGGGCGTACCAAACTGAAAGTAAAATGCTGTGCTTTTTTCCCCACATCTGTAAGCAGCCCATGTGTTTATACAGGCTGAGAAGCATATGTTGCATTATTTTTAATAACTCTGTTCCCTTGTTACATACAATGTTTCACATAAACAACCTTTTAACACTCATAAAAATCTGTTGCATTTTATGTCCCTCTTTATCTACTTTTCTTAACCATTTCTCTGATATTATTTCCTTTCTTTCATGTAACTAAAATTCTTTCATTTAAAATAGTAATGTCAGAGCTTTCAAGGTATATTCAGGAACAATAAAAAGGCCCTATGAGCTCTCATTCTTCCTTTCTTCAGGGTAGAGTGTGTGGTTAAATGATTGTCTTTAGAGATGAGTAAGCCAGTGCTGGTCAAAACCCCCACATTTATCCCTTCCTTATATTGAATCAGAATGGACCCTTTGAATTGAGGAAAGTTTGATTGACTTTTCCCTCTTCCTTTGCTTTTTGATCATGGGATAGCATCTGCTGTTATTGACTGTTTTTGCAGCAGGTGAAGCTCTCTCTTCAGAGAGAGTGCTATGAGTGGTGTGTAAAACACTTGCTGTGAGAGTGGAAATTAAGTAATACAGGGCATAAGGAACATAAGGCACATGTTACTGATTGCAAACTCATCTATTGTCCTAGGCCAGAAACACTCTTGGTAGGAAGAAGTGGTCCTTCTTTAGCCACATAAGGAATGCACATAAAGTTCCCTTGAATCTATGATTTTATTCTCAAAGAACAGAATTGTGGTTAGAGTATATCCTTGAACTTTTCATGTAGATCTTTACCTTCAGGGAGAAAGGGGAGCTCAGCTGCTTATGCAGCACAATCCCCATGAGACTTGTGAGGGCAATATGCAAGTTCAGGGACTCATATAATGGGAGAGAGGAATACAGACTAGAAAATACATGATTTGCTCCTTACATTGTCCAGTACAGTTCAGAAAGAAATGGTTCAGATCATGTCCCACATCCCAGACAGTTTCCTCCAATGCCTCTTCAATTTTTTGGTGTATCTGGGAACTTTTTTCAGAGAAAACTTAGTCAAAACTAAAACCTTTCCTTGAAACATTTCTTTTTTGGCAAAAGTTGGCATTTTCAGTGGCCAAAAAAATGTTGGTTTTTTTTTAGGCCAGTAGCACCTATGATTTCTTTGGAAGCGTGATGCCAAAGAATATACTGCAAAAATGCAAAGCTGGAACCAGAACACAGGACAAGAACTCAGCATGAAATCAAGGCTGCCTGTATTTTCCTTCCATATGTATGTTAGTCTGGGGGTTAAAGATGGCCCTGTGCATGACAGGGAAACCTGCCTGTCCCCAGTCAAACAGCGAGGAGGAAACTCCAGGAGGAGAGTCTTATAGATATTTCCTTCTCTTTAGCTTCAGCCAATGATTCAGCTAGTGTGCCTGACCCTGCTTGTGTGGTCTGACCCATATCTGTGGACTGTGGCGTTATGCCAGGGCTGGGAACTTAGAGCTTCTAGGCTCTCAAGGTCCAGAGAAGTTGGACCAAAGGGACCAGAATCTCCACCTCCATCACAAATTCCCTGACCATATGCCACAGAGTTATGAACAAACTCAAGAGGTCTGAGAAAAACACTGGGTTCAACAAATTGAACTTTTCTGACAAACTTTATACAGTTGAAGAATTGCTACCTGGCATATTGCATGAATTTGGTGATTCATCTAGGCAGGCAAGTTTCTTTGGGTAGATGTGATATCTTTTATTAGACCAACTAAATAGTTGGAAAATTGTTCTTTACAAGCTTTTGGGCACAAATACCCTTCTTCAGGTGTCTGAAAGCTTGTAAAGAACAATTTTTCTCCAACTATTTAGTTGGTTTAAAAAAAAAAATCACATTTACCCAAAGTACCATGTCTGCCTATGTCCTTATAGCAACAGAGCTATAACCAATACCCCAGAAACATGGTTCATTTAGTTCTTTCTTTCCATCATATCCTTAGCAAATCTTTTTGAAGAACCTGTACAGATTCCTATAATGGACAATTTTGAAATGCCTTCCATATGAGAAATGTCTTCTCTTCATGCAAGATATATATCCTCAGGCATGATGATTTACATTTAAATGTTTAAGTTATTATTTCTGTGGATCTTTCTTATTATCTATATTCATATCTTTCCCTTTTTTTGAACTGTGTTAAGCATCACCCTCAAAGATACCTTGTGACATTGAATGACACAGTTAAATTCTAAATAGCATATAAGAAATATTTCCTTTAATTAGTCTGAAATTTATGGCTTTCTAGTTTCATTGAGTGCCCTATTTTTGTTACAAGAAATGGTGACAGCACCTACCTGACCTGTTCACTATTCATCACTCAGCATAAGTTCTGGGATCTGAGCACTTAAATTAAATATAATGGAAATATAATGTAAAATTAAGTCTGGAAATCCTAATAGCAGCATTTTTCCTGAACATATGGCAAATCCTATACAAAATATACAGATGCACAGATCTTATGGAGAGTATCAGGAAGACACATAAAGCTTCCTAATGCACCACAGTTGGCAGAATATATCATATGAAACTGGCCCAATCTAAGGTCCAGTCTTATAGATACCTCCTACTAAATGAATTTCTACTGACAGGTAAAATATTCTGTTTAGTAAGAACTTGTAAGATTGAAACTTCAAAATGTAAATTGGATAACAGGTAACTGGCACTCCAGAAACAGTTCTCAAAAGAAGTCACCAAATTAAAACTCTGGTAATACTTTTAGGGGACATGAACTGTGGTTTCAATGCATCCAATCAGAAAGGTGATAACACAGTTTCTGCTTGTGGTACTAAATTAATTTGGGTAAGGAAAGTAGGGATTCTTTTCAGTTATTTCCAATAATTGTACAAGATTTCCTTTATACAATCATACTGACTCGTGTTATTTAATTTCTAGCTATTTCAAAATAAAATTTATTTTTAACTTGTTGCTCATCAGCCTTTGACATTTGACAGATAATTTAAGAACTTTCTTTCTTGCTTTCTTTCTCACATTTTGTTGTTTTAAAAGTGATCTGTGATGGAGAGGTAAAAAAAATCCATTTTTGACAAAAAAATTTCAAGATCATGTGTTTCTCATCAGAGACCGACAATTACAGCTTATGACCTTGGATTACAACTGTAAATTCAAAAAACATCCTTTTGGAAACTTTTATGAGCTTGCATATAAAGCTTGTGGAAAGGTTTCATATTTGGAAATCTGAACATTCCTTAGCAGCAGTTGGAGTTTAATAGTGTATATGCAAAACTGAGTGCCGGAACCACTAAAAATCATTTAGCTCCTTTTCAGGATATTACTAATTAACTTTTTGGATGCCAAGGTATCCAATGTATCCCTACTGCAGCTCTAGTTATCCTTTAGGTCCTCCACTAAATCTTTAATTCTCACAGTGCTTTCTTATGGCCACTGGCCTTCTGAATGAACAATAAAGAAGAATCTTTTTGAAAATTATGAATGATGCTCCCAAGCCATCAAAATTTACTTAGGATAAAGTTTAAGAGGGGAATTTTTAAGGAAATAAGCTAAGTTATAGAAAAAATAGATCACATATAACAAGACATTATTATTTATAAAAGCAGACTTGTTAGAAAAGGGTCACTTAGAATTAGACCCAAACCAGCAAGACTGCTATACAAACTAGAGGAGAGAGGGCTTTGTGGTTAACATTGTGTGATTTAAGAAATCTTGGTTTAATTCTCTGATTTTCATGTGTAGCTTGTGCAGGTCACTTTTAAATCTCTTTGTGGGTGAATTCAGCCCCTATAAATTGGAGGCAATAATATTTCCTCATTCAGATGCTTTCTTTATCTTGTCTGTTTAGATTGAAAGCTCTTTGTGGTCAAGAGCTCTCTATGTATTTGCACAATACTTTAGTGCAATGTGGCTGCAATTACAGTTGGGTTCCCTTCAGGCTTTTCTAATAATAATCAAGGCATACAGTTGTCTTTGTGATGAGCTAAGTATAAATGCTTTGAGCAACAGTTAGGTTCCAGCCCTTCAAAATGGTTATCATCTGCTAATAACTATGGCACTTCACTTCTGCTACATGCATCGCAAGGGGACATTTAACTAGATGTGCCTGGGGCTTTTCTCCTGTTTTTTTTAAGCTGGTAATGTGGAGAGCAGAAACATGAACAATTAATCTGGTAGCTCTGTTGCAGGAGACAGGTACATCTTACTTGAAGGTCCTGTACATGATGTAGTGCCCCTAGAATACTTGATCTCCAGAAAATGCCAAGTACCCACAACCCCAGTTGAAATTAATGGAAAAGATGTGTAATTAGTATTATGAAAAATTGGATCATATAATAATAATCATAATGGCTACAGTCTTTTACAGAGTTTTTGATCAGCAGACCCCAAAGTATTATACAAAGGAGTTTGGTCTTTGAATCAACTGGGGTGGTTGATTCAAAGCAGTGTGGTAGAGGACAGGCTACCATGGAGACAGGAAGATCAGTCTGAATCTGAGGGATCAAGCTAAGAGGCACAATGAAATCAGGACCAAAGCAGCCTGTTGCATACTAGAAAGTCCAAGCCAGCGACAGAAGCACTCAGGGTCAGGCAAGACAAGGCAGAGCATCTAGGATAGGAAGAGGTAGACATGGCAGTGGGAGCAGAGACAGGCAGTAATTAATTGGGTAAGGGTCTGGGAAGGAGTGAGGTATGGGTTCAGGCTAGGCAAGGTGCAAGAAGCAGAAACTAAGCAATACTTTAGACTAGGCAAAGGTGCAGTCAGGAATTTATACATGAATCAAGAAAGGGTTGGTTTAAGCACAGTTCAGGTAGGATGTAAGCAGGACCAGTAGGGTTAGTAGGGTTATATAACAGGGTGCCATCTCCGGTGGCATTTTTTAAAGCCCGACGAGTGGGGCACCCTTCAAGTCTTGCTATATTTTCCTCCTCCTCTGGGGACCTGCTTTCCCCCTTTGCTCGTCTGCCATGACTTGATATTACTTGGTTCTTAAAGGGGGAGGCTGACCCAAAGGTTCCCAGACAGCCACTAAGGATCACCATCTGTAGGATAATGAGCTGTTGCCAGAAGGGCAAAACACACATTCCAACCTCCCCTTGATTTGCCTCATGCCTCACAGATGTTTGTATTTTTCTCTTTATGTTGGGGTCTCAGCCACTGAGGGCTAACCCCCCCTCTCTCTAGCTAGGTTTGTGAGTCAAAACCCACTAAGCAGGGCTTGACTCCAGGACTCTAGCTCTCTAATCTGCTGGGGCTCATGGCCCTCTGTTTCATACTTTCCACGACCCTTGTACACTGTGCCTCTGTGCCCCTAGGCTGTTGGGGCCTCAGCCCCTCCGGCTTTGCCCCTCTTTCTGTAGTTATGGCCATTCACCTAAATCTACCCACTAGGATCTGGCTTCAAGGCTCCTAGCTTCCCTTCAAGTGACTCTGGGCTTGTGGACTTAGTGCTGCACCCCTAGCCCTCTATCACGGCACTCCTCGATGCAATGAGGCCTCCTCCTCCCCTACAGCCTCAGTGACAAACCACTGGCCCTAACATTAAATGTAAACAATAGACCTCTATGGCCATATAAAGAAAATAAAGGCAAGAGAGGCAAACTGCCTGCTTACATGCAATTGGACTTCTGTCTCTCAGCTTGTCACATTCTTCCTGACGAGGCTGCTACAGCTTCTCCACAGTCATCAGGAGTTCCCCTCTCTACCACCCCCATGACCTTCTCTGTCTGCGGTTTATATGGTTCTGGCCTTTCCCTTTCGGTCACTTGACCTGCCGGCAGGGCTTGATCCTTAACCTCTGCTTGACTGGATGACTGCACCCGGAAAGTTCTGGATTTAAAGGGGCTGCCCTTTTTCCTGCTAACAGGGTTAGAGTTCCCTGTTACAGGTTAGTAGAATAGAAAGTCAAAGTCTCTCATGTGGAACATACAGTGGATGGTCTTCAATACATAAAAAAGGAGGTGTAGTCCTGTATGCCATATGGTGACCACAGTTTCTAACTTACAGAACTCATCTCAGGATGAGGTCCAGGTGCAAGCTGGAGTTCTCCCAATGAGAGCTATGTTTATATGTCCACTGCATGCTTTGGATCAGAGAACTGAATACAGTTATTATGGAAGTCTATTTTATTGCTACAGAGATAGAATAAATAATTCCCAGTAAAAATTAAAAAAGAAATAAATCAGTAGGCTAAAGGGCAAATCTATAGGAGATGCAAATGCCACTTGAACACTGGCAGCAGTAATTTGTCTGTCTGAAGCAGATGGTGCTCCAACTTTCAATGGTTAGTTAGTTCTAACTTGGTCAAAAATATTTAACCGGGACTACTATATTAAAAAGAAATGATGAATGTGTAATCAACATGTTCTATGGATCTTTTGTAAAATTTAAGAAAGTCTGAACCACAGTGCATGTTTCTGAAAAGGACAAGTCAGAACAGAATGACCTGTTTGAACGTTACCTTACATGTGCTTTATTCCTTAATGGATGTGATTGGTTTCACGGTTTGGTGGAATATGGCAGATGGATGAGATAAAACATGACAAATCTTTGCCATCTGCTACGTGTTTGTTTAAGGGCATGTTTTATAACCAAAATCACAGTGAAGATATGTCTCTCCATGCAATATGCAAGGCTTAGTTCATGTAAAGTCTGGTATTTGCCTATTTAATATTTGCATTCTTGGCAGATCTATGGCAAAGATGAGAATGATATTGTAGCTTCTATTATCTCTAAAACTAAATAAAAAGTTTAGCATAAAGTGTCACCAGTTACAAAAGGACTTAAGAATGAAAATATCTGTTGACCAACAGGTCAGACCACAGTATGGTAAAAAAAAGTGTAGGTTCATGTGAATCAAGAGAGCTCATAAAAATAAATGGAGCTACATGGATTCACACCAGCAGAGATCAAGGCCTACATCTTTTTTTCAGGTATCTGATTAACTAAAATTGTTTGTGTGCATTTCTTTGCATATTAAGATATTTCTGTCACTTGGAGGCTATTAGCTTTGAACCCGAACCTGAGCCTTATTGCTACAAATCAACAAATGCTTCCCAACACAAGGCTGTACTAAATTTGAGGTATGCTTTCAGTTCAGAGATCTTACCATTCTCTCTGTTTCCTACTGTTTTG
This sequence comes from Crocodylus porosus, assembly GCF_001723895.1. Classification (NCBI taxonomy): domain Eukaryota; kingdom Metazoa; phylum Chordata; order Crocodylia; family Crocodylidae; genus Crocodylus; species Crocodylus porosus. Next base: position 98,551,783 of record NW_017728918.1, on the reverse strand, counting down.
TTAATATTTCACATTCAGTTATATGTACCGGTACAAATTAAAGATTTAATGGAGTTTGCCTGAAGAAGGCAAAAGCCTGATTTTACTTTCAGTTATATTAGATAAAGCAAGAGTGAACAAATGAAGGCCATAGGACTCTCAATAAAGAACTTGTGAAACAGTCCATATTTGTGTATTTATGTATTATCATTATTGACTCCAAAATGAACATGGGCCGACAATGTGGGGTCACAGTTGGCAGGGCTAACCGGACCTTGTCGTGCAACCACAGGTGCATCTCTAGCAGGGCCAAGGAGGTAATCCTCCACCTCTATGCAACACTGGTCAGGCCACAGCTGGAGTACTGTGTCCAGTTCTGTGTGCCCCACTTCAGGAGGGATGTGGACAACAT
>NW_017728918.1:98519953-98551242 GCF_001723895.1 Crocodylus porosus | reverse complement strand
GGTGGAGAGTAGGTTTAGTTTAGACATCCGTAAGAACTACTTCACAGTCAGGGCGGCTAGGATCTGGAACCAACTTCCAAGGGAAGTGGTGCTGACTCCTACCCTGGGGGTCTTTAAGAGGTGGCTTGATGCCTACCTAGCTGGGATCATTTGAGCCCAGTTTTTTTTCTCCTGCCCTGGCAGGGGGTCGGGCTTGAAGATCTACAAGGTCTCTTCTGACCCTACTTCTATGATTCTATGATTCTTTGATCATCCAGTCTTGTAAATTATATCTAGTCCACAAAAAAACATACATTAAACAAGTAGGGTTGCAAAGTGAAGATTTCAAAAGTTAAGTAATGCCAAAGATAAGGCTGTCTTCACAACCTTAAGTGAGACTTTGTGTAAGAATGCATTATGATATAGTCTCTTATTGTATGGTCATGAACTTTATTTTCCACATAATACTAACCTTTTTACAGATTGTATAGTGTTCATATAATTAGCAGCTATTAAGTGTTTTGTTTAATGCTCACTGTTCAGTCTGTATCAATATATTTTCCTTACTCTTGTTCCTGGAGATAGCTGAACTATTTTGGCTGAAATTAAAAAAATCAGCCTGAGGCATGGAAAATGTCAGGTCAACTGGTTAAAGTTTGGCAACATTATAGGGAACTGAAAACAGAGTCTTCAAAAAGAAGGGTAAAGGTAATAAGAAGCAGTGTTGCCATACCCACCTCTACTTCTGTCCAGGTTCTTATATAATGCAGCAGTTGTGCTGTATCTTTTGGCCCTACAGACTGGATAAGTGGTTCAGGGCTAGTCCACAAGCCGGATCAGACTTATATGGTGGGATTAGGCACTGCACTACCCTGCCCTGCTCAGCCCTGTGCTGCCCTGCATTGCCCTTATTGACTTCGTGCTGCTTTGTGACTTTGGCCTGCTTTGCTCTGCTAAGCTCCATACCACCCTGCCTGACACCCCTTGGACTCTGCTCAGTCCCATGCAACCCCACTTGCCTTCACTCAGCCCTGTGCTGCCTTGCATGGCCCCATGCCTCATGTGCCACCCTGATTAATCCCATGCCACCCTGATCAGCTCTGTGCCATTTCACACTTCCCTTCTCAGCCTCATGCCATCCAGCATGGTCCCACATGCTCAGTTTAGTGCACAGGGCCATGATATCTGGTCTTTGGGCCTCCCTCTAAGATCTGGAAATTTGACAGTAGTGGAGTGGCAATTAGCTGCTACTGCTCCCTGAATGCCACATTTTCAGACCCTTGCGGAGCCTTGCAGGCTGGATGACATGGATCCATGTGCTAGATCTGGCCCACAGGCTGGGGACTCAGTATTGCTGATGTACACATTGCCCTTGTTCTTGAGCCTCTTGTAAAAACAATTTACTACAATAATTTATTATTTATTATTGATAAAGATTATTATTTATATAGATAAAGATTGCAACAGACACCCAATCAAATTAAGAGCTTTGTAGTAGAAGGTATTACAAACATATTTTATTCTGTAGTACACTGTGTACTACAAATACATAGTGGGCGTGTCTACGTGTGCATTTATGCTGGTTCAAATTTACCGTGCAGTAAATTACTGCACAGTAAGCAGGAATAGGCCAGCATCTACATGTGCAGGAGTTAAAGCTCATTACTGCTGTGTGTGGACTGATTTGGGATTAATTTTAATCCCAAATCAGTCCACACACACAGTGTTACTACGCAGTATAGCATCTACACATGTGTTATTGCACAGTAACTAATCAGACATAAATTTGATACCTGTATCATGCAAGTATTAAATTTATGTTCAATTCAGCATCACCATATTTACTGAACAGTACGGGCATGCATGTGTAGATGCGTGCCCATACTGTGCAGTAATTTTGGTTACTGTGCAATAAATGCACATCAGTAGACATGCCCAGTAACAAGGAGTCTAATTCTTACCACCATAAAACAAGTTCAACATGCTTTTAGGATTGTTTTTATATCTCAAACATGTTGTGTCATTGTTTTGCTTTAAAATATGAAAAAAGAGCTGAGTATAAAATGAGTCAACTCTTAAATTGTTGTATTTTAAGTTTAATTACAGAATAATTTTCTTTAAAATCTAGGCCATAGACTCTTTTTGGATTAGTGTCCAAAATCTGCCTGCCTGCATGTCCTAATTTATCTCGCAGGAATGTATTGGAATGCGATGGATATGCCAGGACAAAAGAGAGGTTGACACAAAATGAAGTATTTATTTGTAATTTAGGGCAAAATACAGGATGAGATAGGATTCCCTAGCTATTGAGAATTGTAAGTGTAATAGCCCTTATTAGTGTCCCTACTGGAAAACAGCAAGCAATGGAGTGCTTCCTGTCTCCCACTAACTAATCTTACATATGATAAAAATCCTCACTGGTGTGTCTACATGTGCACGTTTAGTGTGCAACAACCTAAGTTACGGCAGTAACCACAAATAACTGTGCAGTACAGGTGCACGTATATACATGCATCCCGGTGCCGTGCAATAACTATGGCGACTTATACAACATTGAGCATAAATTTGATACCTGCATCATGCAATAACACCCAATTAGTTATTGCACAGTAACGCATGTAGACACATTACTGTGCAATAATGCGGGACCTTCCCAGCAGGGTCTGCCGAGCCATTAGGAGCCCAGCTGGAGCCCACCCCCAGAAGCGTGCTTGGGGCGCAGAGGCGGCATGGCAGGTGCCGGCCCTGGGGCACCTCCCTGGAGAGGTCCCCAGCAGTGACGGTGGGGGTGTGGCCAGCCCTTCATCCCAGTGGTCCGGGAGCCCCATGTGCCCTGAGTCCAAGTGCTGAGGGCTGGATGGCAACACAGCAGAGTGGTGGGCCTGCAGGGGCAGAGAAGGGGAATCAGTGGGGGCTTAAGCCACAGCAGCAGTTGCTGCCAGCAGTCTGGCCTGGCCTGCCCTGGGAAGGGGTCAGGAGAAGCAGGTGGTCTGAAGCCAGTCCCAGGGAGCAAGCAGGGTTGAGGGGCTCAGGCAGCACCCACCCAGCCCAGGGGCCCAGCCAGGTTACCATGGTTCGTAGGCACCTGTACATGGCCAACCTCCAATCTGAGGCCAGGCAGCACATGGGCCCTGGAGTGGATCATCTTTTCTCTTAAATGTTGCAAACTCTCACAAAATTCTTCTGTCTCTTGTCTCTGCAGGGCCAGGGGCAGACATGGGGAAGAGGCCACAAGGGCCTACAGGACTGTTGCCACAGGCTCACTGCCACCCACCACTAGAGCCACGTGGAGGCACTGGCTGTACCAGTGGTGTAGCTAGAATGGGACCTGCCTGCTTCAGTGCTTGGTAGTTGCAGTGGAGGACTGGGTGGTGGACCACTGGGCATGGTGGGTGGAGAACCTTGCCTGGGAGGCCACCTGGGAGAAGGAACAGTTGTGGGCATGCCATTCCCACTGGGATGAGCTGGCAGCTCTGGAGCAGCAGTGCGTGGAGCTGCTGGAGCAGCAGCTGGTCACCCAGGCCCACCCAGGGGAGGCTGTGCTCCTGCCCCCCGCATGCCTGGTCCCCCATCCCAGGCCTGTGGGTACCTTGGGTCCAACCTGCCTTCCTGCAGAAGGTCCCTGGAATCCCCTTGGAGCAGGTTCTGCAGCACCTGCCAGCTGCAGGCATCCCTCGCCCATACCGTGGTCCATGGACCTGCGGGGGAACTGTTTGCAGCTGGGGTGCTGGCTGTCTGCTTCTGGGCTCTCTGTCCTGGGTCTCTACCCCTCAGCCCCTTACAGATGGAGCTAGGAATGGGGTCAGATACGTGAAGTGACTGTGGAGTTTGGGGAACAGGGTTTTTATTGGTGGGTGGGGAGGGAGGTGGAGGGGCACTGTGTGAGGGGGAGGGGAAAGGCAGCTATGTTTATTGAGGGGGGAGGGAGAAAGGATGGGGAGGGTTGTTCTATTAATAATGTGTGTGTGGTTTCTCCTATGTTTGTGTCCTGGTGTGGTGCTAAGTGTGGGGGTATTGAGGGGGTGTGGGCAGCAGGGCAGACAGGCTGGAGCAGGTAGTGCAGGAGGAAGGGGTCAGCCAGATTCTCCTACAGCTGGTGACCTGGGCCTGGCTCATGGGTGCATGGCTGTTCTGGGGCCTGGGCAGGGGTGGGACTGGTGGGGCCAGCATGGCCAGCAGCACTACAGGGCATTGGTCACTGCTGGCAGGGGCCACCATGGAGCATCAGGGCACTGGGTGCTGCTGGGAGGGGCAGGGGGTGGAACAGCCATGGTGCAGGGAGGCAGGGTAGGCAGGGAAAGAGCTGCTGCATGCTGCTCCCAGGCAGGGACAGGGCTGGGCCAGGATCAGGGGTTGGGGGTGTGCTTTTAAGATAGCTACCAAGTATTGGTAGCAATGTCATCAGAGGCTGGAGCTCCATGCAGTGGCCACAGCAGCACATGGCATACTGCTCTGATTTAGGACTAAATCTAATCCCATGTTGCCTGTATGTGTAGGTGCCAGCCCTATTCCTGCTTACTGTACAGTAAGTTACTGTGCAGAAAATTTAATATGAAGTAAATGCACCTGTAGACATGCCCATTGAGGTCTTCTAAAAGATGCCTTCTGGGTAAGGCCTCTCTTGAGAAAAATTGTTTGTCTAGGTGCTCAATGTTCCCTTGATGGTCCTTGGGATTGGTCCACAAACAGCTAGTTCCTATAAGATCCTTCTTTACAAGAAAAGGGAGAAAGAGGAGCTGTCATTTAGTATCTGCTGAGGGATCTTTTGGAGTAGACCAACAGGAGTACCTTTTATGGGCTGAGACTATCTAATCTATCTCCATCAATGTTTAGCTTTTCACACTTTCGGGTATATACCAGAAGAAGAAGTCAGCATAAAATAAAGATAATGGGGGATATACATATGCCAGGAAGTTGAGCAGATGTGCTAAAATTGAGCTGTATCCCTTGGGGCCTTTTCAAATGTTAACTTGTTTATTTTTTGGACAATATCTGTCAGATCAAATTGAGCTATCTGGGTTTTATAGTCCTGTGAAATAATTTCATTTACAGACATCATGCCAAAACTAGAAATTACTTACAATTAAAGGCAATTTCTAGAAACCACAGGGGACAAGAGATGACTGAGCAGTACTTTCTTTTCTGATAGAAGAAAATTTGAGCTTGAGGCTATGGTATGGAGGCTCATAGCTGGAAGCTTTGAAAAGAATTGGTCACACTTCAGAACTCATTCACTGGTAAGAAGTGATAGGTTGGAGAAGTACGATGGTGTGTTAAGAAGATGGAAGGACAATGTTACTGTCATGGAAACATGGTATAGGAGCCATAAGGCACCAATTTCAAGCTAATACGAGACAAAGAATTCATGGTCCATGGGCTGATACTCAAAAGTAAAGTGAATATCTGTAATCTTTGGTAGTTTAATGGGAAAAAGGGCAGTGTTATGTATTTAATGGTTCCAGAACAATCATTGTTTGTCCAACAATATTTGTCCTGCAGGAGATGACCACTAAAGAGAGTGATAGAAAATGCCCTGTACAATGTTAGAGATATGTGAACAACTAAGATGTGCAAACGAAGTACAGTACAAGCCACAGTTCAACATCTATTTATCTGAAACTCATCTTAACCATGGATGCAGGTGTTTATTTATGTCCTCACATGTGTACAAGCTACCCCTCTGCTTCTTTAGTATTGAATTCCTATTGATCTGAATTTGTTGGCCTCTGTCTTCTGCAACAATGTTTTAATGTATATAAAGGGGCCATGATTCACAGTACAATTAAAATTATGACTATAACAAGTGGATTTTTTCACAATTACTGAGAAAAAGGTGTTGATTGGAAACATATCTGATGGAGGTTGAAGTAGATGACCTGGAGGTCCCTAATAACCTTTTTGGCAAATGTGAAAAAAATGATGGTCTTCATTTAGCCAGTATATATTCCCTTACAAAAACCCCAAAAGACCAAGAGCAGATAGCAGATAGTACTTACAAGTTCAAAGCCTAGATTTGGAAACAATGACTTTCAGCCCAAGAAATAGTCTTTCCAGTATGGGGCTGAGACCCTTTGATGAGGCTATATGAGGCCTCTGACTACGTGAAACCTGCATTGCCATGAACTGGCGTTACACAGATATGATACTGGTGATACATATTATTTATATAGTCTATGGGCAGAAGTTACATATAAACTGGTTTAAGGGATCAGAAACTGGTTTAAACGTGTAACAGAACAGAAGCTCAGTATACCTAAACCAGTTTCAAAATGGCTGAAACTAGTTTAAGATAAACCTGGTTGAATCATGTTGAATCAGACTTAACTGATTTGGGTCAAACCAGTTTATGAAACTTCTGTCCCAGACCCCTTCCTGGTTCCAGTTAAATCACAGTCTCCCAGGATCCCAGCATACTTTCCATCCCTGGGCTGGGCTATCTGCTCCAGAGAGCAGGGCTGGTTCTTCCCCTCTGCTTCCTAGCTGGAGCAGTGAGGAATGGTTGACAAAAGGGTGGGGAAGGGGGCAAACCCAGCTGGGGACACAGACCAGTCTAAAGGGAGGGTAACTGCTCCCTCAGACAAACCCCAGCTGGGGTCTGGGACCAGGGAGGGGGGCTAAACACCCATTCCCCTGCTCAAACTTTCTGCTGACCACAACTGTGGACTACAAATCCCAGAGGCACCTAGAAGCAGGGAGAGAAAGTGATGAGCAACCCTGCAGAGTCCTGCTGATGTAATTATGGACTGCGAATCCCAGAGACCTTGGGAGTGGAAGAGGAAGTGAACACACAGCCATCCCATGCTCTAGTTGCTCCAGAGACCGATGCTCCAAGTTGTGGGGCAAGGTAGCACGCTGGAGGGGAGAGACAGAATCCAGCTAGATGTAGATAAATTACAGAGGTGAGCGGATAAGAATAGGATGGAATTCAATGCAGACAAGTGCAAGGTACTGCATCTAGAGAGGAGGAACCAGCAACACACCCATAGGCTGGGGAACACCCTTCTTGTCAACGAGGTGGCAGAAAGGGATCTTGGAGTCATTGTTGACTCCAGGATGAACATGAGCTGCCAAGGTGAGGAAGTAGTCAGTAAGGCTAACTGCACCTAGTCGTGCATCTACAGATGCATCACAAGCAGGTCCGGGGAGATAATCCTTCCCCTCTGTGCAGCACTGGTCAAGCTACAGTTAGAGTATTGTGTCCAGTTCTGGGTGCTGCACTTCAAGAGGAATGTGGCTAACATTGAAAGGGTCCAGAGGAGGGTCATTAGCATGGTAAAGGGGCAATGGGGCAGGTCCTATGAAGAGATGCTAAAAGGCCTGAACATATTCAGCCTCTACAAGAGAAGGCTAAGAGGGGATCTGATGGCCATTTACAAATGCACTGGGGGGATCAGCAGGAATTGGGGGAGGCTCTGTTCTCCTGGTGTTACAGTTAGGGCTGCCAGGCTCTGGAATGGGCTCCCAAGGGAGGTGGTACTCTCTCCTACCTTGAGGGCCTTCAAAAGGAGGCTGGACAGATATTTGGCTGGGGCGATATGACCCCGGCACCTGTTCCTGCCCAGGGCCAGGGGTCGGACTGATGATCTGTTTAGGTCCCTTCCAACCAACCCTAAGTACTAAGATACTATGATACAAATATCAATCAGTTGTACTAGTTTCTGGTAATTTTGGGACCATCTCAATAGTTTATTTTTCATCATTCTTTACTGCTCACTTTCAAGGAGCAGACATTTATTGGCTTACGTCCTCTCCCATTGATACCACTTTTGCTTCATTTGGCCTTAATATACCTTATTCCTAATTTACATCAATGAAAGTAAAAGAAGGCCAGGTCTTAACTGCATATGGTGGACCTGAAACAATTTCCCATTTCTGAATGCACCTGAATTTTGTATATGGAAGCAGGAGAATATTTTTAATTTTTGAGCTAGATATGGATTTGAACTTTGCAGGTATATCCTCTCTGTGTAATGTTTCAAACCAAAGCGCTAGATCAATCCCTCTGGAATTTCAAAAGACTCAGAATCTAAATTTCTCTATTGAAAGTCTTATGCAGTCACTACAGCAATACATGAAAACAACAACAGCCCAGAAAACTAGAGCTTTTGAAACGGACTAAATTAGATTAAAATTAATTTGTTATGTGTGTCAACATTTTTGCCTCACTGTTCATGAAGCTTATTGTGAAAAATTGTGAATGTCAAGGGATTATTAGCAGGCACAGCAAGAGACAGGAAGTAATCTGCTTCATTTCACAGCCTCTTCAGCATGGTTTGTAGAAATGCAATGATGCAAACAAATGTAAGAAATGCTTACTACATTGTGCACATTTCACATCACAACAGCCATGCTGTGAAAGACAAGCAGTTCTCACAGCCCAAAGGCATGTACTCTCTTCATGTACGATTGATGCTACTATTAGCTGAAAGGTTTTTTTAGTTCATTATTTGTTTTATGGAACGTAAATTCTCCTCTTCAATTGGAATGATCTTTCTGGTGGAAAAGTAACCCCCTCAGCAGCTGATCAGAATCACCAATTATTCTGAGAAGTGCTTGAGACAGCATTTCTAATTAGAGGGTTTCAGAACACTACAGAAAGCATTGGTTTAACTGGGGGACAGAGCAGCAATGTGCAATAACAGTGATAGCGCGTGCTATTTCATGGAGTGTCTCTTTCTCAATAGAATGCTGACTTCTTTTTAACATTTTAGTACTTTCATGGTGTGCTTGTTAGAAGGGTGGAGAAGAGAAGAATTTGTGGCATTTGAGATTATACTAAAATATGTGGGATTGGACTAAAATCCTTAATTAGAGAGTTCTTGTATTAGTATAACCCGAGTTAGAAACAGATACACACACACACACGCACACATTAGATCTCTTACAAGTACCTAAAGCATTAAGTGATCATTGTATACCATAATATCCATTACCACAGATCAATTTCCAGAATGATTATGCCAGAGCCATCCATAAACCATACAAAAATAATTTTAACCTTATATAATTCCAGTAAGAAATAATAATCCAGGTTACAACAAATATAAGTTCTTTCTATGGATATATCTGTCCCTTCTTGGAGAACTGATTCTTGTATGTATCCATTTCATTATATAAAGACACTGTTTATTACACATATTTTTATGGAGTAGACAAAAAAGCAGTAAATTAATAAATTTATGTCTCCCATATGTTGGGTGTTCAGCCTGAGACATTTTAAGATCTTTCAAGAGTTGGTTCACAGTACTTTCTGAAGATCAGGTTTGGTTTATGGTGTCTCAAGGGCTAGGGACAGAAATTACACATAATGCTGATCATGGTTTAAGTGATCAGAAACTGGTTTACACCTGTAACAGAAAACATGCTCAGTGCACATAAAGTAGCTTGAAAAATCTCAAACCGGTTTGAGCAAAACCTGGTTGAATATAGTATCAGACTTAACTGATTTGGTTCAAATTGGTTCATGCAATGTCTGTCCCAGACCCCCTGCTGGTTTAAGACAAACCAGACACCTCCAGCATCCCAGCATGCTGTCTGGGATGGCCAGGGCTCTCTGCTCCACAGCAGGGCTGGCCCATCCCCTCTGCTCCCTGGCTGGAGCTCCAGATACTGTGGGCTGCTTCCTCTCACCCCTCACCGCTCCCAGCTAAACAGGAATTCCCCCTTCCCCTGGGGCTTGCTGAGGAGGTGTCTATGTATTAGCTAGCAGACCACATGCTGGCTATGGTCCATGGTGAATCAACAGGTAGAATTAACAAGTAGCTGGTAATGTCCCTCTGTTGTTTTCTTAATTGGGTGATAAACACTGTTAGCAATTTCCTGCTGGGCTAATCAGCGGTCCTGCTGAAGCCTGGCCACACTCCACCTCAGCTCCATGCTGTGGAAGAGAGGGAGGGCTGCTGTATCGCCCCCTGGCTTCTAACCTGAGCCACTGCAGGCATGTGCCTGCATTTCTGGGATTTCTATTCGGGTACAAAACTCATTTAGCCTAGCCAGGTTTGACTAACCTGCAAAGAATGAATCAATTCAGGCTCAGGCTTTTTGAATGTCTGTCCCTAGCCAAGGTGTATCCAAAGTACCTAAATCAATAGCCACTTCTGAAGTGTATGATAGGTGCTTTTGAACAACTGATATATTTAAAAAAATAGAAATGATACATGAGGGGTAATAGTTGGTATCCTAATTACCAGCCTCTCAACACAATTCCTTCTTATAACATAGGGAGACTTTTTTTGGTGCTGGCAATTCAGTAGCAAAGCTAAAGATGGGATTAAGAGATCTTGTATGTTAAAATGTTTCTGCAGATGTTTCAGTTTGTTGTCTATACTGGGCATGCAGGCTCTGTTTTTTTTCTAATCCCTAGTGTAACTTTGCCAACACAAGACAAGTGATGCATAGTATTCTAGCATAGACATGTCTATAGTTAGAGAGCTTCTCAAAGTGAGCATATTGATTCAAGAACACTGGATCTAAGCAAAGGGAAGCCCCTTCAATACATTGTGCTCAGCACTCAGAATAACATTTCTACTTCAGTGGAAACCTTTGTCAAAATGTGTGACTTACATAACATCACCTCTGCATAAGGCAATCTTGAAATGGCCTCAGTTCTCTCAGGCAGTGGTGACTGTCTTCCCAGACTGCATGCTGTACTATTTTGTGAGTTCCTATTGTCAAGCTTGCTGGACTGCTTTCAGTTTTCATGCTGACTGAAAACAACAGCAAAAGAACTGGTACAGTTTCAGGGTGCATTCTCTCATGAAACATTTTCAAGAAATGGAAGCTTGGTCTTATTTAAAAATGGTCTTACATAACCATTTCTTAGCCACTTCAGTGTAAGTAGTTTATTTTGTGTTTCATTTTCCCTCTCACTAACTTTGTCCCTAGTACTATCAGCAAAACTAACCCCAAGAGACTATGAAAGCAATTTTAGATGCCAGCAGAGCATCTACTGCAGTAGAAGCACACATCTAGAACTTTTTCAGATTTGAGGGGTATGAACCTTCAGATCCTAACAGGCATCTCAGAATTTTTCTTGCTCTTTCCATGGAGGAACTGACCACAGACTTTCTTCCCAGTTAATTAGAATAAAGCTGTTTGATTCTTACAGGCGTAATGGAGACTTTGCTTATGGATAGAAAAAAGAAAGCATTCCCCAATGTTTACCAAAGAATAGCTGTTTACAAGAACTAGCATCTTGCTCTTTATTTTATGTAGCTTAGCATCCATAAATGGCAAGAAGATTGTTCTGGTACTTCAAGTCCCATCTGCATTATTCATCAGGGAAGCTAAAACTGAATACCTTCTTCTGGGACAAAGCTGTTGCTAAGCTCAAAGTTTGGGAGATCTAATAATGCAGTGTTACTTATCCTTCTCCCCAGGAAACTCTTCCACTCACACGATGTTAGAGCACCGTGACTTGGCAAAATAAAGTTTTGTGCTACTTCCTGGATACTGGACAATGGGGCAAGTATGTGAAATGAAAGGAAGATTTATTAACTCTGTCACTTAAGCAATGAACCAAAATGAAAGCAAGGGGGGAAATAAACAAGGTCCCTCACAGCATTTTAAATATGGGATGGCTTTCCCCAAATAAGCAAAAAAAGGAAAATCCAGAATACCATTTTTTACAGTCTCTCTCTCTTTTCCCCTCTCCCCCTGCACATGTATTTCAGCTTGTACACATGTATTTCAGCTTGAATGACAAATTTAAGGTATTTTATGGCATTACCACTATCATTTGAAGATCTATTTCCTCCTGGTCTTATTTTATTTAAGCCCCACCCTCCCAATAATCTTATTACTATATGTATATTGCTTCTTCAGTGAATTTTCTACAAAGAGATACAAATCACTATTTTATACCCTGGCAGTTTCATCCGTAGCAAATGTAAATCCCATTTTTTGGACAGGGAAAATAGAAAGAAGAAAACGTGTACATCTTGTACATCCAAAAGTAGTGGAAGAGGAGCTGAGCTACAGCTTTTTCTGTATCATTGGCTTTTGGTCTTGGTGTTACTCATGTGATTTTACCTGAAGTAACTCATAGCATAGGACATCTGGCAAGGGATGAACGGTGATCTCAGCTGGGGAGGCTTACAAGAAACAAAAACATATTCTTAAAGGTGAAAGGAAAAAAAGAATCAGGAAAAAAGATATACTAGTGGGAACTGATGAAGAAAAGATTCAGGACAAAAGCTCCAAACTTTCCTACATAACAAGCGATTCTAAAAGACTGAATAAGAGTGCCCCCCCTGCCACCTCTCCTTATCCCCGAATGCAGCAATTCTATTAAGGACTTGATTTCCTTTGCCTTCCCTGAGCAGTTGCAGCAACCTGAAAACTGAATGGTGTCATTGCAGCAGACATATGGGAAGGGAGCAGAAGGAAGAATTTGAAATACAGTGGAGGGTTTCTGTCCTGCAAAAAAAAAAGCACTAACAAGAACAAAATACAGTAAAGAGCAACTTAATTTGATTGCAATTAATTGGCTGTGTATGCCAAAAGCTACCCCCAGACAATTTTTTTCCTTGGCTTTGAAATCTGACAATGTCCTATTTTTTTCTACCCTATACAGCAACTCTTAGAAAAGAATTTTTTGTTTAAAACACTCCCTTCAAAGGCTCAAAATTCTTGGACATGTACTCTTGTTGGCAGTCTCAGCAGAGAAATCAAGAGCTAAGTTGGCATGGAGACTGTCCTTTGACCCCTAAAAGTGGCTCCTGCAAGACATTAATCAGCTATTGTGGAGAAAGCTCTTCACTGCTTCTCCCTGTGTTGTCCTGGTTCAATGGATAAAGATATCACATCAGGTTCCCACATTGTTCATCTGACATTAAATCAGTATGCCAGTACTATTCAAGTGATCACTGGAGCTCCCATTCATAACACAGAGATTTGGCCAGGACACATAGAGTGCTGTAAGAATGGTGGATCCCACTCTAAGATAACCCTGGATGGAAGTGGTTTCAAACTTAGTGCTATAGGTTAGAGCACAGTAATGAACATCTGTACTAGATCCTATCACGACTCACTGGTTGCATTCTGCTGACATCTCAAGGAGTGTTGTGGCACCTTGATCACCCCTCCTCATGTGGCGGCAGTTTAACCTAGGCCAGAGCTCATTTCTTCTGCCCGAGTGCCAGGTTCAATGGGTCTCAATGACCTGAGACAGCAAAACCCATGTTTCCAATCCCTGCACCTTTGTTCCCTTTGGCCAACTGTGAGCCACTGTCTGGTATTATCTTTCAGTGTGCAGATTCCATCTCCCCCATCTGGGCATTTGTAAATATTGCTGCTTTTGATTAGGTGCTGCTTGCTGGACAACGCATTCATGCAGGGGGGTCTCCAAGATGGTCATCTTGTACTGTTGTTCTGAAGCATTCATATCCAGATCTCAGTCTGTTCAGCTTGACCCAGCTTCTCTCTCAAGGTTGTGGCCAATGGGGGACTCCTTTGGTGTTGGTTTAAAATGGTGTAGAAATAGATTTAAGACTAGATTACTCTGAACTATCATTTTATTTCTGTTCTCCCCTTATCTAAATTTAGCACAACACACAAAGCCACAGTATCTGGTCTGCTAGGCTCTCCACGGGCCCATAAACCTGGCAGCAGGGGAGCAGTTAGGGTCTGTCTTCTTATGTCATTTGGTTCAATGCCATAGGTTGCAGGGAATATATCTCTGTGTAAGTTGTTCAGCCTGTTATAAGTTTCAGTGCACTGTTAAGTACAGTATTGAGCTTTTTAGTGCAACAATTTCTGGATCATACAGGAGCACAGTAATCTGCATGGGCATATGGCATTGCATATGCAGTGGTTCTGAGAACTTTGAAGTTTGCACACCATGTCATGCTGGCTAAACGTCATAAAGCAGATACTCGTGCAGAGACTGTACTGGTGACCTTCTGAATGTGATGTTTATAGGTGAGGAACAGTCTACTATGACTCCTTGGTAGGCCAGGGTGTGCTCATGGGGAAGACCTGGATGCATGGGTTCCTAGCCCTTCTCTCTCCCCACAGGAACCCAGGCTTTTCCCAGCTGGGAGGTGGAATGCAGGTGTTCCACAGTGTGGTCAGAGCCAGGTTATGAGCAGTTGTGTGGCTTCTGGCCATGGGCAGGGCCAAGGGTCTGGACAGCAGACACACCATACATCTCTTGGTGTCTCCCTTGTCTGCAGACTCCATGTTTGTGTGGGAGGCCCAGTTGTGGAGCCTGAGATGCTGATCCAACCTGAACAACTGCAGAGCAGTGGAGATGTGTAAATGGCACCAGCAAAATGAGGACTAAATGGACCTTGATGTGGTGAGTTGGAATGGACATGCTGGCGACTGCTTGCACCTGCACTATCATAGCACTTGAATGACTGGTTCAGACCCAGAAACACATTGCAAAGGTCCAAGAATGAGGTCCACAGATGGCCATTCCACTGTCTCTGAGACACCATGCACATTGCTTTGGAGCAGAGAGAGTCACAGCACCAGGATAAGGAGTTTACAGACAGGGTCAAAGACTTCTTGGATCCAGCTACGACACTCTTGAGTGGCATCAGTATTGCCTCCCATGGAGAGACTGTGGACCTCCCAGGCAGGAGTTATGTACAGGCTGCTGCTCACCACCATGTCATGGAGAGCCCCCTCCAGGGATCCTTCCCTGGGGTAACAGGAATGGGGGTCCCATGGGGGCTGGCCCTGGATGGCAGCTGAGGGGGAATGCTCCACACCATGCATTGAATGGGAGATGCTGGGGCATGAGGGAGCCCCAGAACAGAAGGTATGGTGCATTGGAACGACTAACCCATGGTCCAAGGAGCTAGGAAGGCATCTGGCAGGGCCTGCTTTGGGAGAAGTAGTGTGGGAGGGGAGGGGGACCAGGTTGCCTGAAAACTGATGCCAGAGCCAGCAGTGACTTGGCCCTCTTTCCAGGGCCAACTTACTACCCCCAGCCACTGGTGGTCACCAATGTAGGTCCAGGGCCCACAAGAGGTTCCAGGCATGGGAGTACTCAGAACGAGGGGCAAGGCCCATGAGCCTGCCAAGTCAGGCCACTCCAGGTCTGGGTCCCTCTGTGGGGGAGTGGCCCCCTGGGCTTGGGTCCAAGTTCTGGATCAGGCAATGTTCCAGAGTTTTTCTTTATTAGATACACAGACAGTTTGGCAGCTGCAACATTTAATTAAGAAGGGGCATCAGTTTCTCACATGACATTCACCCTGCCACCCAAAGGTTTTGTGTTTAAGTTGATTCCCCATGGCTTCCCACCTTCAATATTATAACCACCAGGTGCACCCAGGGTCTTTCCCCTCTCTCTCAATGTTAGCTGAGAAGATGTTCCAAGTTCTGGAGCAGGCAATGTTCTACAATTTTTGTTTTATAAGCACACTAAAAGTTTGGCAGTTTCAACATTTGATTAACATGAGGCAAGTTTCTTCCTCGGACCATATTCCCCTGCAGTCCCAGTGTGTAGACCTGGGTGGGGTTGGGAAAGTAGTAGGGAAGGGGGATAGTGCTTGGCCAGCCTGGGTTGTGGGCAGCATTGCCCATGATTGAGGGCCAGAGTAGTCTAGAACTGGAGACCTGTGGCTTGTTGCCAGGGCAGGGGCACTTAAAGCCCTTCTACTACACTAATCCAGGAATGGTTCCTGGTCCATGTGGGTAAGGATCTACTCAACCAGATTGTGGAGATCTGAACAGCCTGCCCATGTATAGGCCCAGAGCCACCAGTGCTGGCAGGGAGAGGTGGGGTGAATACAAGTATACAGGATACATGCGCATGCACGCGGGCACACACACACACACACACACACACAGAGAGTGGGCACAGAGTGTGCTGGGTGGGCATATGCAGGACAGCCAGCTGGTGGCTCTTGGCCATGAGGGAACACACTATGATGAGCTACTGCTGCTGCTACATCAGGTCCATGTGTGCTGCCATGATGTTCCTGCCAGTCAATCATAGGTGGCTTGACCATTTGGCTCTGTGTGGGAGTCTTCAGCAGCCTGAGGAGTCTGTAGGGCACACTGGGAGGTGTGTGAGAGTCCCCCTACCTGATGGGCTTGGTCTGTGCAGGCAGAGTTTGAATCCCCCTGCACCCTATATGGGCTAACAAGTGTTCTGCTTGCTCATGACTTAATGTGGAGTGCTTAGAGTAAAGCTCAAAAGTTAGAGCACTCTTGACTTGGGCTTCCCGAATGTCTGTACTTAGCCTCTGATATATGCTTTTGAGGCCTCTACTTATCTTCCATGTTTATTCAAAAAAATCCAAATGTTCTGAAATTCTGTTTAGATGATTATATATTTTTCTTGTTTCCTATTTCATTATCTTTCCCTAAATCATTTTTCCATTGTTTTTTATGCAGGGTAGATTATTAGATTTAGGCTGGGAAAAATGGATTCCTTTGAAGTCAGATTTGTTCAAATGTGGTCACTAATTGTGCGTATTCATGCAAATTCCAAATTCCATGTTTATTGAAACAATCAGGGAATTCATGTTCATTGTTGTATGTTCAAATACATACAGAAACTGAAAATGTCTCCTTTTGGTTTAGGTTGCAGTGTAGTTTTATAATTATACTGTTTACCCTATGGTGGCTGACTGACAGTGTGACAGGCATCCATCTCTGTTATGAAGAGAAGATGAAGCACTTACCTGTTAGGAGCTCCCAGGATGTGGTGCAGAGTGATGATGTCCTCAGACAGTGTCTCCCTTGGTGATAAGTCTCAACACCTCAAAGAAACCCAGGCAGGGATAACCTGGAGGCTTAGAAACAGACAAAAAGATTGACAATGGAACTGGCCGGGACTTATATAGGCAAGCCTCAGGATTGGCAACAAGCACATGGTATCACTTGGAGGATACTGCAAAACCAGCAGGCACAAATGGAGGAACTGATAAGTGTAAGGGCTCAAGAAGAAGAGGCATTCTTTCACATCACCAGTTAAGTGAGAAGATGGAGGCTTGACAAACAGCCATGGCTTGAGTACCAGATAGCCTAACACTTCCTAGAATGATGTATGAGGATGACCTGGACATTCCACAATAATCATCAGACGATGGGATCCATCTGGGTGGGCCAGTCAGCTAGACCCTTTTACTAATAGGACCAGCTCAAGTGGCATACAGGGCCTTGTCTACAGCAGACACAAAAGATTATGAAAAACTAAAAAGAGCAATTTTATACTGCTTAGAAGTTTCTCCTGAATATTATAGGCAATGGTTTCGAGAAAATAAAATGTTGGAAAAATTGAGACCTCAGTTGTTAGCTCATACACTTAGTACTGGAAAAATGGATACAACTGGAGGGCAAGTCTGTGGCTGAGGTCCTGGATATCTTTGCACTAGAACAGTTTCTTACTGACTTGGGTGAAGATACACAGAAATGGGTTAGCAGACACTGGCCAGAATCAATGGAAGAGGCCCTACATTTAGCTGAGGCTTTTATGGCTGCAGAATGAGAGGCAATGTGCAATAAAATTGGGAAAGGTGGAAGTGTTACAGCAACCAGACTGGGGGATTCTGAGAACCACTGGTGAAAATCAGAACATGCTAGAGGACCAGTTAAAGAATCCAAGAACAGCGAACCTAGAGAAAGAATCAGTTACAGATGTGAAAGTCAGGGTCACATTGCAAGGTTCTGTCCCAAAGAGGTGAAAGAGAATCAGGGGATTTACTGCATGAAGAGAAAATGGACTGTAGTTTTGGCAGATATAAAGGTCTATGGTGATGGACCAAACTGATAGTAGATGTAAAGATTGGGGACTTTGTACTTCCAGACACAGTAGATACTAGATGTACACAGACTATGATAAGAGCTGATGATTTCTCCCCAGGCTGGAGATGAAGAACCTCCATTGAGTATGATTTGTATTCATATACTCATATACTTACTGCAGATGACAGCCGAGACTAACTCTTATGGGAAGAACTAAAGATATAGCAGTGGGTCTGGGAGAAACTTAACCATGCCTGATGCTGTTGGAAGTATATTGGACCTACCTGAGAGAGGTGGTGGGTCAAACAATGGAGAGACCCAAGAAGTCTACAGGAGGGGGGGCAGAAGACTCACCAACTGAGGGTCTTATGGGGGTGGAGGCAGAGAGTATTCCATAATCCATGGCCCCAGACACAGCATTAGATATGGAGGAGATTATAAGGAATGGTCAGTTCAGAGAAGAAGAGTTCAGAGAAGAAGAGGGACAAGAACCAATAGGCCAACACAAACTTAAGGAAGGGTTAGCTAAGCAAGAAGGAGAGGTTGTGAATCTTGGACTAGCTGAGGTTTTCCCCAGATCTTAGGTAAGAAATAGCATATTGTATCGGGTTGAATGTGGGAAAGGGGAGGATGAAGTATTATAGTTTTTAGTACCGCAGAAATATTGGCAGACTCTGTTACTGCCAGCACACACTCTCCCTGTGGAAGGCCACCTAGGGCATAATGAATCAGAGGTATGGCTGAAACAGTGAGTATTTTGGCCTGACCTCTATTAAAAACAGGTCAAGACCTGTTGTTATGTTTGCCCAGTTTGTCAGACAGTTTCTGATATATGCCCTACCTGGGTGCCCCTTTTGCCATTGCCATTAGTGGAAAGACTCTGATTGTATTGCCATGGACATTGTGGGACCTTTTCCCAAGACCAGTGCAGGATATCAGTTTTGGTAAACTATGCCATGAGATTTCCAGAAGCTACTCCATTGAGGTCCATTTCTGAGGTCCCCAAAATAGTGGAGGAACTTATAAAATGGATATCTAGAATAGGGATACCACAGGAGAGTCTTACAGATCAAGGGAGGAATTTTATGCCTAGCATCCTTAGGGGGGGTTGTGCTACACCCAAAAGCCAACAACTCAAAATATCTGTTTACCATCCACAAGTGGATGGATTGGTTGAAAGGTTCAATCGCACCGTAAAGGGGATGCTGATACCCCCATTACTGTTTGCTATTAAGGAGGTACTTCAGGCTTCTATGGGGTGTAAGCCATTTGAATTGGTTTATGAACATTGCCCACGAGGCTTCTTAGATGTAATCTGTGAGGGGTGGCTTGAATAGACTCTGGGAAGAGAGGATAGACTGAAGCAGGTACGTGAGTTTCAAGACAGTTTAGAACAGGTGGAGAACATTGCTCAGGAAAACCTAGAGGAAAGTCAGATACGTCAAAAAAAAACAAACATTACAATAGCCAAACTAGAGAGAGAGAGCTTCAAGAGGTGGACTGGGTACTGGTAGTCCTACTGGACAATAATCATAAATTATTCTCATGATGGCAGGGGCTGTTTCAGGTGGCATGGGGGGTAGGCCTGAGTGAATTATGAAGTCTGGAGAACAGAACCGACAAATAAGTCACACATTTATCACATAAACCTACTTAAGAAATGGCATGGGGAAGAAGGCTGGCTCATGCAAAATGAGATGGGTTTCCAAGAGCTGTACTTTGAGGTAGGCCCTGTCCTGACAAATGAGAAGGGTGGTGGGCCTGCTATTGGGGCAGACTTATCCACTGATCAAAAAGGCAAGTTTCAAAGATTAGTGAGAGAGTTTCAGGATGTGTTTAGTGAGAGGCCAGGGGAGGCAGAGGGGATGGAACATCATATAAACACCCCCTCCAGGTTGTATAGTAAGGAGCCATTGGAGAAAGTTACTCAGACATTTGCTGAAATTGGTGAAAAATGAGTTAGACCAAATGAAAACACAAGAAATTATAGAACCATCACGCAGCCCATGGAGGAGCCCTATATTAATTGCACCTAAACCTGATGGCTCTATCAGACTGTGCATGGACTATAGGAAACTTAATGCGGTGGCTATATTTGATGCATTTCTGCTGCTGCAAATAGATGACATGATAGAAAAAGTAGGCCAGGTGTGTTTCATATCAACTCTTGATTTAACTAAGGGATACTGGGAAATCCCTATGGCAGTGCTTGATAAATAAAAAACTGCTTTTGGCATGTCCTGGGGTTTGTTCCAATTTACATGCAGCCCTTGGTGGCTGCATCATTTCAACATCTAGTGGACCTAATCTTGGCTTCCCATCAATCATATTTCACAACTGAAATTATTATTTTTACTGACAATTGGGAACAACATCAACAACACCTGAGAGAAGTATTATGAGAGTTGAGAGGAGTGGGACTGACTGCTAATCCTAGAAAGCGTGCTGTAAGGCAGAGGGAGACTCAATATTTAGGTTTTAGAGTGGGACAGGGCTTCATTAAGCCATTGGCCAATAAAGTTGTGGCCATAAGAAACTACCAACCACCTCAAAATCGTAAGCAACTTTGGTACATTTTAGGGCTAGTGAGCTATTATCAAAGATGTATCCCAGGGTTTTCTGAGTTGGTGACCACTCTAACAGACCTGACAATAGGGAAACAGAAGGGTTTACAGTAGTCTATGAGGGCTATGGATGCTTTTGAAAAAGTAAAGAAGGTTCTTTGTTGGGGCTTAGTATTGTATACTCCGAATTTTGAGGAGACATTTTCTCTACAAACTGATGCCTCGGGGTAGCTCTCAGAGCCATATTATTTCAGTGAATACAAGAGGAAGAGTGACCCATAGCTTATGTCAGTTGCAAACTCTCAGGAGAAGAAACACGGTATAGAGAGGGAATGTCTGGCTGGATGATGGGGAATGGAACTCTTCAGATATTACATTTTAGGAAGAACTTTCATCTTAATTACAGATTATGCTCCGCTTAAGTGGTTGCAATCCTCAAAAACAGACAATGCTTGCATTATGCAATGGTCCCTGGCCTTACAACCATTTTCTTTCTCTGTACAGCACTTCCCTGGAAGGAAGAATATAACAGTAGATATCTTCTCTCCCCCTCCTTAGGGAAGGAAACAACAATATTGGCTGTCAGAAGATTTTTGGGAAAAGACAAGAGGCTGGACTCTATTCAAGAAGTAAATGATCCTGATTCTAGTAAAGGAAGGGGGAGGAATTTTGAAGTAAAGGGGGATATGTAACAGGGTGACCAACATCAGTCCCTGTTACAAAGAGAACATGAAGCACTTACCTGTTAGGAGCTCCTGGGATGCGGCACAGAGAGATGATGTCATCAGATGGCATCTCCCTTTTTGATAAGTCCCAATGCCTCAAAGCAAAAAAATAAAAGAAGCAGGTTGCCAGAGGAGAACAGGAGCTGAAGAAGCCTCAAAATAACCAGCAACAAGGTTAGTTTTCCCAGGAAGGGGACAAAGAGAGCAACCGGCTGTGGTTGCTGCAGTCTACATGGAGGTGCAGATTCCAACACTAACTTACCTTACTGGGCTCAGAACAGACCCAGAAAGAGTGCGATCACCTGTGGAATACTGGTGAGTCTTAGAAAAATACTGACTATTGGGAAGAGATAGTGGGGACAGGGAGACTGTGAGCCTTTCCCTAAAAGATACACTATACAACAGAACAGAAAAAGAGAAAGAAAGAGACATTTACATGGAAGTTTGGGGGACTAGGTAAGAGTCCTTGAACATATGTGGTGATAAAATGATTATTTGTTAGTGGCCAAACAATCCTGCTGAAGATAAAAGCTGAGTGAAGGATCTGGCTTGCTGCCAGAAAATCAGAACTGAATTTCCAGACTGGATGAGCATGGACAGGGTTTGAGGGGAGATGGAGCCCTGCAACAATGATCCCAAGGTGGGATACCTGTCATTGTATGTATGTATGCAACCTTTTCTTTGTGATCTATTTATTTTCTCCCATCAAGGTATGGCAGAAGAGTCTCCAAAGGAGAGGTAGAAACACACATACAAAGTAAGAAGGGAAGAGAACCATAGCGAGAGGAGATCTACAATCATACTGTAACAGTGGTGAGAAGATTAATTAGGTTAGATTGGTTAAACATGGAAAATGAAAAGCTTTATCTCAGTGGTGAGTATGATTATCTTTTTTAAATAAAGAGGTTGAGATAAGAATGAAGAAGAAAACAATGAAACTGAATAATGGGTAGCTTTATTCATTACTTTGAGTGATCACTTTATCTTGTATATTCACATTGACTCCATGGGAGTTAGACAGAACATAAGTTAGCACAGAATTGCATTTCTGAATAAACTACTATTTTTTTTGCCTGTCCTAGCAATACATGACTAATTTTTTACACATATTAATTACAAGAAATTGCATGTTCCTAATGTATAGCTGTATCCTGAATGCTTATGCAGTTAGTTGAAACAAACTAGATAAATGCTCTCAGGCACAGTTTGCGCTTAAATGCAGCTTGCACTTAAATACCCCTGACATTTAATTCTTAGTACAATTATAGATACATTATTTTGTAAATTAAAGTTCTTGTTAAGTAGAGTTTTTGATCCAAGTTATGCTGTGATCACAGATAATAGTTGAAAATGCAGAGTGTTATCTAGGATTCACATGTAGCTAGTACAGTAGGACATTTAATGAATATTCTTTTCTAAGTAGAAAAAGCAGAATAGGTGGTATGAAAATTTGGATCTGGATTAGATTAAAATTGGAATTAATATTTGATTTGGGGGTTCAGATTTGGACTTGATGACCTGTGTCCAGCAGTTGTAAGGAAATAGGTCACTGCCAGTTGTAGTCCAGCGTGAGTCAAAGACTATTTTAAAGACTTAAATGAGACCTGATAGTTTCACACCCTTGAGGAGGTCACATTCAAAATTTAAGCTCATCTTGGCTGTTAAAAAACTGGCTGTGCTTGAAGAATGAATGAATGTGGGAAGACATTCAGATAGAGCTGTTTCCAAACAGAATATTTTTCAAGCTTTACCATGAAGCATCAATTGTTTTCTAAGGAAACATTTTTTATCATCCAGCAATCCACTTACAGCAAGACATAACATTCTTGTTCTGTTATTTTTACTAGATTTCTTATTTGTTCTCATTTATTTTAATGTCAGTATCTCATCACAGAGTTTAGTCCAGTACTAATTTGCAATGTCTGGTTGTTCTCTGTACCTTTTTTTTTGCCTGTTGAAGTCTTGCTTTGGTGCTCTCAGTTGGCTCCTTGTTGTGTTCCAGATAAGCTGTGTTCTTGATGTTGATGAGAGGTAACAGTTCTGCATTTTCCTTAAGCCAGTCCATACTGGATGGTTTCTTTTCCCTAAATGTAGCTTTAGTTATTTCATGGATTTCAGTTCTTAAACTTTCCTAAATTTTCTCTGCCTTCTTTGATAGTGACTTCCCAAACATGCTGAGTTTGAAAGCCTTAACAAACTCTTGGCACTTCCTCTGGCTCTTGGTGTTAGTGATATTGACTTTGGACTTGCTCTTAGGTTTTGCTCTATGTAGTTTCTTGGCAGTAATCTTCACTTTGCTAATGATCAGGGAGTGGCTAGTGTCAAAATTGGAACTGTGAAACTTGTGGGTCTTCTGCACTCAAGGTAGATCTTTCCTCCTAACAATAACAAGGTCTAGTTGGTGCCAGTGGCTTAATCATGGATGATACCATGACACTTTGTGGTGCTCTTTTCCAGCAAAGTATGAATTGGTAATACACAGTTGGTTTTGGGCGCAGAATTTAAGAAGTGGTTGACCATTTTCATTTATCTCGCTGATGCTAAAACATCCTAGGCAATCTGGCTATGAGTTGATGCCTGCATCAACCCTTGCATTGAAGTCTCTGAGGATGGTATTTCCATGATAACTTGGTGCAGAGTGTCATCAAATTTATCCTTCTCTTCAGGGATGGAATTGAGTGTTGGTGCATAAGCACTGAAGTTGTTCACAAAGCTGATGGCCATCTGAAGTCTAAATGAAATGACATGTGGACGTCTAAGCTCAAGATGCTGCTCCCAAGTGGTTTGTGGCCTGGTGTTCCTTGCTTGGGATTTCTCTTTCTCTGGCACTAATGTCCACTGAGCAGCATCTCCAAAGGGAAACCTCTTGTTTATCTGCCATGTCTTATTCTTAGGAGTAGATGCAAGAGGCTTCTGTTTGACCCAGACTCACTTGGAGGTGCTCCATATGGACGACCACTGGGGCTCTGCCTCTGCTACACACCTTCCATGCACCAAGCTGATGGTCTTTAGCTGCATGGTCGATGATCTGGGCTCTTCCATGTTCCTACGTGACATGTCACCCCAGTCAAGCCACTTGTGTGTTCCAGTGGGGTTGGGTGGTTTGCGTGGTGGCTGTGGGTCTGCTGGTGAATGGCCAATTACTCTCTGACATGCTCGGCCTGTGGAACCCATAGAATGTGAGGAAATGGTCTCACTCCCTCAGACCATTTCCTTTGGCTGGATGGGCCTTCTGGCCCTGTCAAAATGCAATCTTCTACTCCCAGAGTCCCTGAGAGCTCCTGGCTTCTCGGCTCTGGCAAGGGCATGAAAGGAATATGACCTCTATCTCAGGCCCCAGGAGTAACAAACAAAAGAAAACCAAAAGCAGGGAGGCAGCAGTTTTCCCCCTACTCTTGCATCCCTGATGTGTGCTGGGCCCTTGGATCCTCGGCCCCATTCCCTTCCTTGGTCTTGAGCATCGCTTCCCTGGGAGGTAGAATCTCCCTCTGGGATGTCCCCAGTATCCCCGAAATGTAGCACGGCTGGGCATGCTGGCTGGGAGCACACAGCTACTATGCCACTGATCCCCATCTCTCCTTCTCATGCCAGCTCTTGTAGCCAGTTCCAGGGCTGGCAGATGACATCATGCCTCTGTGCCATCCCAGCCGCACCAAGAGTTTACTAATGAAGTGTGCAGGTGGTGCTGCCCACTGCTCCTTGTTTTCCACTGTTGTGCCTGCACTGGGTAAGTTTCCCCAAGTCACAGCTCTTTCTGGACCATCTCCCTGGGTCTTTGGGCTTCCCCTGCCACTTCTATGTCCCTAGCACTGGGGTTTTCAGCCCCTTGGACTTGTTGCCCTGTGACATGGTCCACTCTCACTTACCAATGGGTGTTTCTATAGGCTTTTTCACCTTGTTGCTCACAGAGAAGCTGATGCCATGTAGACAATTTTCTTCAGTGCTTTTGTGTTGCCAAAAGAAAGTATAATTGGCCTCTCAGATAGAACTAGCATCTGCAAGTCTTATTTCCTTGAGTGCTACAATATCAATGTTGAGTTTGTGCTACTCACAGTCAGTCAAGACTTACTTCCATATTCTGCTCATGTACTGTAGGTCATCATCATCTGTCAGGCCAGGACATGTGGTCCTGATGTTCCAGCTTCCAAGCTGGAAAGTTTTTGGTTTCTTGTTTCTCAACATCTATGATCTGGCCACTGGCACCAAGTAAACCTCAGACAGCCTCAGACACAGGAAGCCTAAAAGTCATGTACGATAGTCTGAAGAAAGCTCTAGCCCCTACTGTCAACAAGGTTGCCCCTCTGAAGTTTTACCATAATGAAGCCATTACAGATAGAAGCAAGCAGGTATCTTATTGTGCTGAACACTACTCAGAACTATACCCTCAAGAAAGAAACATCACCAGTTAATCACTAGACCAAGTACCAACTCTACAGGTCATGTCAGAGTTAGATGTGGAGCCCACTGTAGAAGAGTGCACTGCCAACAGTATGAACAAGGCCATTGATTTATTAGAAAGTGGCAAGGCTCCTGGAAAAGATGGTATTCCAGTGGAAAGTCTCAAGTGCAGGAAAGAAAGCCTACTACCATATCTTTATCAGCTGCTACTCAAAAGCTGGTAAGGTACCACAAGGCATGTGTAATGCAAACATCATCACTCTGTATAAAAATAAAGGTGATAAGGGCAACTGCAACAACTACAGAGGTATCTTGCTACTAAGTACAGCATGAAAAATTTTCACAAGGGTCATCTTGGTGCACCTACAACAGCTAGTGAGTTGTGTCTACCCTGAATCTCAGTGCAGATTCAGGGCTGGAAAGTCAACCATAGACATAGATATTTTCCCTTTGGCAACTTCAAGAAAATTACAGAGAGCAAAACCAACCATTGTACATCACCTTTGTGGATCTAACCAAAGCATTTGACACTGTCAACGGAGGTCTATTTGCAGCCCTAGAAAAGATAGGTTGCCCACCAGTTCTGTTAAATCTTATACATTCCTTCTATGACAAGATGAAAGCAACTGTTCAGTTTGATGGGTCCATTTTGGACAGCTTCAAGATGAAAAGTGAAATGAAGCAAGGAGGCGTTCTTGTCTTTACATACTTTGGAATCTTCTTCTCAGTCCTCCTGAACCGTGCGTTTAAAGACATGGAAGGTGGAGTGTACCTTTATACAAGATTGGACGGGAAACTCTTCAACCTGTCATGACTTAAGGCAAAGATCAAAGTTAGGTGCTTATCAGGAAGCTTCTACTCACTGATGATGCTGTCCTTATAGCCCATGATGAAGACCCAGTGCAAGAACTCATGGATCGCTTTTCAAGAGCTTGTCAGGCATTTGCTCTCACCATGAGTATAAATAAAACAATTGTGCTAGGACAGGGAGTTCCACAAGTTCTACCCTTAATGAGAACCAGCTAGCAGTAGTCCAAACATTCAGCTACCTAGGCTCCACAGTGACCACGAACCTCTCAGTGGATGAAGAACTTAATGTGCACATCAGAAAGGCCATTACCACCTTCAACAGGCTAACTAAAAGAGCATGGAATAACCCAAAGCTTACCATGAAGACCAAAATGCTAGTGTACAAAGCTTGCATACTCAGCACTTTCATGTATGGTGGGAAAACATGGACAACTTATGCACATCAAGTGAAAAGGTTAAATAGCTTCCGTCTGCACTGTTTACACCACATATTCAACATCAAATGGCAAGATAAAGTTGCCATTGCAGAGGTTCTTCAAAGAGAAAATTTACCAAATGTGACAGCCCTACTCAGAGATGGCTGTGCTGGCTGGGCCGTCTGAGCAGATTGGAATATGAATGTATACCCAAGGACATGCTATATGGCAAACTGTCAGAGGGAACAAGAACAACAGGATGTCACAAGCTTTACTGCAAAGATGTATACAAGAGCGATATGAAGTCATTTGGAATTGATCCTGACCAATGGGAAACCATGGCAAGTGATCAGAATAGGTGGTGTCACTGTCTCCACCAGGGCATTAAAGTTCACAAGAGGAATTGACTCCAACAGCTTGAAGAGAAAAGAGACTTCAGGAAGCAAGCAACTCCTGTACCACCCAATCACAGGCCATATACTTGCAACCACTGCCACAGATCATGCAAATCTCTGATTGGACTATTCAGTCACTTGAGACGCTGCAAACCATCTACAGCATAAGCTACAATATCCACCATCTCTCGCAGATGAAAGGATGCCAGTCATGTTAATCTGTCCCTCATTTAATCCAATTTCAATTGAGCAGAGGCTTAGTCACTAATTTAGTGTCACAGAAGTTACTTGGAGCAAATTAGAACAAGTGCATTGTTGCTCTTTTGAAAAATTAAGTGTTAAGGAAATAGGAGACAGCACCAACCACTGGTGACAGCACCAACCACGGAATCTTTATTCTCTTATAAGAAGTGCCAATTATGTGCTACATAGGCATATAAGAGCCCAAAGAAGTCTAAGCTCAGCTGGGAGAAGCTAATATGAAAGCAACATGGACCATATACAGGTAAAATTCTGTAATGCCTTGTGGCTTTCAGAAGAAATCTCCATTGCAGGCTTCTTAACTCCCTATAGGAAAGGAGTGATAGCAGGACTAATTTGCATAGCAAGGGAGCAATGTGCTACATTCACTACTGGGTTCTTTCTCCATAATGTTGGTTTTAAAAAGAAAGAATCTTTTAAGGGAAAAATATCAGATTCAGACCAAGGTCCAGAACTCACATGGAATTTAGTCATTGAATAGCTTGTCAACATCATACTGTTGGCAAATCACAATGAGGATGAGCCTGTAGGTTTGTTCCAAACACAGAAATTTTCCAGTGAGCCTGGTTTGGGCTTCTCCCCAGTTGCAGCTCTTAAACTCTCAGTCTGTGAAGTGCTTGAAAAGCAGCCATTGGGAATGAGCCTGGAGCAGCTTTATTGGTGAATTTCCAGTTTTAGAGTGAGTCAGTGGACAATGGTGGGAGGGGCATGCTTGGGCCTGTTCATCCTCATTATAAGCACTGGGTCATAGTGTCACAGGCCAGCTGGGCACTGTGAGTGTATCAATTTTATCACAGGCCAATTGGGCTGTTTGATTCAGTTTTGGATTGAGGAGGCAAAGCTGGGAGTGAAGTAAAGGCAAATTTATTATAGCTTACACACACACAACAGTTAACAGAAAGATAAATGTGATAAGCAGATAATGCAGTATTGAAGAGCTAATAGTAAATAACAGATAATAACAACAGATAGATCAATTCTGCCGCAGGCCAACTGGGCACTGTGAGGGTATTAGCCACTGGGCTGTTTAAAACAACAGATAGACAGACATGGGCTGGCAACTTATCGATGGTCCCTCAATGCCAGGTACACATCAAATGATTCAAGTGAAGTCAGGCATCCCCAATTGATGCTGTCAGAGGGATTACTGGGGAAGGTCCCTTGATCAGGATCTGGTCTTCACTTACACTGGAAGTCTAGGGTCCAGGTGTGGAACAGAAATGACCATTCCGTTCCCTCCTTCCTGTTGGTTACCTGATGCATGTGCTTTTTATACCTAGTCTTATGCTAATCTGTTTGCTTTAGAGCCACTCACAATCTTGCTCTATAGCTGTTACCCTATGGGATTTAAAGGTGTTAAAAATTTTCATAAAAGGTTACTACCTAGACTCAGGTTTATCCAATAAGCAAATTACAATGCAGCACCTTTAGGTTTGAAATTACCATTGCTCCGCCTAAGCCCCAACCCCTTTTAGGTTTCATTTAAATATGCTTTCTTGGGATGTGCTTTCCCGGAATGTATTGGGTGAGCCAGGCAGTTGGATTCAGTTTTTTATTGTCAAAGCTGAACCCTGAGCAGAAGCTGTTAGGTCAGCTAATCTCACATCTACATCTTTGTCTATGAGGCCCAGTCAGTTCCATGAACAGTTAATTTTATCATTTTGGTTAAACTTATGACAGACAAGTTACATTTGTGGTTTACAAACTTACAAGCTTTATATTAACTAATATTACCTGTTTAGGCAAAATACCAAATGCCTTTAAGAAGCACATATTTATTGCTTATTAATCCCTGTGGTTCTGGCTGTCACATCATAGACTAGCCCTGTGACTGGAAACAGACATTGCTTTTGTGCTTTGCTTGGCAAAAAGGCCAAGCAAAAATCATTAAATTAATTGAATTGATAGTGACATGGTTTACGGTATGAATGTTATGAGAGGAGAACTTAGACATGTTATTGAACACCTACTGTGCATCTTGGATAGATATTTATTTTTCTTGGTCTTAACTGCCAGCTGTGAAGATGACTTCCCTGAGCAGATGATATTGCTTGCCATGAACAGGATTTCCTTGTAAAGACATAGGGAGGAATATATTTAAATGTATGACCCAAGAATGTTGAGGAAAGCTTTTACTGAACATGAACAATGAAGCAACAATAGACAAATATTATTTTAATTTTTTTGAGAGTTGCTTATGCCAGAACTAATAGTTTCTTACTTGAATAAATACATAATTCATACAGAACAAATATATTTATTTATCTATAAACTATTACAAATAATGTTTCCATACT
Source organism: Crocodylus porosus (assembly GCF_001723895.1). Lineage (NCBI taxonomy): Eukaryota > Metazoa > Chordata > Crocodylia > Crocodylidae > Crocodylus > Crocodylus porosus. The sequence goes on along the minus strand of NW_017728918.1, from coordinate 98,521,694 downwards.
ATTTTCCATCCAATGGTATCATATGGTTCAAAGTGTGTATCTATGTGCATGTGTGTGTATATATTGATCTATCTAGTCCATCTTAAATCTACATACTTTGAACCAGTTATGTCATAATCAAGTTATATAGTATAATATAACTTATTATACTTGTGAGCTGACCACTCAGTAGCAAACAAGAAATGATAGGTAGGGAGAGAGAGAAAAAATGTTAGCATTCTGAAAGAATATAAGTGGGATAAGAGTAAATGTGTCAAGGACAGAGGAAAAAATGTTGCAGTAATTGGAATAAAAGATAAGGGTCTGATTGAGAGCTTTATCTTTGTGATAAAACTATATCTTTATAGATAAAACTATACCTTAAAATGGTATAAACAAAGAATGAGCAAGTTTTTGTCCAAGCCTGATTGTGAGAATCCAGAGACAAGGCCTGAGTTGAAGATGATAACTAGGTTGTGGGCCAGACTAATAGGTTAGAGGATGATGATAGTAGTCATTTAGAAAGGAGATATTGGGGAGGTTATAGTAGGAAAAATGTAAGAACTTTTGTCTTAGCTTTGATAAACTTGAGCTGACTGCTAGACATCCATGAGGAGATGTTAGAGAGAGAAACGAGATATTCGCTTGGACAGAAGAAGACACTTTTGGAAGAAATAAACACCTCTGCGAGTCATCATCAAGGAGGCGGTTGAGTTTCTCTGAGGATTAGATTCTCTAGAGATAAGATGAAAAAAGGTTAAGAGTCAGGCCCAAAGAAGGACCTTTTTGGAAGCTGGAAGTGGGGGAAAATTGAACATCAGAAGAACATGCTGAAGGAGGAATTAGAGAGGTAGGAGAACTAGCTGAAGAGAGAATCATAGAAAAAATGGGGGAAGAGCAAAAAGAAGAGCATGTTCATAGTTGATGTTCATGGTTCTTATTAACAAAGTTTCATCAAGGAGGAAAAGGATAGAGTTCTGGTTTTGAGTTTTAAATAGAGCTAAAGAGACTGATGAACAACTTCAGTGGAGTGACAGAGGCAGAAGCTGCATTAGCAAGGGTCTAGAATGGAATTGGAGGGGGAAAGCTTCAGACATCAAGTCTAAACAACATATTCTATGAGCTCAGAGATGAAAGGAAGCAGGGAATTTGAGTGGTAAGTGGAGAGGGAAGTGGGGTCAGCAGAATAATTTTTTTAAGATGGAGGAGTCTAAACCATATTTGTATTGTTCATGAAAAGAGCCAGATGAAAGTAAGAGGTTAAGAGTAAGGGACTTCTGGGAATTGTCTTATGCTGTACCTGTCTCACATTTAACATACAACTTTACAACTCTTTGCAGCAAAATAAGCCACGAACAAGACAAAGACACAACAGTATTTTGTAGAAATACAAAGTTTTATTGCTCCAGATGCATGCTAGTAGTGTGAGCTGGTTCCTATTATTTTTCCCATTATTTTCCATGTTTTTTGACACTTTCCCCCCTCTTTCTTAAATTGATACCATATGTCACATTCCTTATCTGCCTTGGAACATTTATTTCAGTAAATCCAGTCAATCCTATTGCATATGTGTCAAATGCTGACTGGGTGCATCTACATATGCACATTTATTGCGCAGCAACTGAAATTACTGCACAGTAAATATGGTGACTTATGCCATATTTCACACATCCAGGAAGGGCCAGCAGGGGACTGCATGCTTAGGGGCAACCAACATGGGTTCATCAGTGGCAGGTCCTGTCAGACCAACCTGGTGGCCTTT
>NW_017728918.1:98510240-98518971 GCF_001723895.1 Crocodylus porosus | reverse complement strand
CTAGATGATCTGCTCAGGTCCCTTCCGACCCTAGAAACTATGAAACTATGAAACTATGCCAACTTTAGCATAAATTGGATACCTGCACTATGCAGGTATTAAATTTACGCCTGATTAGTTACTGCACAGTAACACATGTGTATACACCTTACTGTGCAGTAACACTGTATGTATGGACTGACTTGGAACTAACATTAGTCCCAAGTCAAACCACACACAGTGTTAATGTGCTTTAATGCCTGTAAGTGTAGATTATGGTCTATTCCTCCTATTAAATTTACTGTGCTGTAAATTTAAGCCAAGGTAAATGCACATGTAGACATGCCAACTAAGATACAACTATATAGTTGCTGATTCGCTTCTCATGGAATCTGATAATTTTGTGTTTCTTGCTTAGCAAAATCACACAATGTATTTAGGTACTTAAATATAAAATTGTCTATGTCATTGTAGGCCTTATGGTAAAATTTTCAAAATGACTAAGTCAAACTGTGTTCCACAGAACTCTGGATTTCCACAATACATTATCAGGGGTCCACCAAGAAATGGTGAAGTTGGTTGGAAGGCAGTGCATGGCCACTACCAGGTTGGGTCACCTGGCTTCATATCAGCTCACATGGCCTGTAGAGCCAAGGGTAGGAGTTCCATGGTTGAAAAAGTGATATGAAAGTGTTCTGTGACTTTAGGAAGTTTGAGAACTACTGGCCTAAGTTACTTATTAACCTAAGCCTAAAGTGCTTGGGAAAAATTCTCAGTGGTTTTTAGGCCTCTACAGATGCAGATGGAGGCAGAATACAATTTTCAAAAGTATATAAGGCGCCTGCCACATGTTACACCAGTTAATCACATCTCAAGTTGTGACTTGGCACCCATTCAATCAATCAATTACTGACAGGATAAAATGAGGAATAAGCCGCAAAGTTATTCTAAAAACCATATAACAACTTTGTGGCTGGTTTCTATAATGACTTTAATTGAGCTTGTGGTCAGATACACCCTGCGGCTGGGAGCCCTGCCAGTTTATCTGGGTGCCTCCTGGGTGCAACTATTATATACCCCCATGCCTGAGAGCCCCGTAAGCTGCAGGTTTCCAGACATGGGAAGTTGCTACTTGCTGTTGTAGGGGACCCTAGGATTGTGATGGGATCTGATAGTCAATCCTACCATCTCCCATTAAGGCAGGATGGGATCTGATATGCAAGTGTACCTTTACCTGCATGTCTGGCAGGAGTCTAAAAAAAATCAGATATTTAACTCCCAGTATAATAAATTATTTCTCCCCATCCAAGCAGTTCAACACCCTCTTAAAATAAAATATATTACTTTGCTACACTGGTGATACAAATTCATTTTTTCCCCTGTAAATTTAAAAAATATTTTTATATGGCCTCCAATTTTCAAAGCTTAGAAGTCCAAAGTGAATCTCCTGATTTCATATTTAGGCATCTAATTTGTGGCTTGATTTTCAGAAGACCTACAAGTTGTAGACTTCTAATCAATGTAATTGCACTTCTGATTATTAATATTAGTATTATGTCAAGCGGCCTTAATAATACCAAAGAGTAACTTTTAGCAGATGCTTTTCAAAATGTTCTTATGTTACTGTTTTCTTCTCTCTTAATCGGATGTGTGATGTAGCCTGTTCAAATTGCAACCAAGAAAACAGGAAATATTCTGTAATTTGAACTTTTTTTCAATCATTATATGAAAGCTTTTAAAAAATAAACAGGAGGCATAACTCCAAAATAAGAGGATCAACTTTTCTATCAACTCTGCAGTTTAATCCTGCTCTGAGTAAAGGCTATTTTTTAATTTCAGCTTGGAGTCGTCATATTACTTTGATAAGTTTCTTCATAGACTTTCTCGGGATTAGAAAAAAAATCCCTTCTCTATCAATTGTTTACATTCCTGCATCGCCTTTTTTCAAAAGATATGCAATATATGCCAAATGTGCTTCCTGAAATTTTATAACTGTACTTTTATTTCCTATTCCCCTTCCCCCTCATACGTTTTAGCTTTCCAAGATAAAAAAGCAAAGTTCTTGCTACTGCATTTAGCTGTCTGCATGTATTTTTTGGAGTATCACGGAAGTGAACCAACTTTATTTTAACTTGACTCAGGAGAAGAGAAAAAATCAGTTCTATTGATAGCTGGTACATTCAGAACAAATGAAAGAAAATGTTCCTTCTTTGCATGGTATGAAAGTACACCTGTGGAACGCATTATCATCGGAAGCTCCTCCAGTCAAATATTGTGGTTGAATTTTAAAAACTGCTAGATAAATATGTTGCTTAACAATAACATCTGTAATGATAAATGATAAAATCAGAGTGCTACACTGCAGGGCATAAACTGAACTCAGTAGGAATCATAAACAAAGTTGCATAACTTGATAGGAGCATTATGGTTTTGTTTTGCTTGCTTTCTTTTGAAAGATGAAGTATCATGTAGTCCCAAAGGGAGAATACCAGCTCCACTAGACCAAAGGTCTGGTCTGAAATTCCATGTTCATATGTTACTTCTAGGGAGGTCATTTCTGTTTTTGAAAAATAACATTCTTTGCATACCTACTGCCATTTGAAAGGTACAAACTGCAGCATTAGGGGAGAAAACAGAGAAATGCTATTGAAATAAGTTGTACTGTTATATGACCTCACAGCCTACTTATTGGTGGGCTAGTACAAATAGGCAGAGTCACCACAATAACTGTACAGGCCCAGGTTTAGGAACCATCATTGTTCTTTGCTGCAAGAGGGCACAAAGTCAGCTTCCCGCTAGCTGTAGCTGCTGTTTTAAACTGTTTTAAAATGAGATCCATTTTTCCTTCAAAATGACTTGCTGGTCTATGTTCCCTTTTCAAACTCCTGATGTAAGAAGAAGAGAACCTCCAATATCTTCTCAAAGCTCTTTTCTCAAATAGTATTCTTTTCTTTGGAAGGAGCAACACACTGCAGAACTTGTCTGTTGTGCACAAAAAATAGCCAGTTGTCCCACTAACACACTGAATGTTACATTACTTCTGGACAGGCAGAATGTGGGGCAGATTGGACAGTATTTTGGAGAGGTCTCTGGAGGGGCAGACTGAAAAAAATAAATGAAGAAATGGGTTCTTTGTTAAGTTCACAGCATTTAAGTCTTCAATGGAAGAATTATACAACGTATTCCAGTGGGACAGAGAACTGCTGGCTTTACTGAAGTGGATTTTGATAAGATTGGATTGTCAAGATGAACCTGTAAGTTGCATGCAACTGTCAGGAAAAGAATGAAAGGGATCAAAAAAGGCCTGTCCTGCAGCATGTGGAAGTGATGATATATAAATAGCTCCCAGTTAAATGAAGATGAGCTCAGTTTAACAGCTCCCAATTAAATGAAGATGAGCCCAGTTTTAGACCCTGCTAATCTGTCTGCTTTATAAGGAGAGTCTTTGGTATCTCTCTAAGAAATGGGAGCATAGCTTGGTGCAGTAATAAACCTAAAATGCTACCAAAACCACAGTGTGTTTTATGGCTGTGGAACTGTCTGCACAGAACTGCTGCTGCCAGTTTAGCTACACATATCACCAGAAGGATTTTTTCTACTACCAGAGATGTGCCGTTTGGCCTGAATGACAAAAGCATTTTCTGGCAGGAGTCACTTTCTGCTGGAGAGCAGAGTCCACGCTTTAGGTAATGCTGACACAGCCAGATTGGCTATGGAGCACACTCTTCTAGTTCCCTTAATCAACATAGCTCAAACGTGGGGCTAATCTAAGATGACTAAGCTTACTTGGATTTCTATCAAGCACTTAGGTTTATATTTTCTAGCAATAAAAAGCTCTTTGGAAAGCTCTGCTGCTGCAAGTCTGACTATTAGAATTTCAACAGAAAAAAAATACCAATTTATAATTTTATCTAGGCATTGTATTCTTAAATCAATTAGCAATACAAAATCTTAGAAATGCAAATGACCAAAGGAAACTTTAGGTCTCTAATTTTAGAAGCTAGCATTTGTTTTCAGGCTGATTTACATATTTGAAAATTCCTTTTTTCTCATTTCCTCATTACACATGCTGGATTTTGACACATGCAGAATGAAAGGGCACAGCACTTGGGGCATTACAGGCAGTCCTCGATTTATGGCGTTGCCATTAACGGCAATTTTCACTTGCGCCACTTTGCCATTTACACCCAAGTTATTACCTAATGGTGTTAGGTCCTCACACTTGCGGCACTACAGGGAAATTTACAATGAGAAAAAGACAGCAGCAAAACAAACATCCCTGGATCAGTTTCTCAAAAAGCCATTAAGTGGTCCTAAGTCTCCCCAGAATCTCCCCAAAGAAGCCCTTCTGAATTCCACGACCCTGATGAAGGTGTTTCTTCACCTTCTGATTAAATAAAATTTTATGTGATTACTTACTGTATTGCCCTGTTTAATCAATTTATATACAGTACACTTTAGAAAGCTTTGTACTGTACAGTGTATATCATTTATAGTTGATTACATAGTTGATTTAAGTATGGTGTTTATGGTCATTTCTATAAAAAGTTGGGCATTAGGCCCTTGGTCAGGAATGTAACTCCCTATTGTAACATTGTTTCTGTGGGAAAATCAGATTTGACTTACATTGTTTTGACTTACCATGCCTTTTCCAGGAATGTAACCTGCCATAAGTTCAAAGACTGCCTGTATAATGAGAAGGATCACAGGGCCCCACTAACCATAAATCCACCACTGCTCTAAGGTACCTTAATTGGCATTGCACAGGTTTTTTTTTGACTTCCAAGTCATTTTGCACAATCCTAATCCAACCACCCAGAGTTCTTGAATTTTATGTACAGTATGTGTACACCTTATGTGTCTCATTTTAGATTGAAATGACCACTATGGTCAAAGTCCTTTCCCACCTCCAAATCTTTTCCACAGCTAGCACAAAAATGGTGCATCTCACTTTTGGAGTGTGATCCAAAGCCATCCAGTAAACACACAGCTCTCATTTTTCTCTCAGTGCGTAGCCCAGTGTATCAACAGAGATGGGAAAGCTTTGCTGATTCTCATCCACCCAAGAAAATACAGAGCTCTCTCTTGTTCTTTTACTGGGAGGCCCTTACCTGGGCCATACAGTCATATAGAGAATCTATCTCATTCTAAAAAAGAATGTATAAATGACAAAGGAGTATCCACCTATATTTTAGCCCAATAGCCTCATGGTTAGGGCACTTGCCAAGGGAGTAGGACACCAAACTTCCATGTCCTTCTCTGGGTTTGACCCCTCATCTTCTGCTTTTCAGCAGAACACTATAACCACCAAGGTTATGGCTAGGTAGGCCTGAGAACATTCTCTGTCTATTCTGTTAAAGCTGGGACACTAAGCAGCTAAGAAGGAAAGAGTCCTAAGAAGGACAGTATGCAAAAGAGAGTGCCCCAGATGATGCTGACCTGGGAGGGAGGCTTCATTTCTGGCTGTTTTCCCCCAGTGTTGTTTCAACTTTTGCATTGAATAATATATTTCTTTCAATAACTTCAGTGGTCCTGCCTGGCTCCCCCACTGCAACCCCTGGCATCCCACAGTACCACCCGGTGGTGTCCTGTTCTGTGGGCAGAATTTTTGGGAGCTGCTCCAGGTTGTTCCATACACAGGCATTCAGGACATGGCCCTTCTGGATACTGAAAATTGGGTGATATTGGGCTTGGGCAGCAAAGTTGGCATGGCTAGGTCCATAATTTCTCTCTCTTTAAGCTTTTAAGAACATGTTGGAGAAGACTCAATTGCTAGAGCTGCAGCATCATGTGTATTCATAGATTTAACAGAATTTCATAGATGTTAGGGCTGGAAGGGACCTCAAAGATCATCAAGTCTAGCCCCTTGCCCCAAAGGCAGGAAGTCAGTTAGAGTCAGAGGATCCCAGCAAGATAAGCATCCAAGCATTTCTTGAATGAGTCCAGAGTAGATGCCTGCACCACTTCTGGAGGGAGTCTATTCCAGGTCCTGGGGGCTTGAACAGTAAAGAATTTTTTTCTTGTGTCCAGCCTCAAACAGTCTTGTAGGAGTTTATGACTGTTGGTCCTTGTTTTTCCTTGGGGTGTTCTGGTGAACAGACATTCTCTCAGGTCCTGATGTACACCCCTTATGTACTTATTAGCAGTCATCAAGTCCCCTCTGAGCCTGCACTTTTCCAGGCTGAAGAGTCCCATGGGTCTCAGTCTCTCATCATAAAGCCTCTTCTCTTGCCCTCTGATCATGCCCATGGCTCTCCTCTGAACTCTCTCAAGCTTCTTGACATCCTTCTTGAATTGTGGAGCCCAGAACTGGATGCAGTACTCCAGCTGCAGCCTCACCAAGGCTGAGTACAATGGGAGGATGACATCCTGAGATTTACTTGAGAAGCATCTATGGATGCAAGCCAGAGTTTTGTTTGCTTTATCAGCTGTGACATCACATTGGTTGTTCATCGTGTGGTCAGTCATGACCCCCAAGTCTTTTTAAGCAGTGGTGCTAGTAAGAGTAGCACCGCCAAGCTTATAAGTATGCTGCGGGGGTTTTTTCCCTAAGGTGGAGTACCTTACATTTATCGGTATTGAATGTCATCAAGTTTGTGTCCATGCACTTACTAAGTTTATCCAAGTCAGCCTCGATCATTAGCTTGTCCTCAGGTGTGGACGCTATGCCCCAAAGTTTAGTGTCATCAGTGAACTTAGCTAGTGTGCTTCTGACACCAATGTCCACATCGTTGATAAAGATGTTAAAGAGAACATATCTAAGGACAGAACCTTGGGGGATGCCACTGGTCACAGAGCACCATAATGATTCGCTACCATCAACCACTACTCTCTGGGTCCAACCCTTGCTTTTTTTCTGACTCCCTACATATCTGAAAAGGACTTTTTGTTATCCTTGATATGTGAAGACAGATGGAGCTCGGTTGCAACCTTGGCTTTCCTGTTTCGCTCCCTGCAGGTACAGACCAGTGCTGAGCACTCCTCCTTGGTGGTAATTCCATCCTTCCATCCTTTATAAGTCTCTCTTCTGAGGCATAGGAGGTCCTTAAGTTCCCTGCTGAGCCAAGGGGGTTGGTGTGTCCTTTTGCTACCCCTCCTCTGAGATGGGATGACCATCCCTTGTGCTGTCAGGATCACTCCCTTGAGGAGAAACCACTCTTCTTGGATTCCTCTTCCTGTCGAGTCTTTGTCCCTTAGGGCCTTGACAATGAGCTGCTTGAGTTTGTCAAAGTCAGCTTTCCTGAAATTGAGGACTTCTGTATTGCTGACTGACTTACTAGCTTTGTGATAGACAGTAAAGGTGATCAGCTCGTAGTCACTATCACCCAGCTTTCCATCGATCCTTAGGTCGCTGACTAGATTATCCCCTTTGGCCAGTAACAGGTCCAGTAATGCTTTACCTCTTGTCAGCCCATAGACTTCTTGAGTCAGGTAGAGCTCATCCACTCATGTGAGAAAGCTTTGCGACTGATTGGATTTGGCTGAGTGCTCTTCCCATGAGAAGTTTGGGTAGTTAAAGTCTCCCATGACAACCATGCATTGAGAGTGTGCAGCCTTAGCCAGTTCCCTGGTGAATTCCTGGTCCAGCTCTTGTTTCTGGTTAGGAGGTCTGTAGTAGACTCCTACCATGATGTTCCCTGTGCCACATTCCCTTCGTATTTTAACCCAGAGAGACTCCAGTCATCCTTCCTGGGTGCCCATGTCAATTTGCAGGGATGTGTAGCTGTCCTTGACATAGAGAGCTACACCCCCACCCCTTTTATCTGTACAATCTCGCCTGTACAGGGTATAGCTACCTGTGGCACAGTCATAGGTGGAGTCCCAGCAGGTCTCTGTTATCCCTATGAGGTCATAGTCATTCTTATTTAGCAGGAGGACCAGTTCCTCCTATTTATTCCCCAAGCTCCTGGCATTGGTGTACAGGCAGGTAAGTGTCCTGTTGGGGGTCCCTGCCTTCCCTACAGATAATTCCAGGGCTATGGTAGAGGTGGGTTCCCTTAAATGCCTTAGCCTGTTGGATTTACAAAGGTTGCCCAGTGGGTTTGCAGTGGTGGAATCCCCTCAACCCCCTGTGGGTTTAGTTTAAAGCCCAGTTGAGCAGGTTAGCCAGTCTGGCTGAGAAGAGCCTCCTCCCCAGGAGAGTGAGGTAGAGGCTGTCTCTCCCCAGCAGAGCACTGCCTCTCTCACCAAAGAGCGGACTGTGATAGTGGAAGCCAAAGCCTTCACGACACCAGTGCTGCAGTCTTTGGTTGACTACCTCAACCTGTCTCTCCTTCCTCAGCCCTTGACCCACAACTGGGAGGAGTGAGGAAAAGACCATCTGTGCCCCCAACCCCCTAAGCCCCGCTCCCAGAGCCCTGTAGTCTCTCCTGACCCAGCCGGGATTGTTCCAAGCTGTGTCATTTGTGCCCACATGGATAAGTAGCATTGGGTAGTGGTCGGAGGGCCAGATAATCTTTGGGATCCTCTCTGCTATGTCCTGGATACAGGCCCCCAGGATGTAGCAGAACTCCCGGGGGCTAGGAGGTCAGGGTGGCAGATTGCCCCCTCAGTCCCCCTCAGGAGGGAGTCTGCCACGATCATCGCCTGCTGGAATTCACCATCCAGCGCAAGGTGGCAAAGGCATGCAGTAAGACAGCGGCCCTGGATTTTAGGAGGGCAGACTTCAACGAGCTAAGGAGGATAGTTGGAGAAGCGCTGAGGTCCCGGGGGGGTGGGGAGCCAGGTGTCCAAGGAGAGTGGTCGCTCCTTA
>NW_017728918.1:98508198-98509920 GCF_001723895.1 Crocodylus porosus | reverse complement strand
GCCTCAAACAGTCTTGTAGGAGTTTATGACTGTTGGTCCTTGTTTTTCCTTGGGGTGTTCTGGTGAACAGACATTCTCTCAGGTCCTGATGTACAATGCATATGTTCATGTTGTGTACCATTAAAAGACCAAAGTATGTTTAGTTTGGTTATATTTTATCAATCTTTAATGTAAAATATATTATATAAATATTTAGGAGGCTTCACATGCCCATAAGTTCATAAGGGTCATTTTATACCATATAAAAGTATGTCGTCATACACAGAACCTCAGGCAACAGAAGTCAGAAATATAACAATCAAACCAGTCAAGAGAAAAGCTTAATAGTGGCAGTTAATGAGGCAAGTTCAGTCATGTGTAAATCTTCAGAAAGTGTCATCTTCAAATCCAAACCTGTGCAAGCCTTGTGTCTGGGGGTAAGGAGATCTCTGATCCCACATGTAAGTGAACAGAGCTGTTTCAGCTGTATAAGCTATTGGCCCAGAATACAGCATTTTATGAAAAGGAAGAAGTACAGAGGAGGAAGAGAGTTCCATTTGTATAAGCTTTGTACTCAGAATCATTCCAGTGATACTTTTGGAGTCACCATAACCATATGCAAGCTCAGAATGGGTTGTGTAGTAGAACTGAACAGACAGAGAAAAGGGTTCTTGTCCTGTGGCCAGGCTTTTGCTTAAAGCTCTGACTCCACTGTACTCATGAGACTGTGCCATTACCGAGGGTATAGAGTAGCAGAAGTACCCAAAGACAGCAATGTATCCAGATCGGGGCGGGCAATTATTTGGGGCAGAGGGCCGCTTACTGAGTTTTGGCAAGCCATCGAAAGCCACATGACAGGCAGCCAGGGGAAGATAAATATTAATTTTCTAAATTTTTCAGGGGCCCTGTGGGTCAGATAGAATAACCTGGTGGGCCACATCTGGCCCATGGGCTGCATTTTGCTCATCCCTGACCCAAATGAATGTGGGTGGCAGGGGAGAAGGGGACGGAACCTGAGGCTGGGATCAGGCAGCACTTCCCAAGCAACTAAAAAATGACATACCCAACTTCACCTCAGGACTTTGGGACTAAAAGTCTTTCTGTCATCAAACTATATATGAACTTTTGCAGGTGTGGAAGTTGGAAATGATATAATACATGAACTTCTGTCTACTGGATACTCACACCAGCACATGGCAAATGGATGACTGCCAAAGTTACTATGGAAAAGTACTTTAAACATCTTTGCTTACTTTTCATTTTTTATTTTTATATAGGTGGTTGACAAATTACCAGTAACAGTTTTTGTGTTGGCAAATCATACTTCAACAGTTTAGAAAATATATGTGAGCTTGTTATTTAACTGATGTTTTGATGAAAAAAAATTTTATTTTATAAGGTGAAAAGCTTTGTTTCAAAAAAAAGTGAAAATGGCAAAGCCAGAATGAAGTGCTTTGAAGTTATCAAAATGAAATATTTTGTTCTTGTTCCAGTATTTCTGACATGAAAACACATATCGCTAGAAATCTGTGAAATTTGAAATTTTGTTTCAACTCAAAATGGAAGAAAATGGGATGCCCATGCCTGCTATGGGACAGGGAGATCTGGGTGATGGGGATCCCCTACCCACCATAAATGCTGACTTCGTGAAGGAACACCTTGAGGAGCTGGATACCTTCAAGTCAGCCGGCCCTGACAATCTGCACCCCAGGGTACTCAAGGAGCTGGTGACCGTCATAGCCC
>NW_017728918.1:98462473-98507343 GCF_001723895.1 Crocodylus porosus | reverse complement strand
TTGGAACAGTCTGCCAGCGGAGGTGGTTCAAGCACCTACATTGAACACCTTCAAGAGTAAATTGGATGCTTTGGGCAGGGGACTGGACTCGATGATCTCCTGAGGTCCCTTCCAGCCCTGATGTCTATGAAATCTATGAATATTATGAAAAGATCAAAGTGACAGAATTTGTGGTGTAGTGGAAATTTAAGTTTCGACCAGCTGTGCTTTCCCAAGTTAATGTCACGTTCCTTTCCCCAGTAAAGTGTTCCTTGTTTCTTACATAAACTCCTTTCTTGCCTATGGGGAGGTATTACTTAAAAAGGTCAACCACCCAAGTTACTGAATTTAACAATAGCATCCAGTCAGAAGTCCACCAGAGCCTAGCAGCCCTTTGTCTCTTGCCATTCTCCTTGTGCTCCCATTGTGTTAGAACAGTATCTTGTTGAGCTTCCAATACTGTGCCCCTTACAAGGTCCCAGAACTTCAGAGCACCTTTATCCTTCAATCTATCCTCCCATGACACCAGGCCTATTAGGTCGTTGAGTTTGATTAGATCTACCTTTTTTAAATCTAGCATCCTAATTTTGCTGACCTCATGCTTCCCCTGTCTCAGTATCTAGAATTCTAGCTTATCACAATTGCTTCCTCCCAAGTTACCCATCATCTTCACATCCTCCACTAGTTCTTCCATGTTGGTCAAGAGAAGATGCAAGATAGATTAATCCCCAGTTGTATCCTCTACTTTCTGGAAGAGAAAGTTGTCCTCCACACAAGTTAGGAACTGACTTGACATTTTATGTTTGGCCTCATAGTTCTTTCAGCAGATATCCAGAAAACTGAATTCTCCCATCAGTATCATCCCTCAGCTTTTGGATAGATTTGTCATCTGTCTGCAGAGTGCGTCAGCCACCTCCTCTTCTTGATTAGGTGACCTATAATGAATCCCCACCCTTATATCAATGCTGCTTATTTCATGTTTTCTGCTTTGCCATCTTCTTCCTCCTGAACCAGGGAACAAGTGTATGTGCTTTTGACATAGAAGTCAACAACGCCACCTTTTTTCCCAACCCTGTCTTTCTGAAACAGAGTGTAACCCTCCATGTTGACATTCCAGTCACAACAGCTGTCTTACCAGGTCTCAGTAATGTCAATCAGATGATAGTTCTTTTCACAGGCTGTAACTTCTGATTCATCTTGTTTGTTCCCCATACTTCTCACATTTGTGTATAGGCATCAGATGTATTTTGAATTTTGACTTTTAACTTCCTTTTTGTGTCACCTGTTGTAGTCCTGTGGCTTTCTGGTCCTTTCCCAGAGTTTAGTTGCTTCATCAAGTACTTTCTCCTCTGGACTGCGTGCTCTGTTGCTTTTCATCACCATCCCCTGTGGTACCTAGTTTAAAGCCCTCCCTACTAGGTTGGCCAAATGATGCCCACAGATGCTCTTTCCTATTCTCATCAGACAGATCCCATCTCTTGGTAGCAGCTCTCCTCCCAAGAATATCTTCCCATCTGCCCATTTTTGAAGTTGAAACCTTCACATTGACACCACTGTCTCAGCCACACATATTCACTTCCAGGACATGATGATTTCTGCCTGGACCCTGCCTTCCATGGGAAGGATTGATGAAAATGCCATTTGTGCTTCAAACTCCTTAATTCTCTTGCCAAGAGCCTCATAGTCACCTCTTATCCACTCAGTGTCATTTCTGGCAGTATTGTTGGTGCCTACATGGCCAAGCAGGAAGGAGTAGTGGTCCAAAGGATGGATGGGCTTTAGCAGACTCTCTGTGATGTTCTGAATTCAGGCTCCAGGCAGGCAACACACTTCCAGGTTCCCAAATTTGTGCCTCTGTCCCCTGGCTGCACAAGGAACTTCGAAAATGTGTCAAATGCAAAAGGAAAGCACGCAGGCAATGAAAGAATGGGTAAGTCACCAAGAATGCATATGAGGAAATAGGAAGAACCTGCAGGGACAAAATCAGGAAGACAAAGATAAATAATAAGCTGCATCTGGCAAAGGAGGTTAAGGACAATAAGAAGAGGTTCTATACATATGTTGGCCAAAAAAGAAGGACCAAAGAAGCTGTGGGTCCTCTGTTAACAAGCCACGGAGAAATCCTAACCAAAGATACAAAGAAGTCAGAGCTACTCAACAGCTACCTTACCTCAGTCTTCACGAAAATAATATTAAGCTCCCATACACCTAATAGGGGTTATCTGGGTAAGAAAGAGGGCAAACTGAAGAAGGAGAAAATGAAAGAGATAGCCAGAGGGCTTCTGTTGGGTCTGAATGAATTCAAGTCTGAAGGGCCAGATGAACTTCATCCCAGGTTCTTGAAGGAACTGGCAGAGATCTCATCTTTCTTGTTATGTACATTTGCCTTTAGTATATATCCCAGTTTGGTGTAGATGCAGCATTCTTGATTTATTAACACAGGAAGCAGAAATTACAGATGGAAAATTTGAAAAGGTATGAGGGAATTAAAGGTCAAAGGAAAGTTTATGAATTTACTGATTGCTAGCATTAGATGTTTTAACTGATATGCAACACTTAAACAGTACAGGTTATCAAAGAGGAGGTAAACTAAATTAGTTTAAAGTATGTTGTCAAGTATTACTTTCCATTTAGTTAAGTGCAAGGGCTTGTTTTGAAAGATTTGGCTACAGAATGTGTCTTCCTGTAGAAGCCTGAAAAAATATTGTTTAGGAGCCTCATTACAAATGCTTGCCTTGTGACATTTTGTTACTCTACTAATGAAGAGAAATGAGTAATAGGTGGGGAGGGGGGGTGTGGAGAGGAAGGGCGAAAGAACTTTTATTGAAAATATTTAATCCTTTGTCAAATATTTACATTTCTTCAGAATTTTCCAGTGATCTCTATAGAAGGTCCAAAGACAAATAAAAATAAATTTGCCTATTTTACAAACTTTCATAGAAATTCAAAATATATAACTTGATGTATTGTTGAGGTAACTCCTTGTGAGACATGCAAAAACCAAATACATGCAACAGAGGTGAGCCATAGATTTATGTAATATGATGTAAAAGCTCAAATAAGGAAAACAGAGGTATTCAAATACATTAATGACACACAAGAGTTTTATAGCAGCTTGAAAAATACATAATTGATTATGAAGTATATACATTTCTTTGGATTACCATGACCACAGACATTAGAATTACATGCATGCATGCTATTATTATTGCTTTTATGTGCTATTCTTTCCCTCCCCCCCAAAGCTATTGAGTCCTAGCTATGCAGTTCTACAATATGCTGAGTATAAAATGATTTGCTCTGAATATTTATGCTTATCGTAAGTTATAAACAGATGTCTCATTTGTCCTGGGAGAAACCATTTTCTTCTGGAACAAAGTGCAGTCTTTCAGATGTCTATATCTGTTGTCCCTGGACAAAACTTTAAAAGGTTCAGACGATAAGAAGTGCTAACAATTTGTCCCAGGACACCACAAAATGCATCTGAACAATGAACAATAGCAGAAAAGGGGTAATGAATTCAGCTGCTCAGAAAATCCCAATAAGGGGGGCGGTATGCCAAACCCTTGATTTTTGTGTTACAGAACAAACACAGGCACAATTTATGGTCTAAATAATGTTGTTAGACTCCTCAGGTGCTTGTGCATGCCATGGGGTTTTTATTTGGTTTAGTTCTCCCTAAATTGAAATGGTGGGTTTTTAAAAACACTGCTTCAGTTTAAATTGACCTAAACCCCTGTGGTGCGTACACAAGTGTGGGGGTCCTTCATTGGGGGGGTGGGGGGGTTCTAGAGGAACAAGCGGTCCCTGAGCTGAGCTATGGAGGGGCTGGTGCTTCCCGCCATGGCAGCAGCAGTACCCCCCAGGCAGCACTCGGCCCAGGCAGTCCTGGGGGGGATCACAGCTGTGGAGTGAAGCACTGCTCCCCCCAACCCCCGCCCCTCTCCACAGCTGTGGAGGGAAGCACCGGGCCCCAGAATAGCTCAGGCAGGCTCCGGAGAGGGGAAAAAAAAGATCAGGTTTGCTACTTTTTTTCCCCATTCATTAGAACTTGCCTGCACAGGCTGCAGCCGAGTCACACAGTCACTGAGCTGGGCAGGGCCTGGTACTTCTGTATGGGGCTGTTGCACTTTGTTAGGGTAGCAAACTAAAACACCTTAGAGATGTTTTATCTTGCTACGTACCAAAGTCACTTAAAGCACAATACACTTCCGAGAGTGTAAACAGCAGCACCATTAAAGCAGTACAAAAGGACATTTAAGCCGCTTTAAAGGCCAATTTTGTGGCATGTACAAAGGCCCTTCATGATGAACTCAGCTGAACAATAGCCTAGGAGAAACTATACAGTAGTCCGCCTAGTAAGTTCACAAGGAAGTGACAGAAGCCTTTGTTTAACATGCAGTGAATTATATCCCATTGCTTGCCTCAAAGCCCAGCACTTTTGTGGTATATTGTATTCATGTTATTCCTAATGATGACCTTTGCTGTTGTGTGTTTAGTTACCAGAAGAGTTCATGAATTTCAAACATAAAGCTTTAAAAAGTAATTTCTTTCCCATTATTTTTCAACATTTTCTCTCTGGAAGGCCCCAGTTTCCTGTCTGAACTCTATTTCCTCATACACTATCCACAGGTGGATAGATAGTGAGTGCTAAGTGGTTTCTAGATAAATGGAAAAGCCAGGTCCCTGTCCCCCAAGAGCATATCAAATGCACAGAAAATGGAGGAACAAGGAATGAGATGAAGCAGACAGCAAAGTGATTGAAGAGGTGCTATTTGGCACACAACATACTCGTTATGTTTTCTGTGTGCGGATATGATTAATCTTTACAGTGCTGACTAGAATTTTTACATAATCCAGTGTTTTAAAGGGGTAGAGGTTCAAGTGATATGTGGATTATGCTACTAAGGGGATGCTAAGCAGATATAGAGGCAGGAGTGGAAGGAGGTGAAAGGGATGGGTGGTAATGTGAGTTTAGTAGTGAAGGATGCATTAGCAGGAAGGTAAAGCTGAAGGTAGCAGAAATTCAATTGTGGATCATCTGGATGGCAAGGACAAAATTAAAAGTATGTCAATACAGTAGTGTAGCAGGGGTGTGACTTGGAAAGCCCCAGGTGTGGCCTTAGGAAAGGGGGTATAAAAATAGACATCGCTGCAGCTAGTGGCTGACCATGCTGCAACCACTGGCAGCACAGCAGTCACCATTGTCCTGTGCACTGCCACTGCCCTGTTATGGCTCTGTGTCAATATCTAAGTCAATGGGAGTTTTGTGAATGACTTTAGTGAGGTGGGGGTTTCAACTGTTTCTGTCTCAGGTAAAGGGAATCTCGTCTCTGTGGTCAGGAGAAGTCAATGAAGCATCAAGATTAAGTGGTGGCATTAGGAAGAATAGTAGAGAGAGGAGACAAAATGCCACCAAAAATGCAGACTGACCAATACAGCAAATAAATCAGAAGGTATATGATTCAGTGAGCTGGACACTGATCTCCAAAGAGGTTTCCTGGGATCTAATTCATGTCTGCAGTAGTAATTGTATGGTATGGTACTGGTATTGGTATTGTATTTACTGTTCACTGGGGCAAAAACAGGCCAGGAGCCAGACCTCCTCCTTTCTAGGGCAGTGCATAGCTATTCTTCTGGTCCCAGATAGTTTTCTTGGTCCTGTGTCCCTGTACCTTCTTCCCCTGCAAGCTTACCCCAATGGAACAAAATGGTGACAACTTGAATTATGAGCTCTAGGCCATCAGAGTAGTCTTTGGGGAGTTGCAGCATTATCTTGAAGGGGTGGTCACAGAGTGAAAATTCTCCTGCCCATAAGAACCTGGACTATGTCCAAAAGGCTAAGATGCTGAAACAGAGATGGCCACTTTTTTCCTGATTTGGCTTTTAGGTAACTTACCAGCCTGGGTCTAGAAATAGAGAGGCAGATGCCCTCTCCTGGAAAGCCAATTATAACAAAGACTTGTCTCAAGGGTCATCCAAACTCAATCATGTTCTGAAGCCCCATAACTTCATTGGCACTATATTGGTGGTTGACTGGCCCCCCCTGCTTTGTGCTGCCACCAGTCAAATAATATCCCCAGAAGACAAGACCATCTTCACACAACAACCACACTGCATCCAAGATGGGGTCATATTTACACAGGATAGGATCTTGGTACCCCTGGTCCTAGCTAGACTAACTGTCCTTCACTGAAGCCATGGTTTCCTACTAGTAAGCCACCCTGCAACCAAAAAGACTCTCCAGTTCACCTCCCATTACTTTTGGGGGCCACAACCACACACGACAGTGCAGGCCTTTGCCAAGAAATCCCTTTGAAAGCCTTGTGGATTCCTCCAGACCCTCTGTATGTAGTCTCAGCCATGCTCCACAAAGTCCCTTGACTTCAGTATAGACCCGTCTGTTTTGAAAAGTTACTTTATGATTCTCACTGTAATGGATCAGCTTACCAAAATGGCTTACTTTATTCCATGCATGGACCTTCCATGAGCAAATGACTTTTCCTAGCTGTGATTGGACCACATGGTATATGACTCTACAGCCTCCCAGATTGTATCATATCAGACCATGAGTCCCAATTCATCTCCCAGTTCTTGTATAAAGCTCTGAGCCTACTGGGAATCTATGCCCATCTCACATTGGTTTACTCTCCCCAGACAAATGGGCAGGCTGAGAGGACCAGTTAGGTGTTAGAACAATACATCCATTGTTAGCTTAATTTTCAGTAGAATAACTGGTTCTAACTCCTAATGATCACACATACAATAACTCCAGACATGCCTTGACTGGACAAAGACTACTCTTTGTCAGCTATGTGTTGTACTCCAGCTTACTACAGATTTTGGTAAGCCCATGACTATGAAGTAGGTAAATCACATTGATAAAGTCCAGAGAAGGAATTAAAACAACACCTAGGAAGGGCAAAAGAGGTATGTAAGCATTGCCAGCCAGTGCATGCCTATTCTGTGGGACAGAAAGTATATTTGTGAGCTCAATACTTCCACATGGAGCAGCGGTCATGAAAGCTGGACCACTGCTTCTTTGGCCCCTTTCACATCATTTGCCAGATTAACCTGATAGCCTTTGAACTACAACTCTCCTGTATGCTGAAGATCCACCTGATATTCCATATGTCATTGCTCAGATCACATATACACAATTCTTTCCCACACCGTACCCAACCTCCTCCACCACAGTAACAATCCAGGGACTGGAGGAGTACCTAGTCCATGAGATTTTAGATTCAAAGTGGAGAAATTGCACTACTGAGTAAATTTGGAGGGACACAGGCCCAAAGACTACACATGGGAACCAGCAGAAAACATCCTGACCTGCTGAGAATGTTCCCACGGATCACCCCAGATCAGCAGTCCCCAGGGGCCACCACTGGGCTGGGGGGTAATGATAGGACATGACTTTGAACTTGGAGCTGCATCCTGGCTGCTCATCAGAGTCTGCCACACCTACAGCTGATTTCCCAGACTAGTCAAGACTGGCCTGAAGCCTTCCACCCTCTTCCTGGTTACTAGAATGGCTGGCTGAGGTCAGCTCTCCCATATATAGGGACAGAAACTGTGTGGGCAATAGGGCTTTATCTGACCCATGACCACTCTGCTGCTCCCTCTGGCTTGCTCCTAGACTTTGTTCTTGGCTTGATCTCCTGGCTTTATGTCTTAGTTTATTGGAAATCTTGCTCCCTGTCTACTCTTCTTATATCTTTGACTTACCGTGCTTTTGGACTTCACTCTCTGATTGACTTCCCAGCTACCTGAACTAGTTTGTCCCCCAGATTCTGCTCACCATCCTGAGCTGGGTTGATGCTTCAGCCCTTGACTGGTCCCAGACGTGGCTGGCTATGTCCTGCTTTGACACGTGGTAGTTAAGGCACTTTGCTGGGAAGTGTAGGTTCAGGGCTGTCTGCTTGAGAGAAGCCTGGAAACTGCATCTCCTACTATGCACTAACCTGAAAGATATTGGTTTAAAAGGTTGGGGGATGGGCAACTCCTCTTTTGTATAGCAGTTACAAAAAATTATATGCCTTGTAGGCATATAGGATCATAGGATCTAAAATTTACGTAAGTGGTCATGTAAGTGCTACTTAGCTAACTAAAGGGGGAGTTGGATGTGGGCCTCTTGCTTTTCAATAGATAATTGAAAAAAGTCCAACTCCATGCTGACAAGGCAGTATTTCATAGCTTTATCAGGAGGTTGGGTGTGCTCCAAATAGCAGTGGTTTACAGACAGTACTAGGAGAGATAGCTGACATGGTAATTGATAATGCGCAGTGGAGCTTTGAGGTTCTCTTCAAAATTATGGTTTCAAAATCTGGCAAAATACTAAATGTTACAATACAATGTGAAAATCTTTTGAGCATTATAAAATTTCCCCCTAACAGCTTGATTAATTGCTGACTTTCAAAGGCAGAGTTGCATCAGAGTGAGTATGAATTGAATTAAATAAAATATTAAGTAATCCATGGATGTACTTCAATAACTGTATTACTTTAGTTGCGTTTCCCCCTAGATGTTTGGCTCTTAAAGGGGCAGTTATGTATCAATTGGTAATGAGATTGGAAATGAGTCCTTGAGACATTTCTTTGCTCATTGGAGTGAACTAATATTTATATGGAAGTGTGCTATGCTATAGATTATATGTGTATGAAAATAAGTTAATATCATCAAACTAAATGCTCAAACCTACTTCTACCAAGTGCTACCTTTCATTTAATGCCTAAACTAAAGCCCATTAAAATTCACAGAATGAATCCAGCTGCCTTTGAATTTTCAATTAGGACTTAATTTGTACCTGCATTGAAAATATATGTGAACCAGTCAGTCCCAAGTGCAGGACTTAGCACTTGGCCTTCTCATTTGATTGATTGCAGACCATTTTTCCAGCCTATCCTGGTCATTCTGGATCCTAACTCTGCCCTCCAGAATGTCTGAAACTTCCCTCAACTTGCTGTTACCTGCAGATTTGCTAAGTGTGCATTCAATCCCATCATCTATATCATTAATGAAGATGTTAAACAATACTGGACCCAAGACAGATCCCTGGGTAATCCCATTTGGCACCTCTTTCCAATTATACATTGTATCATTGAGTACAGCTTGTTGAACAGGGTGATCCAACCAGTAAGTACATGTTACAGTACATTCATCTAGTCTGTATGTCCTTATCTTGTTAACAGCAGTGTTGTGGGAGATTGTCAAAAGCCTTGCTAAAGTCAAGGTATTTGATCCAAAATAACAAACTCCTCACTGCTCAGGTATTCTAAGCTCTTAGAGATAGATAGTACTTGTGGTTTCTGTTTCGATAAAATAAATAGTTTGAATAGCCTGTACTTCTCCAATAAAATTATAGAAGATGTGCAGGTAACTATAGAACATACTACAAGATCCATTTTAGTATACCCAGACAGGGCATATGGCCTTGCTTTTGTCCATTCCTGCATTGTCTTTATATGTGGTAGTGCTAGCTGTACCTGATAGTTAAAGTTGCCTAATGTTGTCAGTTATGACTCCTTTTTAATGCTAGCAGAATCATTACCCATTTAAGGCTGAAGATCTTCATGCTTTTTGTGTCCTCAAGCTGAATTTGTTTGGAAAGTTTCAGCAGAACTAGCACAACCATTTCCGAGTAGCAGATAATGAAAGACACAGGTAGCAATACCAATACTAATTTGTCAGGAAAATGGTCTCAGGTTCTAATATCAGCTCTGCAACGGATTGTTAACAAATCTATGTGCTTCAAAGGACCCAATATTGAGTGAGGCTTCTTTTTTGAGGGTACAAGTAAGTATTCTTTAGATACTTTACAGGTACCTGAGATAAGTGCTAGAATGGACAAGGTAATTTCTTACAGAGCAGAGAACAGATAGGACCCTTGATTCAGCAAAGACTTAGATTTTCTTAGTGTGTGCAATACAATTGGGAAAGACCAAATGATGGAAGGCCAGCAAAGGCAGATTTACAATCAAGGGCCTGTAAATCAGAGGAATCCAAAAATTTCTTCCAATGTAATGCAACCTTACCTGCTCTCTGGTAGAAGAATGGTGCTTCATACTCCAGCCATTTCCAACATGACCATATATCAGATGTTTTTGAAATGAAAGAGCTCTGTTTTAGGCTTGTTATGATGATTTTCCTTTTTGAAACGTTAATGAATGTATAGTAAAAAAAAAAAGGAAAAAGACAAAATGTAAAAGGTCAGTGAAGCAAATCACTTTTCATTGTTCTGATCTGATTTTTTTTCATGTCTCTGGTTATGAACATTTCCTAGAATTTGAAATTCTATCCCAATTTACAAGAAAAAAAGTTGAAATCTTGCAAGTTATTGTGGACCAAGGGAAGTTTCTCCCAATCAGCTCTAGTTCCAGCCTGGATAATAGAGGGCTTAATATTGTTATTTTGATGGAATTTCTGGGTTTTTTCAGTTCTACCTTCCTGTTATAACACAAGCCTTTTGATTCCCTTTACATGTCTCATAGCACCTACATTTACTGTTACACTCTTAATATATTGGAATATACAAACTATGTTGTATTTCAGCATAGTGACCTACCTTTGTTTCTAGAGTTTGTCAGAAAAAGGTAAAAGGAAATTCCATTTCTTTAAATAAAGGAAACTGTGTTTTTATTTAAAAATGCAGATGAACCTGTCCTTTTTCAAATTATTGTTATTATTTCTTCATTCCAGTAACGTGTAAGGATGCCATACAGTGATTAAGGCTATATTGTACCAGGGCCAAGTGCAAACAAATAAAACAAAGAGCACACACTGATAATGTGAGTTAATAAAGAAGTACTCTATTTTTCCTGCTTCTTCTTAACTCTCTGATTGCGCTGTTTTCTATTAATGAATATTTCATGGATACACTCACAATACACTTTTCAGTATTTGTGGTATTTGCAGTCTGTTCAGCTTGCCCATTTGCTACTCAGGATATTTGGCTGGTCACATAATCCACACACTAAAGTTTTGGTTTCCTTACTGGATAAACTAGTCAGTCTCTAAGGTATCTCCTTGCCTTCTGCCAGTCTAGATTATGGAAACTTTTCAAACCGAAGAATACCGGGAGTGAACGGACAGTCTGGCCTATAACATTTGCATTTATTTTTGTGTGTTTTATTTTGTATACATACTGCAGGCTTTGCAAGAAACTTCTTAACTTAAAATATTTACTCTTAAAATTGACCATGTAAGCCACTTTTACTTTTTATGGCCTATTGCATGCCTTTACTTAATATGAAGTTGATAGTGGTTTTCATCTTCATAAAGTTAGGCAAGTACACAGGTATTTGTAGGAATGGGGCCTACACTTGTAATCCAGTCTAGCCCACTAAATATATATCTAAGCTTAAGTCCAGAGGTGGGTTTATTGTTTTTGTAAATCAGCAATTCTCAACCAGGGGACTAAAATACCCTGGGGTGCCTCGAGATCCTTTCAAGCATGTGGCTGGTGCTTACAGTGCTAACACAATGTTAGCGCAGTAAGGTGTGCAAATGTGATTCACAAGATAAACCCAGAGATTTCAAATAGGAGTCCCTAGTATTAAAAGTGTTTTGACTTGCTGTGGTCTATTTGTCATCTTGGCAACAGGAGAATCATTTTATTAGTAAAAAATGAGTGAAAAACTAACTACTGACATTTTGCAAAGTTGCTTTGAGTCTAACAAGATAGAGAACCACTGCTCTATATACATCTCTATGCTACCTTTAAACTGGCTAACTCAGGCCAGTAGTTGGCTAGACTGCAACAGCATGGGCTGCACAAATCTGTCTGAAGCCCGGAGAAGGTCCTAGGCGCTGAAGCCTTTGTCAGACCACAACTACTCTGCTACTGATACCTGTGTGAGCTAGTTATATGTGAGCTTAGGTTCATCTCTACTTTGTGCAGTAACACTTTTGGACTGCAATAATGAGAGCCCCAAAGTGTAGCAGGGATTA
The DNA here is from genome assembly GCF_001723895.1 of Crocodylus porosus. Classification (NCBI taxonomy): domain Eukaryota; kingdom Metazoa; phylum Chordata; order Crocodylia; family Crocodylidae; genus Crocodylus; species Crocodylus porosus. Next base: position 98,495,415 of record NW_017728918.1, on the reverse strand, counting down.
TTATCAATATGAATCTATGCAAAATACAGTTGGAAGAGCTTTTGAGTGATTGAAGAAAGATCAAGCAAAGGTTTTAATAAGAAAATAATTAAAAATTCAAGGCATAGACTTTTTTTATAATAGCCATTTCTAACTGCCGTGTATAAGCACTGGAATAACGTGTCCCTCTAGCCCAAGTGATGATAATGATATGGATTCCTCCAAGAAATGACAATAAGTGTTGGATTGCTGTTTGAAGGGCTTAAAAAAGGGAATAGTTTCTTTAATTTTTAACAGCAAAACCAATGGATACTATTTCTAAATTTTCTTCCTTCCAAAATTTCCTTTTCTGGAGATCTGTTTCAGTGTTCATGTTTGGACTCCTGGCTATAATATTTCATCCCAACAAGATTTATACTTCAGTTCCAATTCAGCTCAAAGGAAAATGACCACATTATTACTATATCCGTTTGGTATCCCCCTGAGAGTTGAACCCATATAAAATCAGCATTGTTCTCCATGCAAAAGCCTTTGGCAAGGATTCTTGTCTGGCATTTGCTGGTTTTCATCTGATATCCAGGTCTAATGGAAATGCTGTCATAATTCACATAGTGGATGGACAGCATCTAAGCACACTAATACTACATTCATCATCAGTGATCCATTTGGTGGTGAAGCAGTAATCACATGACACACAAAGAAGCAATGAGGAAGGATTTGGAAATGAAGTAGTTAGATTTGAACCACAACTTGATCTCAGGAACACAAAGGCAGGTTCAGGGTACAGACTGGCATGGAGAAGATACGGAGAAATTAGAAGGAGAATTTTATAGTATAGTTATACTCTGAAAAGTGATTATGGAAAAATGGGGGTATAGCTTGTAGCTGTCTTAGTTTAAAAGCAGAAGGAGACAAAACTCTTGTGCTAGAGGTGATATTTTTTATTTGAACAGCTAAGTAGTAGCAAAAAAAAATGTCTTTCTTTGCAAGCTTTCAGGTCCAAGCACCCTTCTTCAGGCAGAGGAGATTTCAAAGATTGTAAAAATTCTCCCAGGTAGAAAAGAATTTCATCCTGAACCGGGGAGGTAAAGGAGGGTGTGGTTCCCCTGGGTTTCAAAGTCTATTTGTGAAAAAGTTGCCTTGGAAAAATGGCACTTTCTTACTCACTAGATGTGGCTTTATCCAAAAAATTAATTTTGCATGGCTTTTTCACTCCTTTTAGCATTATAAAGATGGAATTGATAGAGTTGGGTGAAGTTCAGGTTATAGTGCGATTTGTAAACCAATGACAAAATTATTTACTAAACAGAACTTGTTACAACATGAAGCTGGTGATAAAAGGTGCTGAGAAATGTTTAGTGGGACAGTCGGTAAAAGCAAGGCTTATTTGGGTGATAACTTTTATTGGACTATAAAATTGATCCAATAAAAGATATCAGACAAACCCCTTGTTTCTTGCATTTTTCCATCACAGTTACAACAACATTTCAACCTAATAGTAGGACAAAGAAAGTAACACAATTTGTGTTCAGCTATTCATTTTTCATTATAGAGCTCTTTAATATTAATGCACTTGGTCAACTGCAGCATGTCTATGCCTATTTTGTAGAAATCTTTCTTCTGCATGTTCAGAAACTCATCACCAGCTGCTAACATTGCATCATTTATCATCACTTAAACTCATTCTACAACAGCAATCTTCCAGCTTGAGGAATAGGCAGAAGTTTGAGGGAGCCAGATCCAGTAAAGAAGCCAAATGGGTATGCAGTTCAAAGTGGGCACTGTGGTCATTTCAATCTGTGATGTGTGGGTGATACACTGATCTAGACTCAACTTTCCATAATGTTTACTTTCGATGGCCTCTCAGAGGTGCAGCATTTTAACAGTATTTATTATTTTGCCTGTTGAGATCACTTCCCTTGCCAAAAAAGTATGGTGGTGACCTTCTTGAATAATGCCATCTTCAATTTCTTTGGAGGCAAACACTGTGTGTGCTTTCACTACGTGCTCTGTTGTTTGGTTTTGGGATCAAGAGTAGTGAATCAATGCCTTAGTCTCAGTTATAATTCTGCTCATAAATTTTGCTGGGTTTGTTTGAAACTAGCAGCCCCCCCATGATTCCCCCAAATTGCTGGAAATGTCAAGTTGCACTCTTTTCTATTCAATGCTCAACATTCAAGGCACCCATTTTTCTGAATCCCTTCTCCTGCTTATGCACGGTCCTAGGCTGATGACCGTAACCTTAGCTATGTGCCTGATTGCTTATTTCTCATGCATTGTGAAGATGGTTTGGTGTGATGATGTCTCTGGGACATCCTAACCTTGGCTCACTCCCATTGCTAGTTCTCACACTTTTAAGCTGATCTGCCCAATATTTTAAGCTGATCTGTGGCATCTGAATGGACATCATCCTGTAGTGTTGCTACCGCATCCTCATGGATTTCTCTGAGGGTGAAGCATTTCTTATGGAAGTATTTAACCACTGCCCTGATTACAATCTTCCATTTTTCAACTCTTCAGTGCCTAGTTCACTTCAACAGATTCGTGCAATTTGTTGGACTCTAGTGTACCATTAAATAGGCATGGGATGGTGGGTACTTTTTAAATCCATGTTAATATTTTTCTCAGCTCTCAATGCCAAGTGAATAGCAGATTTAATTAAAAAATGTTTCTAGCCCTCATGGTTGTGGAGAAAACCTTGTAATACTGACCCAAACATACCACCAAGGCTTACAACGGGAATGTCAGGCAAAACGAACCTCAAATTTATTTCTTAAAAACATAATGATTTTTAAGCTGATCTCATGGCTTATTTTGTGGCTTGTCTCATGCTTTTGAACACTTTAGAGTTATTCCATTGTTCATTAAAGACATAAATGGAAGAAAGTGGAATCATATGGATGTAATGGGAGTATAGTTCAGCTTGCAGAATTTTTGAGGATGCACAAGAAGGAAAGAACTCAAACCCAAGTCCTAGGGCCCAGGCTGTCTTTATAAAGTCGGTAGTCAGGAAAACAAAAAACATATTTTTACTTGTAAATGGAACACATATGATCTGGAAATCATTGAGAGACAGTAAACAAGGGAACCACATTGCCATTTTTTTGGCTGAGCTTGTAAGACCTTACACTCAACTTGATGGCATCTGGGGACACAGGGACCCCTTGACATCTGGTTAGCAGACCCAGAACTACAACTACTTCTGAAATAGTCTGTAGATCAAAGAACCAATCAACGTCAGTCACTAACACATTCCATCAGAACAATACACTTAATTTTAGCTTTGCCTAATACAATTTAGAAATGGTGACACCCTGAAAGATAGGGCAAAGAAGGAGAATAGGAATGGAAAGGAAAGAAAAAAGGTGTGCATCATTTCTGAACAATGGAGCAGTCTTTGCTTTATCATTTAATGCACGGCTTCCCACTGTCATTTCTTTACATTGGAAAGCTTATTGGAACCAGCAGAGCTAAACTGCAGAGAAAAAAATCAAGCACATGAAACCATTCAGAATAAATAAATGCCACTTCCAATCATATGAAACTAAAACAATTTCGTTTAAAGATCTCAGTTTGTCAAACACTGAAATGAATTATGTCCTGTTGCATTAAGAGCTAAAAGCAGCAACTGGCAGACTCTATCTATTGCTTACACATATGTTCAGATGTAAACCTGAACTGAAACAATAGCAAAAGTATTCTGCAGCCAAGTCACCTGGGGGTGGAAAAAAACCCACTTTTCATCTTCTCCCACAGCCTTCAGTGTATGCAGGCCTGGATTAAGGTAATAGGCACCAAAGGTATGGCTACCATGACATGATGTGGACTGTGCAATGATACCCAAACTGGCTTAGGCACTGGGAGCAGCATACCTGTATTACTGCAGAACTCCAATACAACTAGTATAATCTGCTTGTCAGCAGGACAGATTAGTTTGGCAGAGTGCCATACTAATGAAGTTACATCTCCTCTGGTACCTTATCTAGTTTCTTCAGAGCAGCTTGGGTATCTCTGGATGGCCTCTTGGGATATGGACTAGACATACCCTGAAGTCCTGTGCTTAGTTCTTCAGCAACTGTAGTCATGTGGCTGCACCAGAAGTTCAGTTTTTACTTTAAAATAAAAAGTAAGTTTATAGTGCTTACTCATGTTTGTGAAGAAAATCCTAACAATGTGAACCAGGTGTAACCAACCCAGATACCTCCAGACAGCTTGAAACAATAGCTCTGAAAGGGACAAAGTGCCTCATTCATGCCAATGCAGTGCTAATTTCAAGACCTGTAGCATGAGGAAAAGTGTCGTCAGTTCAGCCAGGCTCCATTTTTGCAAAGTTGTAATACAGATGGTCTGGGATGAGGGCGTGTGCCTGAGCAGGAACAGAACTACAGCCTACTGAGAGCAAGGGAAGCTTATAGCATACAAAGTGAATGGATAACCAGTATTGTGGAAGAAATGTGGTCTGAACCCTTGCTGCCAAAAAACAAGGATGCTATGGCCATTGGATTTAGTACTAGGCTAGCACCTGTTGCCAGAAAGGAGATTCTCATACTACTGTTCCTGATGCTAGTTGAGAAGAGGGAAGCACCTGCACTGATATGCTTAGTGGGCTTAGGAATACCATATGGGCCTGGAGCAATTGGCAAGACCACGTAGATGATGAATCTCAAGTTTCAGCATCCGGCCCTGAGTATATAGCTAAGGGACTTGCGTTTTAAAATTATGTGTTCTTTCCATTTACCTCGGTCACACAGATTCTGGTAAGTAGACTCAATTCTATTCTCTTTTTTTCTAATAAGGGATCTTATCACATGCTCATCACTGTAGCCTCTGAGCACCTGCAGTCATACATGAACCATCTGCACATGTTGTTTATTCTTTCATCTTCTCCCTAGGGGGAGAAGTTGGATAATGCAGTACTGTGAGAGATATCTGAGCTAAGTCTGAACAAACTGGCTTTGATACTAGAAGCAGAATAGCCATAATAATGGAACCATTTGCCCTGGCTGATTAGCCCTGTTGAGAAGTCTTTTAACTCAATTAATACTTTTCTAGGACCTGCAATAGCCAGGTATACCTTGAGTATCTCTGCAGAACAGAGATGTGCAAAGGTGAGGGAGCAAGTACAACCTCTGCAGTGCCAGCAGCCAGGAATAGCCGACTGTTATATGCACCTGGCTTGTTGGTCTAGGGGTATGATTCTCGCTTTGGGTGTGAGAGGTCCTGGGTTCAAATCCCAGACAAGCCCAGATTTTGGTTAGGGGCTTACAGGACAAGCCCTATGAAAAGAAACTGAGGGCCCTGGACCTCTGCAAGAGAAAGCTGAGAGGTGATCTTGTGGCTGCCTACAAATTCATTAGGGGGACACATCAAAGGATCGGAGATGCTCTATTCACCAAGGCGCCTCTTGGGGTAACAAGGAACAATGGTCACAAACCGACAGAGAGCGGATTTAGGCTGGATATCAGGAAAAACTTCTTCATGGTAAGGGTGGCCAAAATTTGGAATGGGCTTCCGAGGAGGTGGTGCTCTCCCCTACCTTGGAGGTGTTTAAGAGAAGGCTGGACAGGCATCTGGCTGGGGTCATCTGACCCCACCACTCTTTTCTGCCTATGCAGGAGTTTGGACTCGACAATCTGTTCAGGTCCCTTCTGACCCTAGCATCTATGAAACAGTGCGTCATACTTTCTCAACCTGCACTGGAGGTCAAAGTCTGTGTAACTGAATAATTTAAGTAATAGAATATCTTAAGTTTCAGAAGAAAATGCTTTCTTTTCCTTTGAAAAGGCTCAAATCTAAACTGGCTTATTTCTGGACAAGGTGTCCAAAAGGGTTTTTGGGAAAATTAGAGGTAGCTGAAAGATCCCAGCAGCTAATCTTGCCATAAAATAAGAAGAGTTAGAAAGAGGCTGGCATTTTGTATTTTGGCTAGTCTCTGCAAATGGCAGAAATATTGTATCACACTTCCCTTGATGAAGAGTAAATACTTTTTAAATGATTATTTCATAGATGGGGAATCCTAAGGCTAAATACAGACAGTCAAAAAACCCAAGGCTGAAATGATTCAATCTTTGCAGGTTTCTCTAACCTGTATAGATTGAACCAATAAACAAGTGAACTAACGTTCACTTTTCAAACAGCAAAGGCAGCCAGACCCCTGCCAGTGGCCCATACCAGTACCTGGGAGGGCACTAGATTAGGGGTGGGCAAATGCAGTCCGGGGGCCGGATGCAGCCTACCAGGCCATTCTGTCTGGCTCGCAGGGCTCCTAAAATATTTTGAAAATTAAAATTGTTCTGCCTCTGGCTGCCTATCACATGGCCCTCAATAGCTTGCCAAAACTCAGGAAGTGGCCCTCCACGCAAAATAATTGCCTGTCCCTTCATTAGATCATGTCTCCCAGCCCACTGGCCACTGTAGAGAGTTGGGAGCAGTGTGATTCCCCCAAGCACACCCCTACCCCAGCCTTTGGGTCAGCTCAGTAAAAGTTTGTGGGGGGCAAAACCCACCCCTTCAGCTTGGCACTGGACCCCCAGATGGGAGTAGCCTGGCATAGGGTGGGGTGGGGAGGAGGGGAAGCCTGAAATGGGGGATTTCGTCCACCTGCCCAGATCTGGGAGTGGAGCTGGACTCTATCAACCCTCCTCTGTCTCCAGGCCAGCTGATGGGGGAGTGGAGACAGGAGAAGCCCACACTGGGGTTTGGCTCTGTCCCTGGCACCTGGGACCAGGAGCATAGCTGGAGTCCTGCAGCCATGACCCCTCCTCAGTCTCTGGACTGCAGATAGGGGACCCAGTCTCTGGGCTGGCTGGGGGGTGGGGGAACCCTGCACCAGGGCTTGCACTGGCCCCCCCAGAGCCAGGACCAGGAGCACGGATGGAGTCCCCCAGCCACAGCCCCCTCCTCAGCCAGCCAGAGGAGTGCTCTGCACTGTGCAAGGGAGCAGAGGGGTGGGGCAGACCCTGCTCTGCTGGAACAGACAGCCCAGCCCAGGGCTGTCAAGCATCCCAGAATACTGGGGGACTGTGAGCTAACTTGAACCAGGAAGGGATCTGGGACAGAAGTTCTGTAAACTGGTTAGACTTAAATCAGTTTAGTTTGATACTGCATCCAACCAGGTTTATCTTAACCAAGTTTTGACCATTTTGAAAGCAGTTTAAGCACACTGAACTTCTGTTCTGTTACAAATTTAAACCTGTTTCTGATCACTTCAACGTTTATATGTAACTTCTGTCCCTAGCCTAATAGTTTGCAAAGATACTTTTTTTCAAGATCTCCGTAGGCACTGACTTTGCAAAATAAAGGCTAAAGATGAGATTCTTCTAGAAGTACTAAGAAAAATTATTTTTAAAGTAAACACCCAAAAGACCTAGTATCTTTTATCAAATTATTATAATGTTGTATAACTCATGCAAGAATAATTAAATTGTCTCAAGAACAATGTTAACATTTGTTTCCTGTTTTAAGCAAAATAAGAAATGAAAGTAATTTTGATGGAAATATGTTTGGCCATGCAGCCTAGCCCAAATAAATGCTTCCCCCCCACAATTCCTTGCCCTTTTTAAAAAGTAAATACTCCACAATCAAAAGGGGTTTTTTTTACCTCTATTTTGAATTCTATTGCATTGCTAACTCTATTATGCACAAGGCAATGAACATTTAACACATGTACCTCAGTACAGGAAGACATAAGGCATTTATTATAAATGAATTCCAAATAATTAGTGTAAGGATCATGAAATGTACATAGAAAAAAAACCTGCCCAAGATGTACTGCAGGCAGGAGGGGGTCTAAGACATTAACAGGCAATCTGCACTTCTGCTGATCTCGTAGGACTTCTGCTACAGGTGGTTCATATTTCTGGAGCAGAAAAATACGCTGTATGAAATAGAACAGTGCTCTTTAAAAAATCCACTACACTGCTTAAGCATTTGAGTTCCCTTACCATATTGTTCTTGAAAGGGTGGGCAACTGGTTTATGAGTGTTATTACCTCACTTTGGAGAAGGATTGCCTTTCATAGTCTGCACTCCCACCCTACTCATGTGTCATTTTCTTTGCTGGAGGAGAGTGAAATCAAAGCAATAAAGGAAAGAAAATAAAAAGATAATCATAATTGAAGGCAAGAGTTAATGGAGTTAAGAAAGGAATGTGTTAGGTACAAAAAAACCTATTAAGATTGATTTGGCTTTATTGACATTTTTTCCATATAAATTTGACAGTTGTTATGGCATTTTTCCAAAGATACTTAAGAGAAAAGTTAGAAAATCCCCTATAAAAAAATCTTTCTGTGTCATACTCCTCAACACACTCCAGCATACACCACTTTTCATTTTTTTTCATGAACAGAACTCCTTTGTTTCTAAAGGGTTTCTGTTCTCTCCCTATTTATTCTCCGTCTGAAGTTAAGCATATACTTAACTGTTGAATCAGGGTCATAGGAAAGAAATACCTTTTTGGATAAACAGAGGTCCTAAAGAAAGAGAAATCTTTGGGATATTTTGTTTGAATGGGATATTGTGGTTGGGCAAAAGGAACATGTCTTTGAACAGAAAGTTGTTCCAAAATTCTGGCAAAGCTCACACTTTTTCAATCCTATGAAGCTGATTCCCTCTGTGAAGTACATATTTTTTCCAAGAAGGATAGCTTTGTACTGCCACAACTCCCTAAAATTCGCCTTGGGCACGCTAATGCTATTATGCAACCCATGTGATGCTAAAGAAAAACATAGCAGTAAAACATTTACTTCCACAAACTTTCAAATTGACCACTAAATGTAGTTAACACAAAAAAGTTGATAAAATTTATTGGGCCACAAAAAGACAAAGTAAAGATATCAAGCATTAATAGACCACCTTTAAAACTTTTCAGTGCTTTTAAAAGCCTAAACAAAACTGTCATTTAAATACGAGCACCAGGATAAGAACATGAAAGCAAACGTTAAATACTTTTATCTATTTTTAGAAAAACACTTCATACAAAGTATACTGTAGCAACTTGAATCTGCCTGATTCTTTGTCAATAAATATCAAAAGCCTTTAAAATACAGAGGTATTTCTCCTTAGTTAATATCCAGTTCTGAGCAGTTCTAGTGAAACAGGAACCTTTTGATGCCTTTCTACTAGAAATGTCACAGTTACCACCATAAACTTGTAAACTACTTAGCAGCATTTCAGTCTGGGTGTAAGGCTTTTGGATCATGATTGGCAACATATGAAGGACTTTCTGACTTTCAAGAAAGTCATTAATCAAAGCATTATCATTAATAAATATGCTACTTTATTTTGAAAATGTCATGCATTTTGGGGTGCCAGTATACTTTAGGTGCTAATATTGATATATGATTAATCAGGCCACTATATGTCATATGTGATATGTTTGCAAAGGAATTGAACACAAAGAGAAACTATTCTTCTATATGTACACACTTGCCTTTGCCCAAAAAGTCATTTGTTCTTAAGAATATTTTAATTTGATTTATTTTTTTCTTTATGTATTGGCTTAATGTAATGCTTTGTGTGTTCTTGTAATACTTATATTCTATAAGCACACGTTATAATTTGAATTTTTATCATCTATTTCTTGAATAAAAATTCCATGTAATTCAGTCTTAAGAAAATCTGATCTTTCATATTACATTCAATTAAAAAATGCATCAAATACTGCAAGAAAATGCTCAGCTTGTGTGTCATTTATTCATGGAATAATATTTAATATGTAATCAAGTACTTAATTCAGTATTGAGAACTGTAGAAGGTGGGTTTTTTGTAAGAATGTTAGGATAGCATTAGGCTAGAATGGAAAATTATTTATCTTTGGTTCATAAAGCCACAAATCAAAGATTGAGAACTCTCTAGGATTATAGAGACATAGGGCTGGAAGGGACCTCCAGAATCATGTAGTCCATCCCTCTGCATGAGGCAGGATCACTCCTATGTAAACCATTATGTACAATTCCTTATCTAACATTTTTAAAAATACATAATCAACCATATCACAGAACTAAAAGAGATATCACCTATAAATTCCAAAAGCACCCTACCCTACCATAGGGGAAGTGCTGTCAGTGTCCTGCTCCTGCTTGAGAAATCCAAGGAAGAGGGCCATGACGTCTGCCGCAGATGAAGGTAACCCTTGCTTAGTCTATACCAATTTGACTATGGGGTAAAATTCCTTCCTGACTCCAAATGTAGCAATTGGTCTGATCCTGTGTGGAGGGGCAAGACCACCTTGCCAGAAACCTCTGGGTTTGAGTTCTGGGAGAGGCACTGGCACATCCCAGCTCAAATTCCCAGCTTTGGTTGCAGCCAACACCCAATGCTTCTGAGGAAGGAAAAAAACCCCCCAAACCATAGAGACGTGTAACAACAGGAGGGTAAAACAATTCCTCCCTGGCCCTATATGCCAATCAACAAAGCCCAGAAGTATGAGAAAAAGCAAACACCCATCACTCTGCTTTATAATACAGGGACAGGAAGCATAACTCTACACATTACACCTACCACACATTTACCTGGACGGCCAGAACGCCTCTGTCATCTGCTAGGATGTGGTGCTGGTTGCTGCAGCTCCTTTTTACTCCCAGCCCAACCCCTGAGCGGGGAGCTCCAATGCCAAGCGTGCTGGGTGATCTGATCCAAGGGGGCTTCTGTCCAGGCCTTGCTCTTCTGGTCTGTGTGTGTCTCCCCTCCAACCCACATTCCCACCCCACCTCTCCTGCAGTTCCTTAGGGACACCCTCAGGATTGGGGAGCAAGGATCTGCCTGGGAGTGAGGACCTTCTAATATAGCTGTGAGTTATTGAATGAAGGTATTGCAGATGGTCTCGATAATTTTATCTGACAAATTTTGAAGAAATGGTTTGTGATGATTTTCCTCCACTTCTTTTTTAGAAGCTGAAGGTATCACAGTTAAATCTGCTTTACTTCAGTCTGTCTGTCTTATTTGCTAGCATGGTGCATAAAGGAGAACTGTGAAAAGACAAATTAGCAAACTTCTAGACAGAAAGGCAGAAGATAAAGCTAGATAGCACCTTAGATTGTTGGTTCAGTCGGTTTAGAGAAACATGAGCTTTCATAGGTAAAAATTTATTTCACCCTACCTTTTAACTGACTTCAGACTAACAGAGCTAAGCACTGGACACAAATGATTAGATTCATGAAGAAGGCACATGACCTCCTTTTTGTTCCCCAGTATGAAAGTTCTTGGTGGGGAAATAGCAACAATTATGAGGTTTTAAAATTATTATTCTATTATTTTTTAAGTAGGAAAAAAGAGAAAGTCTAAGAATAGTAGAAACCTCATGAGGAATGGTTAGAGGATAGAGGAAACTTGTACTTGGGACACTTCTACAAGTATTTATAACTCTGAAGGAAGTAATGGGCCATTAGATCATCTCAACTTATTTACTGTATATTATAACCATTATTTACTCACTTCAGTATGTACCCAAGTACATGCATTCCAACATAAGATCTTTTCATTTGGAAAGGCTTTTAGCAGGTGGGTTTAGTTTTGGGTATTCTTTATTTTTATTTCATTATTTTATCAGTTCTTTGATATTGTGAGCTTCCCTGTGTCTTTCTGGGGAGGATGGCATAAAAATCCAATCCATTAGGCAATAAATATTGATTCCAATAATCTTCATTTTAATAAAACAAATCTTTTATGTAGCAAACAATATCTTCCAGGACTTGTCAGGACTTGAAGAATTTATGCATATGACCAACAAATTATTTTCTAGTACAGTTGAATAGAGCACTTAGGGTATCTATTAGGGGTGCACCAATAGAGATTTTTTGAGCCAATAATGATGGCCGATTTTTAAGGAGCCATATTGGCTGATACCAATCTGATTCAAATATGCAACTGGGCAGCTTGGAGACCAACATCAGGCTGGTATGTCTGGTGTGGGGGAAGAGGCATGGTGGGGGCAGATTGAGGGTCCTGCAGTGAGGGAGGCAGTGGGGCTGGGGCAGGTGCTGCTGAGCTGGGGCGGGGTGGGGAGCAGGACAGAGCAGCAAGCAGCTCATCTGGGGGGCATGGCAGGGGTAGCTCCCACCCTGCATGCACCCTGGGGGGCATGGGGAGGAGTGTGTGCCCCCAGATCTGTGTGCAGGGTGAGGGTGGGTTGCCACTGCAGGCTGGGCCAGTGCCGGGCTTTTTCCGCTGTGGAGGCTGGGCTGGGCTGGGCTGTGCTCAGGACACTCAGCAGTGGCACTGGGAGGTAGTTTAAGGGAGGGGGATGCAGCCACATGAAAATTAGCTGTAGCCCCCCCATAGCACCTCTCCCAGCACCACCTCCACACACCCCAAGGACAGCCTGGCCCAACCTGCCCTCCCGCCACCAGGAAGAGCCTGGCACAGCTCCTAGCCCCAGCCTTACCCCACTCACAGAAACATCCAGCCCCACCCCACGCACAGATCTGGGGGCACATGCTCCCCGATGCCTTCTGGGGTGCGTGCAGTGACAGTAGCTGCCCCCCCCCATCCCTGGGTGACCTGGTCACAGCTCCATCCCATTCCTGTTCCACCCCAGCTAAGCAGTGCCGACCCCTGCTCCACTCTCCCCTTCACCACAGAGGCCCCGATCTGTCCCCCCATGCCCCTTCCCCCACAACAGACTTACAATCTAATGCTGCTTTCCAAGCTGCCTGGCTGTGCCCCTGGCTGCGCACATGCATGGAACATTTATTGGCCACATTATTGGCCACATCAGGCAACTAAAGCCAGTTTCAGATACTGTCAATTTTCCCTATATTGGTGCTGATTCGATATGAGACTGATGTATCAGTGCACCTCTGCTGCCTATACATGTGCAGCGAGACTGCTCCAATATACTGTAATTACTGCACTTCAGCAGACTCCAGTGTCTCATGTATCAGTGTCCCTGTGCTAAAATAAGGAGATGGGGTACTTTAACTAAACGTGTTTAATGAGCTTCAGTTGAAGCACCCCCACCACCATTTTTCAGCATGGGGATGCTGATACATGAGACACTCTGGGCACTTTAATTAGAAGGGGTCTCAGAGCCACTTCAATTACAGTGCCTCTCCCCAATCACAGAGCACATGTATAAATGCAGTTACTGAACAAATATAAAATGTACAAGTTATTTTTCCATATGTTCAATATGAAAATATGTACAAACATGCTTAAGCTTTGTAAAAAATAATGAATATGCAGAATTCTGTCTATACCAACTCTACCTTACTTTATGTTAGTCTCTGGGAGTGTCATCTACATGTGCATTAACACGCTTTAGTTAATGCGCATTAAATCTAGTACCTACATTGGGAGGTACTAGGAAAATGTGCAGTAGCATATCTTAATCCGCATTAACTAAAGAGAATGCTTTTTAAGTGATGCTTAATTTACGTTAGCCTATTTTACTTTGCAGTAAGGAAAACACATGCTTTTTATGGATGCTTTCATGCACATTAAAATAGGCTTACGTACATTAAAGCACACATCCTCTGTCAATAACAATAAAACCAACGGACAGATCTTAGCATTTATAAACTAATGCTATACTTCCCTATTTTAGCTCATGCAGGAAGTGTGTGAGTTTTTTTCCCCCCAAGAGAATATGGTTCCTATGGCTCATTCCTTTTTAGTTTAAAAGCCTCTAGAAACAAGACTGTTTCACTTTGGATATCATTTCCAAGGTAGTCACCTCATTGTATTGGGAGGAAAAACCTGGAGCACCCTTATAGGCTCGGCAGTGCTACGTTGGTTAGCACTACAGAAGAAAAAGACTTGGGGGTCATCATTGACCACAAGATGAACATGAGCCTGCAATGCGATGCTGCGGCTAGTAAAGCGACCAAAATGCTGGCGTGCATCCATAGATGCTTCTCAAGCAAATCCCGGGACGTCATTCTCCCCTTGTACTCGGCCTTGGTGAGGCCGCAGCTGGAGTACTGCGTCCAGTTTTGGGCTCCACAATTCAAAAAGGATGTGGAGAAGCTTGAGAGAGTCCAGAGGAGAGCCACGCGCATGATCAGAGGTCAGGAAAACAGAACTGACGATGACAGGCTGAGAGCCACGGGACTCTTTAGCCTGGAAAAGCACAGGCTTAGGGGCGATCTGATGGCTACCTATAAATTTATCAGGGGTGACCACCAGGATCTGGGGGAACGTCTGTTCACCAGAGCACCCCAAGGGATGATGATGACCCCAGCTGACTTCCTGCCCTTTGGGCAGGGGGCTGGACTCGATGATCTCCCGAGGTCCCTTCCAGCCTTAATGTCTTTGAAATCTATTGTGATGGTGTGACAAACTCGTTTAAATTGTAGCTGTTTAATTTGTTTCTGGTATGTGAAATATTTAAAGGGTTTTAATTTAAATAAAAAAGGATGTTTCTGTGGATGGATCTAGAATTTTGAAAAGGAGATGTGGTGCATCATCGCAGATAAAACAACACATATTTTTCTCCAATTAAAAATAAATTAGAAGCATTACTAATAAGCTAGGGGCCTAGAGCTATATTATTTAGTTTAAAACTGAAGCAAAAAAATATATATCTTCTTTGGAATGAGTTAAAAATGATCTTCAAGGATGTGAAATAGTAGCTTCATTACCAGGAGCAGCTAACAGACAGCAGAATTGCAGGAAAAAGGATAGCTTGATTGGTGGAACATCGAGACTTAAAAAAAAGAAGAGGGGATCATTAACACCTGTGGAATGAAGAAATCAGGGAGATTATAAAAATCTCAGCATGAAATCAGCTGAGTCCCTCAAAACTGCCCTACTAGAAATACTGCTGCCACTGCCAGGCAGTAGGTTTTAAACTTTAGGTGGACCAGGAATCAAGGGATGCAGTGTAAATGCATCAGTGCACCCTCCTGGATTTGCCCCGGGTGTTTCTTTTGACAAGTCTGATTCTTTATAGAAAAATGTCTGATCACCAAAGAGAAACTATTAGGGAACCACTGATTTCTGGTTTTCAATTTTCTCTCAAGTCAACATACCAACTACTGGCCCTCTCTTTCTTTTCCTTCAGAAGGCCTACTTTTAGGTATCTAAAGATACAATATAAACAATCAAGAAGACCTTCCATAGAATTTTTAGATAATGTAGTGGACATTTTGTCTTTCTTGAATATAAATTGAAAGATGATTTAGTGAAGTGGAAAGACTTTTGACTGGACCCTCTAATGTGCAGTGACTGCTTCTTGCAATAGAAATGCTTTTGCAGATGTGACCATATGTTCAACTAGCACAGTTTCACTTTTGTGAGGCTGCTTATCAGAACATGGTAACATCATCTTAAATGCCACTTGAATTGTCTTTAAGATAGGATACAGAAGATACATGATTTTACTTGTCCTAAAATGCGTCATGTAGTGTTATGAATTTAAGTAGAGTTTCACCGTATAGTCTTAATGTCCACAATATTTTTCACTGAGAAATTCTGTACAGAATGCCCCTGTCAGGTATTAGCCAAAGGGCAAGAGTGCCTCAATGCTGAACAGTAGCATAATGAAGGGTGGGCAAACGGGGCACTAGCCCCGACTTAGGATGCAAGAATGTCAGGAAGTCACAGCAGCTGGTCCAGATGCTTCTGCTGTTAGCACAGCCACTGTCAAACTGGCCTGGCCCCTGCTATTGCTGTTGCTCAGGGTGCAGTTCCTGGTACTTAGGCTTTTCCTGCTAAACAAAATTGTTTGCCACATTCACAGTCAGAACAGATGTTTGCAGCAAAAGGAGAGTTACTAGCTTTTCCTTTTTTGAAAAGAACTTGTAGCAAAAGTGAAATCTGTTTCACTTCAGGTCTTCAGAAATTCTGTTTTTATTCAGTTGGGACATCCTTGCTATGTTGAAG
Source organism: Crocodylus porosus (assembly GCF_001723895.1). Taxonomy (NCBI): domain Eukaryota; kingdom Metazoa; phylum Chordata; order Crocodylia; family Crocodylidae; genus Crocodylus; species Crocodylus porosus. The sequence continues at coordinate 98,479,615 of NW_017728918.1, read as the reverse complement.
TCATTTGCTTCAATAAGGCCAGAATTTCATCCTTAATGTATCCATAGAGAAATGAACTGTCTCTGGTTAAAGAAAATACATCAATCATAGTCAAAACTGTGTTGACGGGATTTCCTTTCTCCTCCCCACTCCTTTGCACTCTTCCCTTTTTTTGGTCCTGCCTTGGCGAGACATCACTTTTAAGTGCCTGGTACTGCATCACTGAAGTCAGGCCATGATGCCTTTTTTTGTGTTCATGTTACACTATTGTGCCCTGAAAACTGACATTTTAAACAATATACCCTAAGATCCTTGAAGGTATGTAGGTTTCTATCTCTTTCCTGATGATTCCAGGTATTTGGACACTGAAATAGCAGTTAGATATCTAAATATCCTTTTGAATATGACTGATAGAACTCAGTTAAATCACAATCCCTAATCTAACAATCAGCTCAAAGCAGGTGGCCCCCTTGGCCACAGGAAGCTTGCCATAGGATTGAGACTGCAGTCATTAAAGATGCCTCCAGAACACCATGTTGTTTGAAATGATCTGTCTGCACATTCTTAGGTTTTTAAAAATTTTAATCTTATAAATTAATTTATGCAATTAACTGTAGCGATATATGCAGAAAAAATATTTTTTCTCCAGTAAAAAAATATTTGTTTATAGCTTCTGCTATATTTTAACTCAGTTTTCTAGCTAGTTCAGTGAGGCAAGTTAGAGAGTATACCAGGGGTAGGCAAAATGTGGCCCGTGGGCCAGATGTGGCCTGCCAGGCCATTCTATCTGGCCCATGGGGCTCCTAAACAGTTTAGAAAATTAATATTTATCTGCCCCTGGCTGCTTGTCACTTGGCCCTCGATTGCTTGCCAAAACTCAGTAAGCAGCCCTCCGCCTGAAATAATTGCCCACCTCTGGAGTATACAGTACATTTTGGATGCATTTCAGATTGCAAGAATGTACACTGCAAAATATATTGAGTAGATACTATGCACTTTAAATGTTCATTAGAGAAATAGATGAAATGTTAAATAATGACTCTGAAAAATAGTTTGGCATTACTTACAGATGAAGACCCTATTTTATTACGATATAACAGGAAAGATTTAAAAAAAAATTATATTCAGATGTGCTAGAAAATTTAACAAGCAACTTAAACTCATGAGACCAATTCCATTATCCTGTTTTGAAACTGCAGGAGAATATGGCCATTTATATTAATTATTTCTTGGCCAATGGAAGATACAGCTGGAGCATATGAAATGTGTAATTATCTCAAAGTCTGGAACGTTTGAGGTACATCAATCATTTTAACAAACAGGCAAGTACTATCAAAAAGTGTATGATGAAACATTCAGGAAAACTGCATTTTTCAACTTAAACACCTGCAAGCTCTCCTTATTGAATATGATGTCCCTGAACATGCTTTAATTAATGAAAAATGGATGTGAGTACTCTCTACATTTACATCAGTAACTATAGATATTGGCATGTAAAGTCAGTTGGAAGTGACAAGTCAGCAGCTGTAAATTGCTGTTCGTCTTTTGAAATTGCTCATTCATTAGTTCACCTAAGTTCATTTATTCCATAAGGGCAAGAGTGTGGCTCTGCTTGGTGCTAGAGTGGCTGAGGGCAAATTGCTTCTTAGTCATAAAAAATACATCTTTTGTGATACTGGGTGCCCCTCTAAACATTCAGATAAAGGTGTGGCAGGATCCGATGCATGATCCACCCAATCACCCCTTCTTCCATGCCACATGGCAGGAGGTGTGAGTTTGGAATCAAGCATCAAATACAATCACACCTTATTGCTGGTGCAGGGGGAGCCTGGGATCATGATGCCAGGCCTCCCTAGCACTGGATCCCACTGTTGCAAGCTCTGCACCTGATGGGGTTCACAGCTGGGGGCAGCATTGCACATGCTACCTCACTTTGAGCACCATGAGCTGGCAAGGCATGCAGGGTCAGCATGTGGAACTCCGGCCCTGTTGCCAGTCTGGTCAGCTATGGGCCTTGCAGCAGGTGGTGCATCCTTGTGGCTGAGTACCTGTCAGGTGATGGGGCTCCCAGCCAGAGGGAGCACATGCCCACATGTTCAGTTAATGACATAATAAGAACAATCCATAAACTTACTACACATTTTTTGCATAATATCTTTGTGGCTTATTCCTTTTTTATCATGCTATTAATTGAGTGAACATGTGACTGGGTCACAGCTTAAGTTGTGATTAATTGGTTAATCATTCTTAAAGTGTAACGTGTAGATGAGGCCTGGGAGCTGCATGCACTCACCTCTTCTAGAGGCTCACAATGCATTCCTATAGCACATGACTTAGGATAGCACATCTTTCTAAAAGCAGACTTAGACCACCTGCTCCCAGTTGTGCCCCTTTGAGACATCTAGTGCTGAGGGCAACACCCTGACCACCCTATACCTTCTCACCAGAATGCAAACCATTAGGACCAAGGGGCAACTCCCCTATGCACCCACATGGGACTAACCTGAATCTGTTACTGCAGCTCCCCAGTCCTAGATTTCATGATACTTATGGTCTCCAGACCATCCCCAAACAAGGTTACTTACTAGGGGATATCAAGATGGCTGTCTATGGCCGTCTCAAAGTAAAGCATTTGCTAGGGCCGTGTGAAGCTTCAGCCCCTGATTCAATTCGTTGGAGATTCGGCCTGATTCAGTGGCCAAATATCTGAATCCAGATCAAATCAGAGGACCCTTTAATCTCTCTGAATCGAATTGGAGAGATTCGGTGATTTGGCCATAGACACGGCTTTAAATATTTTTTCTACATACCTCTATGGAGCAGGTGGCTTGTGAGTATTGCAATGGTGGGGCACATGGAGTGTTCCACAGAAGTGCAGGGGGGTCCCCAGCGCGTTCCGCAGCAGGCCCAGAAGGACCAGAAGCACTTCTGGTCCACTTCCAGGTCTGCCAGGGAGCATGCCAGGGGTCCCTCCTGTGCCCCCCCAGCTCGGCAACTGGTGCCTCCTGGGTCGGGGGGGCACCCAGGGTCCCCCCTTGGCCGATTGCCAAGCTGGGGAGGTGCAGGGGCGGCCCCCAGCATGCTCCCTGGTGGACCAAAAAGTGAATTAGAAGTACATCCGGTCCACTTCCTGGTTCACTGCCAAGCATATGGAGGGGCCCCCTCCACTCCTGTGGCGTGCTCCATATGCCCGAGCATCAGAATATTCACAGCTGTGCTGGTACCTCAAGGTATGTTAAAAAAAAACATTTGAAGCTGCGTCTATGTTGGAATCACTGATTCTCCAAATCAGCATCGAATCTTCAGATTCGGATTTGGCCGAATCAAATCAGGGACAATGATCCAAATAAACGAATTGAATCACTGTCCCTGATTCAGGCCGAATCCAAATTCAAACCGAATAGAGCCAAATATTTGCCACATAGAGGTCTGCATGTGGACCATGTTTGACTGGAGATGGGGCCTGGAGCTGTTCAGGTCAGAGAGGCAAAAGGGGATAGCGATTCTGTTGAAGAGTGCTGTGTGGGGGTGAGCAGGGAACTAATAATGGAAACAGAAAACATGGGAGAGCAGTGGGCAGGAGGGACACTTCCCAGCCTGAAATGCGGACAGACCTTGGATTCCCAGAAAGGGTGAGATCATGTTAGAAAACATTTTTTCAAGGTCTGTAATTCTCCAGTGCTTTTAACCAAAAAGTGACTGTGGTTAAGAAATTCCTTTGCTAAGCCTGGCAGACAAGGTTCTTTGTCTGCTTATGTCCTTAGACCAACATGGCTATAACCAACACCCCCTTTGCTAAGCCTGTGCTCTTTGCTTTCCTGCCCACGTTGTCCCTGAGGAGGTTAAACTAGAAGCCCAGAGAAACCATAGGCTAGAGGTGGAATTGTGAGAGATCATATTTAAGTGATCAAAAATTAGGGGAAAGGTGTTTGTGAGCTCTGAGACATTGAGTTTAGCATCTAGGACAGCTGAACTGTGGATCCTGTGTCCCAAAAAAGAGGGGGTCAGATGAGTTGTCTAAGTCTGGAAGTGCATCTTAGAGACCCAAAGCTAAAAATGGTGACTAGTCTCGAGATGACCCCAGCTGTCTTAGAGGCACATGGGATCCAGCAACTGAATCCACTGCCAACACACTAGTGATTGTCCAAAATGCTACTAATCTTAGGCTGTAATTCACTCAAGAAAGGACACTGCAGAGGCTGCTCTTTCTTAGCTTCCCAGGAGGCAGGAAGAATTAAGGAACATGAACTTATCCCTCTGGTTTGACCCAACAATCATTTAACTAGCTATTGATTTCGAAGAAAACCGGCTTGAACCTTACAACTGTAGAAAGAATATAGCACCCTGCTCTGCTTTGGTGTTAGAGGTACACCATCAACAGTTGAATGACAAACATGGATTCCTTGAACTCAGGGCTTGGCAAGTAAAACAATCTTTCAATTCACTTTTTAACTAGGGAACTGAAGCAGAAAGCCTGTTCTGAAATAGTTCAACTAAGTATTCAGTTGAATTTGGCTTTGTACAATAGAAATGGTTTCTTTGGTGGGACTGCCCATTTTTACAGATCAAAAATACAATTAAAGTAAATTAAGCACATCTAATTGGTGAAATGAATCTGTCACAGTTTCAGAGGAGTCCGAGCAGTCTAAATAAACAGCTCTTCCCATGCCAGAACAAGTAATCCTGCTATCAAGAGCTTCCCATGTTTTAGGGGAGCCAAATGCCATCAGTTTTCATGTTAATAACTACAATTGTTTCTAGCTAGAGTAGATATGAACTAACCACTTACAAGTATTGTCTCTTATTTTTCCTGCTGCTGGTGGTAGTGTTCATACACAAATTAATTATTTTGTGACCTCTGTTTTCTTATGGCTATGCATCACTTCAGTCTTCTTCTGTTAAACCAGACATGATACTTTGTCTTTGGAGGAGCGGACAGAAGTGGAGACCTTACATTGCATTGTTAGATTGTCTGTTTGGACAGCAATAAATGATTGCTGGGCAATGTCTCATGACATCAGTGTTGGAGAGAATATTCTAAGTTAAAGCTCTGAGGCAGATTGAAGAATGGCAGATGTTCTGCACAGGTATTTCTGGAAACCACACAGTTGGTTAGAAATGATGGGATGTGCAGGGCATGTCAAACACTGCTTTGTATTATTTTTGTAATGAGTAATTCCTCGGTGCCTCAGTCATAGATTAGGCCAGTGGTGCTAGGCACCATACAAACATATATCAAAAAAGATAGTCTTTGCCCTAGAATGCTTACAACCTAAGCATAAGGCAAGACAAAAGGGTGGCTAGAGATAGGTGAGTGGAGAAGCATAAGGGAACAAAAACAAAATGCATGTCTTTATATGCATGCTGCTACTACAGTTTAGTTCTCTGAGAAGAATATGTTCACAGAGGAGCTGAACGAGTCCAAAATAGCTCTAATAGTCTACCGCTGATCATCTTTGTGAGAAAAACTTGACCTATGAAAATAGCAGATATAGAGATAAAGCTGCATAAGAAATAACAGGTTTGTATACAAGTATTTGGGGCTTTAATTCACTATTAAACCACTTTCTGAACCTCTCTAAGCTGGCACTGTGTTATCTAGCTGAGTACTGCAAGCACGTAACAATAGTTCAGTTTTGGATCACTTCTACTGAAGTTTGCCCCGCACCTGTATTATATTACTAATACATTGAAAAATCTATAAAAAATGAACAAACATGTTGCAAAGTTGAGCATTCAAAGTTCAGAATTGTCACAACGAAAGTTATCAGTGCTACCTTAATTCATATACATGTTATGGGCAAGTATTACCCAATGATGCAGCATGGAAGTCTATGGGAAAGCGAGTTGTGGAATCATAACTGTCCTGGGTTCCAGCTTAGTACCTCAAATGATGGTATCTTTGCCCTTCTTGCAAATCTTTGCCTTATGCACTAGCCATTGTGTTTGAGACAGGGGTCTCATAGGAAAAAATATTTGTTATTAATCATGTCTTGTAATGTATATGTGCTCAAGGAAGCTGACTTAACATTTCATAGGCAACCTGCATTCTGATATTTCCTAACTTGACTTTATTCCTGGTAGTAAGTGTGACAAATTTGTCTGAAAGGGGCCTGCAGAACCCCAAGTTTCCCACCCCTGCACTGTGCTGCTACTTGTCCAAGGACCAGACCAAGTTTGTCCTGCAATAATTCCTTATCCCGGGAAACTTCAGATACACTGCCCTTATACCAGGCCCTGCAGCTGCAGCAAGGGGATCTCTGCTAGCCTAGGCGGCCTCCTCGTTGGCTTTGTGAAACAAATTTTAGGTACCCCTTAATGTAGAGGGTTTGCCCATAATATCACTTGCCCAGCAACCACTGTTTCTGCAAACAATCAGTAAGGAGACAAAACAGCAACAAAAGCCCCCCAAAAACAAAAACAGGAGAAAAGAATTACACAAGGAAAACTGACCATACATTTGAAAAGAGAAATAGAAAGATGAGTCTCATATGGCTACACCTTAGGACTCCTGAGAGACCTGCCAATACCTCCAAAATTCATTTTTTTTGCAGTTTCTGCCAGCCCTGGCTGCTGGGGTCATTGAACCACTAATGCCTGGGATCCCTAGACCAAGCATAACCCGGAGGTAGCTTCCATAGTCACCTCCAACCAGACTCCGCATGAGCATTCTCATGAGTAACCAAAATCCCCCCAAAAGTTCAGGTGTCACTGAGACACTTGGACCCTTCTGGTTAAAGAGTCATTTTTCTCAGTAGCTAATTGTCTGTTGTGCAGTTGATTTCCCCATTGCATGCAGACAATGTCTTGGGATCCCAACCCAATAAGTCTCCTTCTGCCTATGTCTGGGAGTGGCAATAGTCTTGAAGTATGCATGTCTCAATCCCTTGGCTGAACCATATCCAAAATTATAAAGATATCTGCAGGCAGCATAACATAATCAGTAAGTGATAACAGTAGCATAAATGGATACAACATAATATGGGCTTTCCAGTGAGACTACATATGCTGTATAAGTAAAATAAAGAACACAACAAAAGGAACATTCAATGATATAGAAGCCTAGGGGAAAGACCATGTCAGGCAAAGTGGGAGTGGAGGGGAGGTTTATATAATGAATTGTTTTCTTTACGTATCTAGATAGTTTCGAATTTCATGGTGAGTAGGGGCAGAGTCAATGTTGCACTTGGAGGTAGGCAAAGTTCTGCCCTTTTGCTTTTTAGGGCAAGTTATCAAAGAGATGGAAACACAGTAAGAGAGGGAAGAAGAAAGATCCTGTTTGTCATAAATCAGTAGAAAATAAGGATGTTGTTAAGGCCAAATGAAAACATTTCCTCCCCATAGAACAGGCTAGCTGGATTCTATATTGCCATCCAGATTTTCCTTCTGAGTTAAGCTGGGTTAACAACTTTTAGTTTTAAAGTGTTCTTTCCATAACTAGCAAAACTATGCACTTCTTTTAGTGCCACTGCACCAAACGACTATTAGTGGTATAGCTGTGTATACTGAAAATATGGAAAAGTCATGTCAAGGGCCAGGCTAATGATATATTTATATATATTCTGCACTATCATGCAGGAACCCAGCATTTGATTCCAAGTACCGCCCCTTGGGTTTGCCAAAACTGGCCAAAAGAGTTCATTCAGAGCTATGGGGGAGTATTTACCTGAGAAGCAGGGTTTATTAACTTGTGCAGAGCTCCCTGATCCAGCAACTACAGTTCTTCTGAGCTAACTGGGTTATCTCTACAATACACTAAAGTGTGTAGTGGGCATATGCCCATTTCTTATGATCAGCAACCCAATTGATTGGTTTTAACAGCCACATTTAATAGCAGAAATCAGTCTAGTCCTTAGCCAAGAATATTTTCCAATGAAGGCTTTACTTCTATCTGGTGATGAGATTTCATAGATTTCATGGACATTAGGTGTTGGAAGGGACCTCATGAGATCGAGTCCAGCCCCCTGCCAGAGGCAGGAAGTCTGTAGGGATCAGATGATCCCAGCAAGATAAACATCCAAATGCCTTTTGAATGAGTCCAGAGTAGGTGCTTGCACCATCTCTGGGGGGAGCCTGTTCCAGAGCTTTGCCACTTCAACTGTAAAGGAGTTTTTCCTTATATCAAGTCTAAATTGGCCTTCTAGAAGTTTGTGGCCATCAGACCTAGTTATCCCTTGGGGAGCTCTCGTGAACAACTGTTCTCCCAGATCCTGATGCACCCCCCTTATGTACTTATAGGCAGTCACCAAGCCCCCCCGTGAGCCTTCTCTTTGCCAGGTTGAAGAATTCCATATCCCTCAGCCTCTCCTTGTAAGGCTTGCTCTCTTGGCCTTTGATCAGACGGGTGGCTCTCGTTTGGACTCTCTCAAGCTTATCCACGTCTCTCCTGAAGTTGGGGCCCCAAACTGGATACAGTACTGCAGTGCTGTACTGCAAAGGTTGTGTGAAGAAAAGAGAAGATATATAAAGATATGACTTCTGCAGAACCCTCTATACTTAGCAGAAGTTAGTTTCAATCTCCCACAACTCTGTGCAAGGTTTGAATGGCACAATATGTAGTAAACACAGAATTGGAAGGGATCTCCTGAATCACTGAATCCAATCTCCTATCACAGGCATGTTCTATAAGGAGTGAGAATATCTGAGAATACTTAGGCTCCTAAATGATGTTTGGTAACAAATGAGTGCTTAGAAGAAAACAGATAAGGAGTACTGTGAGTAACAGAACTAGGTAAAGCATGATGCCATAACTCTCAGTAACTTGGTAACACAGCAGCACTCTGATTGATGTGGAGTGAGGTCCAGCTGAGTTCTGGCTTCACCTGTAGTTACAGCAATCTCTACCTGTACTGGCTAAAGTATGACCCTGGAGTATGTGATACAAAGCAAGCCAAAATAGTGGAGGGTATTTTCAATATGACACCCTTGTTGCTCAGTTTTTGCCTTCAGAATAATTCCACATTTGAAAGCTTTCATAAATACTTTGCCCTTTTTTTGCCTTTAATTCATAAAATGCCTAGCTTGACTAAGTTACAGTATTAGTATCCTAAATTTCAGCTCTGCTCAATATTATGTAATCATGCTTTGTTGTAAGGCCTCAGTCCTTCAGGGTTTTGAACACCCTTCCCATAGTGAACAATGTACATAAAAGAACTTACTTAAAGTTCAGTGCTGGATCAGTGCTACAGTACAGGACTGAACACCAGAACTTTATAAAGATCTAACATAAAAACATGTGAATCAGCTCCAGCAGTAGTGTGGTGGACAGCCCTAAGAAAAACTTATTTTATTTCATTTCTTTCCTTTCTTGAGGCTGACTTTTTGTTGATTCATGTATAAGGCTTTCTGTATGCTTTTTTGTTTGTCATTTTGGGCAAAACACTATCTATCTTTACATGCCCAACAGGCAATCACTAAGCCATGCAATAGATTTTTTGGGGGGTATAGACTGTAGCCGTCTTGGCCTAAGGACATAGGAAGACAAGGTTGTTTGGGTAAATCCAATATCTTTTATTAGGCCAATTAATTTTCCAACTATTTTAGTTGGTCTAATAAAAGATTTTGGATTTACCCAAAGAACTTTTGTCAAGAGATTTTTTTGGCATTTAACGTATAGTTTGTGATCCTACCTCCACATGCACTGTGTTCACATAGCTGCTGAGCATACTCAAGTAAACTGTACACTGGCCAGGCTGGGTTTCAGCTCTGTACGCCCTTCCTGTGTGAGTGCAAGTCACAAAATGGTAGCCGGCAAAAACACATGGGTATTAGAGAAATAAGAGGTGGCTTCCCATAATTTGGCCTAATAGCTTAGTAACTAGGGCAAGATCACAGGGGCAATGGCCATGGGCTCCAACATGGGCATGGGAGGGGTAAACAAATGGATTTTACTGATGCCACACAATTGTAATCTGTAATGAGGCCAAGCCACAGGCAGCAGGCCCCATATGCTCCAGCTCTTGAAAGCCAGGCCAATCCTGCAGTCTCGTCTGGACAGAAGGAAAAAATCTTGCTCCTCCATGTGCTTCCTTGCTTTCATTCCTGGCTCTGACCCCAGCTTCCAATTCCAGTAAGACCCCTATTTTCCCTTAATTCTAGTTCCCTGCTTGTGATTCTGGTTTGACCACTGGCTCTGGCTTCTGGCTTCAGATCCCAGTTAACCCTCAGTATATCTTGTCTCTGTCTTTGATTTCTAGCCCCAAATTACCTGACTATGGCGATGGCTTCTGAGTCTAGTTCAATCACCAGCTGCACTCCTCTGGACCTTAGCTCTGTGGGGAACCGGCCTGGACTACACCCATGTTTTGGGTAACTAACTCCCAGACAAGACCAACCACACTTTGGTGCATAACATGATTGTGGCTGCAGTAGCAATTGCAAGTTGCCACTGACCCTGTGTGCAGCAGCTGCCTCAGGTGCCTGGCTCATTGGTTTGCTGCTAGATTAGTGCATTCATCCAGGTTCTAGGTGTTGTCACTTAGGGGGAGTTTGGATATATATCTCTCTAACCCAACGTGTACCTTCTCAGCCCAATGTGCTAACCACAAAGCCACAGATCACACATTATCTAGTCCATTCTCCAGCCCTTCTTTTGAAGTTGCCCTCTGAGAAGCCAAAAATGTGAGATATGTGGGGCTAGGAGGAAGAGAACAATTTAAACGTTATGTGGCCCAGCGAGAAAGATGCCATCTTGGAAGGGAATGGGACCTAGCCTGTGCCTCTTCCCCCAGTGGGGCTAAAATGACCCTACAGCACTGCTCTCCATCCATTTTATTCAGTGGGCACATCTACATGAGACACTTAAGTTCACATTAGCATAGTTTACTGCTAAGTAAACATGTGCGTCTACATGTGCACATGCTTAATTCACAGTAAATTTTCCCTAATCCCAAGTAAATTTGCTACCTGCAAATGCAAGTAGCAAATTTATACAAGATTAGTAATGGCACTGTAGTGTTCATGTAGACACCTGACTGGGAGCAAAATCTGCTCCTGGTCAGCTGTCTATCAGGGGGCAGGAGATTGCTCCCTGTCATGGGGAGCTGCCTGCTGATAGGGTGGGCACTGCTACAGGAGTCTGGGTGGGGACTATGTCTCCCTGCCCCAGCATCAGGGAGATCCAAGTCCCCACTCTGAGACCACAATCAGGGAGCGGGGGCTGGGAGAACCTTATCTCCCAGCTCCTACTCCACATTTGTGATCAGGGAGTGGAGGGCTGTGAGGCCTTTATCTCCCTGCACCAGTTCTGCAACCCCAGGGCTGGTGTTGGGAGATCCTTACTTCCCAACCCTAGCTCCACAGTTGCAGGGCTCAGGCTGGGACACTCTTATCTCCCTTATCGGAAGGATTCCTGTCTCCATCCCCAGGGAAGGGTCTCCGAGGCCACCATGGACTGAGGGCATACAACCAGCTTGTCTCATACACCCCACTGAAGGGGGGGTGTAGGCCTCAGCATCCCATCTTCAGACTGCTGACACTTAAGAGAGAGAGCCTCAGAGTGGAGACTGTGTCCTGGTCAGATGTACTTTGACTTCGATGACAGCCCTAGGATGGTAGATATATAGAATTGCTTGATTGTTTGTATTGCTTCTTTTCTGTTATCACTGTATATCAATAAATTTGCCTATTATCGAATGGAAAGGTCTTGGTCAGTCTGAGGGTGGGTCCCCCCTTGGAACAAGATATCTGGATCCTGCATCCAGAGCCAACACTAAGGAAGGCATGCTAACATCCAGTGCCACTGCAGGAGGCTTGAAAATACCCTGACATATGTAGCAGAAAGGGAGAAAACAATCAGCAAAGCCCAGAAGGATGAGAAATATGCATAGTAGAACATAGGAATAGCTACACTTATATTATCCCCACCCAGTAGCTGTCCAACCTTTTCATGAACACCTCCAATGATGGAGAGTCCACAACTTCCCTAGGCAGTCTATTCTACTGCCTCACTATTCCAACAGTGAAGACATTTTTCATGATACCCAAACAAAATGTACTTTGCTGCAGCTTCAAGCCTTTGGTCCACATTCTACTCTCTGCAGCAAGAGAGAAAAGGCGTTTCCTTCTTTATGGCAGCCCTGCAAGTATTTGAAGACTGCTATTGTGTCCATTATGCAGGGATGTCAGTTCAAACTGATTCTCATTTTAGAGCTGGGGAGAGTGCCTTACCTACTAGGCTATTAATAGTAGGCATGGATTTTGCCAGGCCAGAATTTTGAGATATCTACTCAGGGGTGTCCACATAGAGCTTCACACATGCCCAAACAGTGCATAGTATTGAATGTAGCCCTGGGAATGCCATGGGAATGTTTATGTGTCTATACTGCCAATGGAGTGCGATCACAATCTACATATTGCCAAAAATAGCGCTTACACAGCTGCCATTTGAGTGGATATGGGAAATGGGATTTTGTACTTAGTGTTCAGTAGTCATTATCATGGGTGGATCCAGGATGGAGTATGTGGAGTGAGATCTCTGAGCTGATCAGTTCATCAATATGGCTTCTGCCTGAGCTGCTACTTTAGTCAGAATTTTGGGATATCTGCTCTGAGGTGTTCATATAGAGCTGCACACCTGCTCAGATGGTGCACATTATTGAATGTAGCCCTGGGAATGCCATGGGAATGTTTATGTGTCTATACTGCCACTGGCCAGTGACCTGGATGGGTGCGTGGGGGGAGCACCCCTACTTTAGCATGGCTCTGGAACCCATTTGGCATGTACTCCTTGTATTCCTTGCCCAACTGAAGATAAATTCATTCCACTTTTACATCCTGTTATTGAAACTGGTTTCAAATTCTAGAGAATTCTAGTCCCACAACCCATTCTAGGGAAATACCAGATCAATCTTAAATATTAACTTACTTATTGTGTTTACAGTAGTTTCTGTAAGTTCTAACCCAAGTAGAGCAGGAGTGTGATCTCTCTGAAGGTCAATTGAGACACTGTCTAAAGGGTGGCCTAACTTTCAGAAGTGCTGAGAAATGACTGAAAATGCTTGAATGTGGCTTGAGTCAGTGTTTAACTTCGGGTATCAAAGCTGAAAGAAAGAAAATATCAAATATCAAGGAAGGACAACAGAGAGTTGGAGGTGCGCTATTTACCAGGGCACCCCTAGGAGTAACTAGGAACAATGGGTACAAACTAATGGAGAGTAGATTCAGGTTAGACATTAGGAAAAAATTCTTCACAGTAAAGGTGGCTAGAATCTGGAATGGGCTGCCAAGAGATGTGATACTGTCACCTAACTTGGAGGTCTTCAAGAGGAGGCTAGACAGGTACCTGACTGGGGTCTTTTGACCTCAGTCCTTTTCCTGACTGGGGCAGGGGGTCAGACATGATGATCCTTCGGGGTCCCTTCTGACTCTACAATCTATGAATCTGGTATCAAAGCTGAAAACAATAGTGGCCCCAAAAGCAATCTTGAACCTTGTTCTTAATAAACTAGTATTATGGAGGAAGCCACCTTTGCTACAGAGTCTAGCTCCTTCCATCAAAGTCTGTTTCATTTTAATTAAGAAAACTTTTTCCTAAACTCTTCTCTCATCCGATCCAACAACGCAACCTGCTATTACTGTGTATGAAAATCAATCAGCCATGTGTCACTGACAGGAAACAGGTTGCTTGTTGATTTATTTTTCAGGCTTATTTTGATTTATTTTACATGACAGCATAAGCCAAAAAAGAAACAAGAAAAATAAAATTAGGAATAGACACAGTACTCAAGTTAAATTAACTTTTGTGGTAGTTTAAAATTTCCATATTTAGAAGCAGAACAGTACCAAAAAAATCTTCTTTTCTTGCCTTATTAATCAACCTTCTTTTTTCCTGAAATGTGATGTTAAGACTGATTAAAGAAACATTTCAGGGGTGAAGAATTTCCTGATGGAGTAGAGGAAGAAAGCAAGAGTTCAAGTCCATGACCTCCATTCTTTTCATCCTCAGTACAGTAGTTCACATTGTTTTCAATTCTTAGCCCCATTCCAAACCTTGAATAAGTTGGCCTGTTCCTACTCTTAATGATGAATAATGCATAAAATTCTAACAAACACAGATAACTACTAGTACAAGCCCCAGACATACAGGGGCTAAATAAATATATAAATTTGAGTGTAGAAAGGACTTCAGTGTCATGATGCTCAGTTCTTTCATGCCTAACTTTTAGGTGCCTTGCTCCTGCAGTAGAATTAAATTCACCAGGTAGGGCTGGGACCAAAGTCCTCTATGCAGTTCAGGTGTCAAGGAGTGAGATTCACAACAGCCAGCACATTGAACAAGGAAAACCCTAGGCCTGAATTGACAAGATGAAGAAGAAAATCGTGCCCGTTTTCTATACCCTGACATCATGCTCAAAGTTAGGATTCTAAGTCTGAGTAGAACTGTCCAGGAGATTGGAGACCCAGGCTCTTGGCTCTCCGTAGCTCAAGTCAGCTCAAAACTATCTTTCACTTCCTAAGAAAGTGTTGCAATCTACCCACAAAGGCTGGATTGGGGGAATGCTGCATTTTTTGTCTGTACAGTAATTTGACTTCAATAGGAGGAGTGAAAAGGTCCACCCTACCATTCATTTATCCATCCCAGGGTAGCCTGCTGCCTGGTAGGGAGGATACTCTGCTAGAACATGAAAGATACAGGTTTGAATTCCTGATGACTGATGCGGGACACTGAAATTTCTGGGCACGTGCTCAAGCTTTTATGCTTTGATACTATGCCACCATCTCCTTGTCAGGTTGAAAAGAGTAAAAACAGTGATGTGATTGGATATTCCCTAACCTAGGTACTTATGTCTGGGAAGGGAATCAGGCTAGGAATCCCAGTTTCACATGCTTGCCTACCTCCAAGAGAGAGGGTATTTCAGACAAATCCTCTTTGCATTTCCTCTTGGCTAGCTTTGGAATCCCCCGTTCAGAAGGCTGGCTGTTGTGGATGGTTTTCATACGTGCTTAATTCTCTTGAGTACATTACATAGGAACTAAGTACATTATATAGGAACAGCATAAATCAAGGTTGTGAATTCTACTTCAAAAACCTGGCATCAGTTTAGTGTTGCCTCTTATAAATTCTGCTATAGTTCTGGCCCTAGCTGGTCTTGAAAAAGAGCTGTGAAATACTGAATTAGAAAGGAGCTCAATTCAACTCACCCTTCCCCTCCCTCACTCCAAAACTGGAACAAACTCAGAATTAGGATCTATATCTGAGTTTTGCCGCTGGGCCCTATTTCTTTCATGGGACAAATAAAAGAACCCAGTTCAATACTCCCTGTTGATGTGCCTACTGATCAAGCAACACATGAAAACATGTGCTTAAGATTATGATTGTGAATATTACCAGCAATCCTACCCTTTGGTTGATGAAGGCCTAAATCTGAAAGCCATCTTTGTGGCTTAGATCTATATTAAATCAAAAGGTTTAAGCAATGTTCTCTTTCTTTTCCTAATCAGGTTTTCATAGCCCCTAAATCAATATACACTATATATGCTTGTTTGCTACCTAGACCATCATAATACTAAAGACTCAGGATACAGAGTGTGAAAGGCAAGCTGAAAATCTGCCCATAGATGCCTCTGAATAGGGGAGAAGTCTGTATGAAAATTTTAAACAAATTTACATGAAACAAAATAGGTAAGAAACAGGGGCCCGGGTAGTACTGAGATTAGGAGCCAGTGCACACATCTTCAGGAGGCCTCAAATGCCTCTACACAAATGCTCATAGTATGGGGAACAAGCAGGAGGCTGACCCAGACATAGTGGGGCTCACCAAAACATGGTAGGACCCAACGCATGACTGGGTGGTGAATATCAAGGGCTATAGGCTGTACAGGAGGGCTAGGACAGGGAGGAAAGGTGGGGGTGTGGCACTCTATGTCAAGGACAAATACACATCCTCAATGAGTACCATGGGTCAGAGGAGGGGCACACTGAAGTGCTCTGGGTTAGAATACAAGGAAGTCAAGGGAAAAGGGACTTAATGGTGGGGGTCTACTACAAACCTCCCAACCAAGGCGAAGAGCTAGAGCAGGAATTCTTAAGTCAGCTCAAGGAGGTAGTTAGGTCAAGTGACGTGGTCATCATGGGTGACCTGAACTTTCCAGACATCTTCTGGGAAGAGCAGTCAGCTAGGTCTGACCACTCACATCGGTTCCTAGCCGAGATATGGGACCTCCACCTAACCCAAGAGGTGCACAGCCTCACCAGGGGAGACGCCTTGTTGGATCTAGTCCTGGGCACAGGCGATGACCAAGTGAGGGGTCTGCGGTTGCTCAACTACCTGGGCGACAGTGATCATCCCCTGCTAGAATTCACCATCCAGCACAAGGTGGCAAAGGCCTGCAGCAAGGCAGCAGCCCTGGACTTCAGGAGGGCAGATTTCAATGAGGTAAGGAGAATAGTTGGGGAGGCACTGAGGTCCTGGAAGGGAGAGGAGTCAGGTGGCCAAGAGGAGTGGTCGTTCCTTAAGGAGATGATCCTTCAAGCCCAAAGGGAGGTAATCCCAACATGGATCAAAGAGGGCAAGAGGGTGCAAAAGCCCCCATGGCTCACCAAAAGCATCCAGGAATGTCTTCTAGCTAAAAAGGAAGTGTACACTCAATGGAAGGGGGGGTCCATCACCAGAGAGGACTATACCTTGGTTGCTCGGAGCTGTAGGGGGGTAGTCAGGAAGGCCAAGGCCGAGATAGAACTGGGACTAGCTACCCAGATCAAGGACAACAAGAAGTCCTTTTTTGAATACATAGGGGATAAAAAGAAGGTTCTGGGTGATGTGGGGCCTCTGCAAGACATGTTAAGAAATCTGGTCATTGCAGCAGACGACAAAGCTAACCTATTTAATAATTTCTTTGTCTTCATTTTTCTGAGCAGGGACTGGGTCGCCCCCCCTCCCCCAACAGGACCCCCATGGGCCCCAGGGGTGGCACACCCAGGCCTAGGGTCAGTGAGGATCTAGTCAGGGAACTTCTGGAGTGACTGGATGCATTTAAATCAACTGGTCCTGACGATCTCCACCCCAGAGTGCTGAGGGAATTGCAGGACCCTTGGCACAGCTTTATGAGCACTTGTGACACTCTGGTGTGGTGCCAAAGGACTGGAAAAGGGCCAATGTGGTTCCCATTTTCAAAAAAAGGGAGGAAGGAGGACCCAGGAAACTATAGGCCAGTTAGTCTTAC
>NW_017728918.1:98442598-98461778 GCF_001723895.1 Crocodylus porosus | reverse complement strand
GCACCTTGTCATGCATCCACAGATGCATCTCAAGCAGGCCCAAGGAGGTGATCCTCCCCCTCTATGTGACACTGGTCAGGCCACAGTTGCATCCAGTTCTGGGCACTGCACTTCAGGAAGGATGTGGACAACATGGAGAGGGTCCAGAGGAGGGCCATCTGCATGATCGGGGTCAGCAGGGCAGGTCCTACGAGAGAAGGCTAAGGGACCTGAACCTGTTCAGCCTCCACAAGAGAAGGCTGAGGGGGGATCTAGTGGCCTGTTACAAATTAGTCAAAGGGGACCAGCAGGCATTGGGGGAGTCCCTGTTCCCCTGAGCGCTACCAGGAGTGACTAGAAATAATGGTCACAAGCTGGCAGAGGGTAGATTTAGGTTAGATATCAGGAGGCGCTAGTTCACTGTCAGGGCGGCTAGGATCTGGAACCAACTTCCGAGAGTAGTGGTGCTGGCTCCTACCCTTGGGGTCTTTAAGAGGAGGCTAGATGTACACCTTGCTGGGGTCGTTTGACCCCAGTACTCTTTCCTGCCATGGCAGGGGGTTGGACTTGGTGATCTGCTCAGGTCTCTTCCTCCCCTACCAACTATGAAACTATGAAATAAATGGCTAAGGAGTCATGCATTTATGTTGATGATGTCTTGGAGTTGAGCTTAATTTTATGTATTCAGTTCTCCTTAAGTAGGTAACAGTTAGTTTGATTTGTAAATCTAATTTCCCAAATATTTCAGCATTAGTGAATGCCTAGATCGAAGCCCTCTGAGAGGGGAGTCTCAGTGCAAACTAAGAATTTTTGTTCATTTTCCTCATTGGAAGCCCCCAGCATTCCTTGTCTCCCACTCAGAACAGTTTGTTTAAAGTTGCTGAGCCAGCTTCTCACAGTTTTGCTGACTTTCTGCCACAACAGAACTTGTTCTTGATTCAGAGCTTATTGAAGCTGATGGAAAAACAGACATTGACTTCAGTGAACATTGGGTCCCAAAGACTCTGATCAGTTCTATTAAAAATAACAATTTATCTTCTGAAGTGTGTATATGCCTAAAAGTTATTTTTTGTGCTAATATTTAAATTGATAGAGCTGGTGAAAAATATTCTCCCAATGCAGTCAGTTGCAAAACTGTCAGAACAAATCCATAATGCACAGCTTTCAATACAGCAAAAATGCTATCAATACACAGAAAGCTGGGCTCTATAAACCAGAAAGTTTGAACATCTGAAAATCTCAAGTTGAAAATAAGTGTAACTTTTTGATAGATCCTAAATTTGATTAACTTAATTTTCATGCATTATTTTTCATTTTCACATGCCTCTGCACTTTTGCATTCCAGCTGGGAGAGGAAGCATAAAGTACTTGAAATCTGGCAAAGAGACTGCTTTCATGAGACCTCCAGACCAATATTGCAGATCCAAGAAAAATGGATTAGCATCCAAGCCTTTGAGTGTGTATCTCAACCAAGTTATTAGGGCTTGCCCACTGCTTTTAAAGTATCAAATTTCCTACCCTGTCTCTATCTTTTTTTATGAAGTGTTGACAGTTGTACTTGCATTGTATATGAAGTGCTTGCCCATTGTTTCCAAGCCAGAAAATGAAAATGTCCCTTTTCATTGCATTCCCTTTCCCTTACGTTTTGTTTTGTTAATCATAATTTTGAAAAGATCTACCCAATTCATTGCCTTGTTTCAGTGTGTTTGGAGTCAGTTCATGACTCCAAACTGAAATCCTCTGTGTCCCTGCATTGATTTAAATGGAGTTACACTGTAGATTCATTTGGATCCAGTTACTGCATGTTCAGTCCCTTTTCAAAGACTGCAACTGGGAAGCTGTGCATGGATTCATAGGGGATGTTAATCTTGTCTAAGGTCATCAAGAATTGTCATTTTTTTTATGTACATTACAGCTGGGCTAGCAGCTGGAGGAATCTGGAATGCCCAGTAATGTATTTGCCACCCCTCAAGGGCAACCTACGCCTGGCCTGGTGTTTCAGTGCATGTTGAAGTCCTCTTAGTTGCTACCACAGTGTGTTGTCATAGAGATTATGTATTATTTTAGATTACAAATGCCTGAGAGTTTGTTCCTTTCAGAAGATGTATAGTCAGTTACTGCTCTAATTCTATATTTTAGGTAGGTCTAAACTTTGCTCTAACCACAAACATTATTTAAAGACACTCTTGAAAATATCCCTTTGCACTAATAGACTGATCCATGAAGTCTAGTTTCTTGTGTGGCTACTTTTGAATTCCCCCATTAGAATGTGAGCTATTTTAGAGCAAAAGGACTTCCTCATCAAGAAGAATGCTTACACTTAGTCGGCCCCTGTGACTATTTCAGGTAGGCTCAAGGAGAATGAAATTATTTTACTCTGATATAAAATTCTTACTTAAGCTGTATCTATGTTATTTCCATTTTCCCTCAAGTTCATATCTGTTGACCTGTACTATCCATATATCAACTATACTGTAAACCCCTTACCACTCAGAGGCAGGTCAGGATAAACCTAGATGTTCTGCTGTACTTCTGGGAAAGAATTTGACTCCTGCAGTGCATTTGCAACTCGCCTGCGTGCTTCAGGCTTTAAGCACAGGAAACTCACAAGCAGCAATTCAACAATTCCTTGTTCTATAACCATTGACCCTTCTGATCCCCACTGTTGCTCTTTTGGTCTGTATGTAAAGGGAAGACCAGAAGTGAGGAAACAAATAGTCCACAGACCTGATTAATAGAGAGGCTTGCTAGCCTCTTTGCTAGCATATTAGTACGTGCTTTAAATTTAGCTAACATAGGTGATTGGCATGGGTGAGCAACCACAATGCAAACTCTCCAGGAACCCTGGGTATGTACATTGGTTATATACATAGGTACATCCAAGTACACTACCGCTATTGTTACATGTTCTGGCTAAATAAAATTAGCACAAGTACATGCTACATCATGCTTTCTTTTTGTTGAGTAGACATACCCAGACTCTCATTCCATTTCTAGGGACTTCCATGACAGTCTTCAGTAGAAAACAGATCAAGGCCCAACAGTTTGATTAAAAGATAAGAGATTTATTACGTTTGATAACAAACTTTTACACTTGTATTACTGTTTCAACCATATGGCCACCTCTGAAAGAAAGCACTGAAATGCTTATTAAAAGGCTTTGCACTGAAATTGGCATTTCCTGGGAGATGAAAAGTGTTGTCAAATAGCACAATTTTGCCATCAATTAATAAAAAAGCTATATAAATTGCTGTTGCAGTGCAGAGTAGAATGGGGCCCTGTGCTATATTTACTAGATGTTTTTTACTATTGTGTAAACCCCCCCCATTCTTTAACATTGTGTAGCTGAGACCTGCTCAACAGCAACTGTATTTCACCTCAAGAGTGGTTGCAATCCTGTGCTGTATACCTAATAGTTATACGTGCTTAGTGTATAAATTTGTGGAGTGCTTTATGTAGAATATGTACATGAATATTCCCTCATTCATAGACAGTCCATGAGCATGAAATAAAATCTAGCAGGATGTAATTTAGGTCACCCTACATTTCACTACTTTCCATTTCTAGTACATGATATTCCTTGTAAAAATATATATGCAGCTAACAGAAAATAAAGTGAAACCCACATGCAATATCCCCTCTAGGAAGAAGAAGAAAGAATGAAACATGCTAGTCATTTGCTAAATGTACCTCTCAAAGATGTTCAAATAGCTTGGTAGCAGGTACTATGTGAACATCTTAAGAAAACAGAATAGGTACAACTAATTTTTGTTCACAGTAATGATGCAAAGGCCCCAGTCCACCTCCTGCCAGGTGGATTAATGGCATTTTGAGCCACTTAGGCAAATTTTAGACATTCTCTCCTCCCTTCTCCTCTCCCCAAGAAATTCGCCTTTTTTTTTTGACCATGCTCAGATTGGATCCACTCGGAATGCTTATGCTTTGTTGCAATACTACTCCCCTGAGAAGGTTTTTAAATTCTGTGTAAGTTCCTGAAATGTTAGTAAGAGGAAAAAAACCCATGACTAGTGAAGGAGAAGGGATCCTCCCCCCTTTTCACTTAGTAGTTAGGGCACTTGCCAAGGAAGCGGGAGACACAGGTTCTTGGCACCCCGTCTAGGAAAGACTTGAACACAAACCTCACAATGAATTTCTCCCAGTTGATGCAGCAGGCTGTGAATGAGGTATGCTAAAGGCACCTTCCACCCTTTTGTGGAAGTTGGCTCCTTAGACAGTTAGGAGGGGAAGATGGGAAATAAATGTGGGGCAAAAAAAAAGCAAGCCATATGGTATGTGGCTTAGTGAGATGGGCACTTTCAGGTCATCTGGCCCTCTGGAAAGCTCCATGGTCTGGATCTGGTCCACAGGGCCCAATAAGTTTGACACCCCTAATATAACTAGACAAGATGGGTCCAGGGTAAGGAAAAGAATATATAGTAATGCTTTTCCCCTTTTGTTAGTTGTAGATTATTAGTTGGAGTATGGACTGAGAGAGAAGTTGAAGGGTAGGGATTGATGTTACAGTAAAGTTATTCCATGGAAGTTTAGGGAAGATGCATAAATTGAACTCTTATCTCCTGAAGCCCCATGCAGTGCCTCAGTCATTTTGTTATATATAGTAGATTGGGGGATAAAATGAACTTTACACACTACCTAGGTGTCTTTAGTATTAAAAAATTAAGGATGGGCAAACATTAAAAATACCAAAAGCATTTAAATGAAATGCATTGTAATGTATGTAGGTATGTGTGTGTGTGGGTGGTATAAAATATTACTTTAGCAGGAGACTTATAAAAACAAAAACATTTTTTTCGGTTGGCTCAAACCTGAAGCTGTCTTTAACCTACTGGTGATACCTTGTGCAGAGATCTCAGCTGTATTCTGTGTGTTATAAATGTTCAAGGATAGGATCAAAATGAGTTTTTGTCTAACTGTGCTATGCTGTTTTGTCCAAAGTCTTCCTTAAGTAATGCCAGTATTTATTTTCTATGTCATTATTCCAGTTTAAATGTGAGATTATGGTTTCCACACCAACATCAAAGAATGAAAGGAAGACAAAAAAACTTCATAAATCTCACAGTAGAATCTGCTTTCAAGATACTTTTCCATGACTGAAAACACTTTTGTTAAACTTTTTTGTCAGTATCATTTTTCTTAGAACAGCTAACATATCATTATTGTTTTCCTTGTTTTAGAATAGTTGCTTGCCAAAAACGTCCAATCCATCCCTGAACTAAAAACAGAGCACATCTTAAGAAGCCTGGCTTCTTTTTGTAACTGTAATGTTCTCTTCCTCTTCTTTGCCACCTCTGTTCTATTAAATGTCTCCAACTTTCTGGGAAGGGAAGAGGAAAGCCCCCAAAACACTAATTTCTTCACCAGATTCCTGTCCAGCTGTGTGGGATCATTCTGACTACAATTAACTTAGCGCAACAGTGGACCTGTTCTTCATTATCACTATGATCCAGTTCCCCTCATTTCCTTTCACTATGTTTTTTAAAACTATGATACGCTTTAAGTATCTGACAGCTTTGATGGTGCTGCAATTGTGTCTTTCACTTCCAGTTCCTAATAGTTTTTGTCTTATATTCAGAGAAGACTATTTGGTACATTAAAAAAGCTTCTTAAGTAGCCTCTCTTTCACTCTACAAGGGGTGGTTGTTTTTAATGTGATAACATATTCATTTTTTTTCCTGAACTGCCCAGACTATGTTGGGTTCACTTAAACATAAGATTTCTTGGCTCTTGACATCAATCAGGGCTTTGCCATTAACTTCAACAGAGCCAGGATTTCAACCAAAGCAGGTAAAGCTCATGCCCTGAGGCGTTTTTACTTTTAAATTCTTGCTTGCACACTATAGTTAAACACAATTTCAACCTTTCACCTATTGTATGACTTCCAGTCAAGGCATATTTTAATTTTTACCAATATATTAAGCATACTAGACAGCACATATTAATAAAAGTATGTTTATGACTACCAGTCAAAAAAACAGTTTGAGCCTTACTTCAAATGGTTTGGAGTGATTTCTGTTCTGCCACATAGTGAGGCTGGTTTAACTAGAAAACATTATGATGTCATCAGAGGCATAATGAGCTCTTTTAGCCCCTGGGATAGGGGAGAGGAGTGCAGGCTAGGTGGAGGATGTGGGGGGTGAGCCGAAGGGTGTGGGTGTGTAGTCCTATCTGATGATGTTCTTCATAGAGTGAAGGCTGCTGCTGCTGCTGCTAGATCAGCGTTGGCTCCAGTGGGTGCAGCCCTGAGCCAGGCTCCCTGACAGCCATCCCTGTTGCCCTGTTTGCGTCCTCACAGGGCCCCCAAATATGTTACTGGGTGCAAGGCTGCAACTGTGGTGCGAAGACTCCTCCAAGGGCGGGCAGGGAGCATCGATCTGTTCACTCCCTGCACCCCAGATACACTGCTTGGTGCCGTGCTGCCCTGCCCAGCCCCTATGGCTGGACAGGGGCAGTGCAGAGCTGCATGTGCCATGGCAAGGATTCCCAGGGTTGGGAGGTGACTCGAGTGTCCCCTCAATAACTGGTCCGCAGGGCTGGTGCCCTACTTGCCCTGTCCTAGTTGTGCTACTGAGTGTGATGGTACAATGTTACAAAGTTATTTTATGCTGCTTGATTCTTATGTGAAAGCTGTAGTAATACTTCCAGCGTACAGTCATCCTTAGTTCTTTGTAATGTATTTGTTTCTAAATTTCATTTTTGCTGAACTCTGAAGCATCAGAGTCTTGGTGTAATATATCTGCTCTGTAGAGACACACAGATCTCACCTTCCTTCAGTGGGCATTCATATGCCTGAGGTCAGTGGTGCCCAAACTTCTGGCCCTTGTCCAAAATCAGCATGCAAGGTCAGTCCATGGATGCAATCCAGTGTGTCAGCCCAACCTGGTTTGCTTAGATCTGGCTGTGGAGCGACCCCACATGCCAGCCCAACTGTACATTGGCATGATCTAGGGCACAGGTCCATGTTACCTGCAGGGTTCTCCATGGGTCCGGAAAACTGGCAGCAGGGTACTGGCAATTAACTCTGGTACCGCTTTCCCACTGACAGATTTCCAGACCTGTGAGGAACCCAGCGGACTACATGACACAGCTTTGTGGGTTGGAGGTTGAGCACCTCTATTATGCAATTAAAGAGAGATAAACCCTCAGATGGTCTGCAGATTCAGCTGCACCTCATCTCACATTCGTTGACATGAACCACTCATGAGGGACTCTTTCAGTCATTCTCCAAACACAGGTTTCTAAGCAACACCTGGCTGCAGTCCTAAAGCCTCAGCTTATCTAAGGATGTCACACAGCCGTTACATATTAGTGCATCTATTACATCCTATTTTTAGAGAACTCAGTTCTGCTTAAGCCTGATCAGGAAGCAGAGTAGCATTTATACACAAGCATTTATATTTAGAGACAGGAGGGCACCTTTGTACCTAGGGACTCCATGACACCCAGGGCTGATAGTGGTGGCATGGTCAGCCATCTCTGCAACAGTGGCTATTTTTGTGCTCCTTCTAACCCCACCAAAGATGGTGCCCAGGGCTGCTGCCCTGGTCACCCCCACCCCCTCCCAAGTTATGCTGCTGTTTATACTAGGTTTACTGAGTATCTTACATATGCTGTTCTGACAGGGAAACAGATGAATAAATGAATGTGGCTTTTTATGTAGCTGGTTAAGTAACAGAAAGTGGAGGACAAATTAGTCAGCAGTAATGACACCCTAGCTTGTCACAGAAGCATCCATTAATATACCTTCTCTGTTTTCCTAGCTATTTCAACATTTGGGAATATCATTGCATAGGAATAGGGCTAAACTAATCTTATGACATGAATACAACACTTAGACAAGATTAAGACTCAGCATTTTTGGATCCTCTGCTGTTAACTCTGTTTGTTTGCTAGATAGCTCACAACCTCTCTATAATGCCATTCCTCCCCTCTCTGGAAAATGCATAAAACCACTTACTCTTAATAGTATGTATTTAAAGTATGTACTTTGAGATTCCAAGGAGTACATTATATACATGAAAACTAGGATTGTATTCTAGCTGGTCCTCTTTATGCTGACAGATTTTACCATAGACCCAGCTGTGATACTGTTATTGTAAGCGTGTTTGTGTTGCCATCACCCCAGGATCTAGGCTATAATGTTTTTGCTGACTATACACAACTGTCATTCTGCCCAAACTTTCCAAAGTGCCTGTCCAAGTTGTAAGCTCTGGATTTCCATGACTGTACAGCTTTGCACATTGGTACCTGGAGCATATAATTGAGCATGTGTATTGGACAATTTGGACTTCTCAGTTTCCATTTTTACATTGCTGCGTTTTGAGAAACCTCCCTCTGCTTTTAGTTGAAAGGTTCTCACTGAGCCATCCTGAGACTGATTTGGGACCCTGGTGATTTTAGTTGCTGTTTCTCTGTAATATTCATTTCTAGGTTTTCCCAGTTGTCTACACACACACACAAAGTAGCAAGCTGTTGTTTATACATACACATACCAAAGTGTATACACAAACATACACTTTGGTTAGTCTATAAAGGTGCATATCTACCCTGTCTTCTAATTGTTTATCTGTCCATTCTTCTGTGGAACCTGATTTTTAAAATTTGTTTTACAATTTATGCATTCCTTTTAAAGCTCATCTTAGGTATTAATGAGGTCTTTGCTAAGTGCTTTCAGTGTAATTCTTTAGTACTATCACTTGAAAGCTAACACTGAGAAACAGAAATGAGCAGAAGAAAATTAAGTGCTGCTCAGTATTGCCACTGGATTTATGATACCTTGTTCCAGGTGGACCGAAACCCTCAGACTGACCACAACCTCTCCGTTAAATAATAGGCAAACTTTATTAATACACAGTGATAGCAGATAAGAATAATGCAAACAATTCTATATCTACCAGTCCTAGAGCTGGACAGAGTCCAGGTACATGTGTCCAGTACAGGAGTTCTCTTGAATGTTAGATGTCAGCAGCCTGGAAATCGGAGGCCCAGACCCGCCCCCCCCAGTGGGGTAGGCAAGATCAGCTGGTGGTATGCCCTTTGTCCATGGTGGCCTTGCGTTCCCCTCCATGGGGGACCTTTTGCTGCTCAGAAATCCTTCTTTTTGTATCCTTTTCCCCCTCTGTGATGACCCTTCATCTGTAGTCATCGTTGATTGGTCTTTCTGTCCACATTCTGTCTTGTCAGCATATTCCTCTGTTTCACAAACCCATCATATGCACACATCCAAATTGGTCTTTACCAGTTCTAATTTGGTCTGTTCCCCAAAACCAGAAATCTCAAGGGCTCTGCAGCTGGGCACTGTGACTTAATAGCACCTTATCTCATGTTATGGAACATTGTGGTACATGTCCTTAATTTCCCAGCCTGTGTGTCTGCTTGCTGCTTGCCTGTCAGACATAGTGAGCCTTGAGGAAAAATTCACAAACAGGCTTTTTAGAAATTACAATTATCTCTTGTGTGACAGGGGGTAGTCCTGAGGCTGCTTACTATTTCAGCCCTCCCACCTGCCTAGGGCTGTCCGCCCACCTCTCTCGCCTTCCATGCCTTTTGATAAAATTAAAAAGCTGTTTCTAGGCAGGAGGCTGCCCCTTTTTTGTCCTAGTACCAAGGGTATAATACATAGCTCCAACCCCCCTTTTACCGTGTCCCAAGCCTCGTAGGTGTTATATGACTATCTGCCACCTCTGTACCCCTCCAGAGCTGGGCTCTGCACCCCTGTAGTTACACAACTTAGGTGCTGGGCTTTCTGCACCCCCATGTCTCTGCACCCTTCTGGCACTAGGGCTCTCTGCACCTCTGTAGCTGCACTCCTCTCTCTGGTGCCTGTCACTGGGCTTTACCTGAATCATATGCCCCTTTCTCCAGGCACTAATGAGGCCTCCAAACCTCCTCTTATAGCCTCATACCAGTCCTCCAGTGCAAACAGTAAAACAAACATAAGCCCCTAGGCTTTAACTTAAACATTAGCAATGACAACAGCACTATGCCCCTTTAAGGGGACAGACTTCCATCTTAGGGCAACATGGCCCTAGCCCTAGGTACCTGGGAGGCTTCTGGAGTCTTGCTGCACTTGGGTAGTAAACTAGGCTGCACCAGGTCTTAAGTAGCTTCCTCATGCAGGAGCTCCTTCCCTTCCAGTTGCCAGAGAGAGAGTGCCCCTGCTAGCTCCAGCCCTGGGCTTATATACCCCCAAACCTTGCCTCCTTCCAGTCACAGGATACCTGCAGGTGCTGCCCAATTACCCCCTTAGGGTGTTGCCCTGACAACCCACAGCTGTGGGTCTCTGCTTAGCCTGCAGAGCTCCCTGTTTCAGCCTTAAAGGAGCAGGCACATCTTAGTGCGCTGCTACACCTTGCCATTGTTCTGGACCATTGTTTTAATACATATCTACTTTACCTGCAAGCCAGTTCCCAAAAGCAAACCTCTAAACACTATTTTCTATCCATCACTCAGTTCATAAAAGTTAGGAACTGCCCAGTGTGGCCGTCAGGCTTTTTTTAAAAGCTACTGCTAGTCTCAGGATACTATATCATTTCTATGATTTCGGTATTATTTGATATTAGTTTCAGACCCTTAACCCTCTGCTTTACTGACTGATCAGCACAGACATAAATGGGAAAACATAGGATGACCAAGTCCTGCTTCAGACTTCCTTGGATAAATTTGACTCTTGAACACCAATCAAAAATCAGGATCAGGATACGTATGTCAGACATTGAGGGTGGCATTACATTTCTCTGTGGTCATCTAAGTTGCAGTTTTTTAAGTCATCTGCATGGCATTTTTGGCACATGCACAGGAAGCCATCATATTATGGCCACCTATCCGTAAGTGCCAACTAAAAACCTACCATTTAGACAAGCCCAGGGAAGTAAAATGCCACTCCTATAAACTTCCTAAACTCAGAGAAGTAGTGGCCAGGGCACACCTGTGGCAATTGCCAATGCATAGAGCAGTGCCAGCTCATGCCATGCTGATTGTGGTAGCATGGTCAGCCACTGCTGCGGCAGTAGCTGCTTTTGTGCCCCCCCCCAGCCTCCCACACAAAAGCGGCCCCTGAGGTTGCTGTCCCCCACCCATTACATAACTGCCTAAGTTTCCCTTCACCAACTAGTCTTGACTTAGACATGTAAGCCTGTCAAAGGTTGTGTGCCAGTGGGAAAAGTGAGCCTTCCAACAAATAATAGTGGCTGTCTAAGGAAGAAATCTGTCCTCTAGCATTTAACCAGTGAGTGCTCAGTAAGAACACCCTGGAAGGTGTTATGGAATGAAAGAAGCCATCTTGTTTTAAAATCACATTTTTGAAAAAGGAGAAAGATGGAAGGGAAAACATGGATACCTTACTACTCTGTGAAAGAAAGGGACTTTACCTCCTTACGTGTTTGGATGCAAAGGGTGGGAAGGGGCAAGATAACAATGTAAAATATAATACAGATTGGCAGCAGTAAATAAAATATTAATTGAAAATGATTCTTTAGGTCAAGCATATGTTTTTTAGAGACCAGTGGTCTTAGTCTTAGTAGTTTTCCTAAGACTACTGGTCTCAAAAAAGCATATACTTGATCTACAGAATCATTTTTGTGATAAAAGACCATAGAAGAGTTGGTGCATCACATCTTTCAACATTCCACAACGAGGTTTAAGCAGGTGGCACTCTGCTCAAGCCTGAAAGGTTCAAATTTAAAATCAGGAGGTAAAAAGGCAGTCCATATGTAGACTGTTTACCTACATCAGTGCTGACTGAGAAAAAGGATCTGAGGGCAGATTGCTTTTGAATCACAACACAACTGTCTGTCTGCCTTTCCATTTCATTACCTTTTAAATTAAACAGTGCTTGCAGAAAGAACCCTGGTGTTGCCAAGACCTGTACAGTTTTCAAATAAAGCAGTGTTTGGGGGAGTGCATGACATTGTGTTTTTAAGGAGGGAGAGATTTTTACAAAAGCAAGCCAAAAGGTTTATTAAATCTGGTGGAAATAAAAGCCCCTGTTTCCAATAAAGTACAATGATA
Source organism: Crocodylus porosus (assembly GCF_001723895.1). Lineage (NCBI taxonomy): Eukaryota > Metazoa > Chordata > Crocodylia > Crocodylidae > Crocodylus > Crocodylus porosus. The sequence continues at coordinate 98,449,772 of NW_017728918.1, read as the reverse complement.
ATGTACAGCTTTATAAAATACTCTTGTTAAACAGATGCTGGCACTGCTGCTTTTAAATAATTAGGAGCTTGCCTCTGAGAACGTATATTGAGGACAATAGTGCTCAGCCACCATTGACTTTGCTCTTAGCCATCCCTATTGAATGTAATGCCTCCTTGAAATTTTCTAAGTCACAGGAATGCTAAATCAGGTATAATCAAAGGCTCAAATCTTTAATGGTTCATCAAAGTTCAGTTTGTAAACCAAAATACAAGCCTAAGTGGGAACGTAATGGAATCAAGAATGTTCAGACTTAAGCAATGATGGGTATTAAATACCTACATAGTCTGAGTTCCATTTAACATTAAATAAAATATAAATTGCAAGTAGATTCAAACAAATTGGCAAAATTACAACTGATCTTACTTCCTTTTATCACAAAAAACATTATGGCCACGTCCAGACATGCATGCACGTGCACGCACTTACAGCAGCTCAAATAACAGTAGCACAAATTTGTGCTGGAGATTTGTGCCTCAGCACACATGCTTGAACATGCACTTTAGTGTGGGGCAAATTGTGCCATTTGGGGAAAACTGAACTGGCCTAGAGCCTCCTGGATCTTCTGCCAGGGGGAGCTAGAGGCTGGGGCCAACACCTGTGCTGGTCCCAGCAGTATAAAAAGCTGCCTTGGTGAGCAGCTCAGGGCTATCTGCCCTCAGGAGCTTCTGAGGCCCAGCCAGTTGGTATCTGGGGACACTACCCCTTGTGCCAGCTAGACTGCTGAAGCAGCCCTAACCTAGAGTGGCCCCTGCACCCTCTACCCACTTCAGCAGTCTGGCAGTGGGAGCTGCTGCCTGGCTGTGACCTGCTGCCACCTGCGACAGTGTCTGCCCCTTGGACCAGTGGCCCCATGGCTGTGTGCTAGCTAGACCCAGATGGGGGCTGCATGGCCACCTGGGTTGTAGTATGGGCACTGCAGCAGAGTCTCCTGCATCTCTTGGACAGCTGCCACTGGGGCATGGCTGCACAGCTGGCCTTCAGGCGGCACTGTTGTCATGTATTTTGGTGCCCCTACTGTGCCATCTGGTCAGCTATTGCCCGGAAGATGTGCTCATTATGGTGGCCAGCTTTGAACTGTCGAAACATGTCCTCCTGGTCCCAAATTGCCAGGCAGTTAGCCACCTCATCTACCCTCTGGCAGGGTCCTCAGTACTGGCCCTGGGCAGGCTCCTCTGCCTAGGTCCTGCCACTTGCCTTAACAGCAGGGACCCTGGTGTTCTCTGTTCAAAAATAGCAAATGATCTGATAAAACCCTCCTCAAATTCTCTCATTAAAATACGCCAAACCCACGTTCTTTCATGATTAAAATGAAACATCACTGTATAGAGAGAGATTGGTTAGGCAATGTTTTATTGATGTATTTACATTTTAAAGCAATTTCGAAGCCTACCAGTGCCTCTATCATCATAATAAAATGCATCTAAACATCAATATGCTTCAGCATTTGCTCTTGGTTATTTTATCATAGAAAAATCAGAGCTGGTCCTGGTCCTGCTGGAAGGTGTGTACCAGCAGACCGGGCTGGCTCTGTGTGCCATGTGCAGTTCCTGGGTCTCAGGCGATGCAGTGCATGGGCCATGAGCACCCTGATGGCCCACCACTGCTGCTATTATGCGGGGGTGGGGGGCTGGGCATGGTATGGAGAGTGGACAGGAGACCCACTCCTCCCATACAGCCCCCCCATAGCCTCCCAACCCACACACAATCCCCCACCCACATAGTCCCCCCACATCCCTACTTACTGGGGACAGAGCCTGGGTTCAAGCCACTGCTGCAGCCTTCCCTTATTTCTATTTCCCCCAGCACACTGAGGCAGTGTGCTGGAGCAGCAGGGGCACATGGCAGGCATAGAGATGTTCTGACTGTGTGCCAGAGCATCTTCTTGGAGGACCCAGCCTTCAGTTGCCTCATGCTCCAGGAGTGCACCCTGCATGCTTTTTTCCTGTGTGTTTTTTATTTTATTTTTTATACAGGGATTTCCCAGTATCAAATTTAGAGCCTACACTGCAAATATGTAATGCAGGGAACATTTTTTTGTTTGTGTCATGCCTTTTGCAGCATCTCAAACTGTTTTGAGATACCACAACAGGCATGTGTTTGCTCATCTGGATGTGGCCTATAAGAGCAAATGTTTGCATATGTGTCCTTTATTAATTGTACTAAGCTTTATCTGAGGCTATGAACACAAGTAATGTCTTTCAACTCTGCCATGGATGGATAGAAGTGCTAGGTAAACACCCAGAACTGCAGATGGCCAAAAACCAGGCCTAGCAACTGTCTGACACTTGTATGCATCCATCCTTTGCCCATTATCTTACTATTTAAAGAAGCTACCATAGTCTGGAAACACTTTGGGCATTTTTACAGATGTAAGTGCTGCAGTGCTGGGCACTTTGAAAAGCACCCGGCACTGCAGCACTGGCAGTTGTATAAGTGGCAACATGTGCATCAGTACTGAGAAAATGGTGGTGGTGCACTTTTGAACTAAAACACATTGGAGGTGCTTTAGTTCAAAAGTGCACCACCACCATTTTCTGCATGCTGATGTGCATTTTGCCACTTATACAACTTCACATGGTGCAGTGCAGTTCGCATCAACTCACTTGTGGAGCAAACTGGATTAATCAAGTCTGCTCTGAAGTGGCAGATCTCCAGCACATTGCGATGCATAAAAGGTATGTGTATAAATGCTCTTAGTTTCTAATTGCACCTCCCTTGTGGTGGTTTTAACCCCTGACCTCTTACATCATAAGAGAGCAATGTACTAGGAGACACAGGATGGAGACCACCTTCCTGTTGAGGCTAGGTTGTTGGGCAGGCAAGAGGAAAAATATCCTGGGGACAGAAAGAAGAGGAAGCCTGATGCCGTGGCTCAGGAAGATGAATGCTTCCCTAAGATGGGAGATGTAAGCCTTGGCTTCTACTGTTATTTGTGCATTGGGGGAATTGCAGAAACAGCAGTGAGATAGAGAGCAGGCTTCTTCACTTGGTGATCCCTCTACTTGAAATTCCCTCCCAACAGGGCTGTAATAGATGCTCAGCCTGCATTATTTGGAATGTATTTCAGTGGCAGTCCTCATTGCAGTACTTCATGCAGGAGGAGGCTGTTGGAATACATGACTCATAACCCTTCACCGGAATGACTGTGCACCTATATCTAGAAGGAGGAATAAACAGGCCAGGGCTTTGGTAGTAGCAAACCTCAAAATCTCCAGCTTCATTTCAAAACGTATAGTCAGCATTCTCTTGATTGTCAAGAAACGGTCTTGTGGGATACCATCTGACTCTCTCCATTATCATCATCACAGAATCATCATAGAAAAGTAGGACTGGAGGGAACCTCCAGAAGTCAGTTGATCCAACACCCTGCTTTATGTAGGATCATGCTATCCAAACCATCCCATACAAATTTTTGTCTAACTTATTAAAACTGCACAAATCATGACAAATCATGAAAAGTATGTCTTTGTGATAAAAGTGCTTGCTGAAGGGTCTATGAAGATTAGACCAAGTGTTTTTTTGTATTTTACATATTAAGCTATAAGTTGTTGCTAAAAACCTAATTATAGTTTAAGCTGTAGTGAGGCCTTGTATAAAGTAAAGCCTAGTAAATTTAACAAAGCCAGAAGTAGTAAGGCCCTGTGGTGCAGTTAAAATTACCTTATCAAAGGAATGCAAGGCTTATACTGGTATTGGTCAGTCTAAGGACAGTAGAAGAAAAAGGAATCTAAGTGGTCGTACATTATCAGTGTCCTTCAGAAGCTACAAATCAGCTGAAATATTTGGAAACCATTCAGAAGGAAGATGCAGCTCTGTGAAAAGGATTAGTTAGCTGTTGCCTGGATCAGTGGACCTCGAGGAGCCCAAGAACTGCATTCCAGGGTCCTTCCTGGAACCCCTCAGACAGCATTGTTTGGGGACGCCTGACCTTATTGAACTTTGTGGAAAGAGAAGCTTGCTGTGTATCAGGCATCAGAGGGACTGCCGATAAGTTGCCAACATGAATTGCTTTTGTCTGTCATCATTTGTCTTGTTACTATGCGTAGTTGTGTTTTTCTTAAGTTAATAAATTTTTCTTACCTTTCTACCCCTGACCACACTCTCAATCTAAACCCTCTGCAGGCGGCTGGGACAAATCATACAACTACAAGGCAGCACCCTAACCTACCACAATTAAAGTGGGGGGTCAACAAAGGTCATTGTTCTGATGCTGGTTCGAAAAATGCACCTGAGCGTGACGATCCAAGAGAATCATGCCAGATATCTGGGTTACACAGAAAGGAGTGGGGATGCTAGTGACCTGCAATCCATTTGTTTGCAGATCACCCTCTCTACTGCAGACCTCAATCCCATCCTGCTTGTATTGGTACAACTTACTTGTGATCACAGCCATGACATAGTTTTGGTGTAGAAAACTGTGCTAGTACACAGGAAGTGTGGATCTTAATTCCAAATCTAATAGTGGGGCCAAGAATCCAGTCTCTGAATATCCTGCACTAGTGATCAAACCAGTAGGCTATCTATGGAAGAGGATCCTTATGCCACTACCTGTGTCAATGTCTAGCTGTTCAGGTCAGAGGAAATCATGTTAAGATGCACTGGCCTTGTGCAGACAGAAGGAGCAGGATGGATGTGCCTTAATGTAGGATCCTTCTCTGAACGTATCTAAGTGTTGCACATTAAAATGAATGAATATAGAGAGCTTTGTGTGCCTTCAGGGAAAAGTGGGATTTGCTTCTTGGTCACACAAGCTGTATATGTACACTTACTGAATGTATAGGAGAACTCTGCATTTACATAGGTGAGATAGGATGCCCTTCTACTCCTGGTCATGGACATCAGCAGCTGCACATTTGAGGCCTAATGAGAGAGATAGGGTATAGCCCAATACACTGGGCACATTTTTGCTGGTTTATACTGACACATATTTGACATATATTGACGCATAGTGATATACCTAGCATGGCAAGCCTAGGAATCTAACTATTTTGGATAAAATAGTAAAAAAGGGGACAGGGATTTTTTAGGTGGGGGTGATATATCTTATTGGACTAAATCTTTGCTATTTGCATCATTCCTGGACCATCGCAGCTACAACATTAACACTACTATAGAAGGAGTGCTTTTTTTCCAAACAAATCTGATTTCAAGTATAGCCCAGCACTATGCCAGTTTTCATGCTTATCATTTCTTAAACGACATGATTAGTTGAATTTCATAAAGGCAATGTGTTGTTTTTATGATTTGTTATTCTTTAAATATAAGTATATTAAAATATTAATCTAGCAATAAAAGTTTTCTAATATTTTTTGGAAAGGTCTTTAATATTAGCATTGTCACTCTCAAGTCTTTCAGAGTATAAAAATAAAATTTCCATCTGAACCAATTCCAGCTGAATGCAGTAAGATAACAAGAGTTTAAATAATTAAAATAAAAGGGAAAGAATGAAATAGGGAACAAGATTACATTTAAAAGAAATTAAAACATGTTAAAATAGGAAAATGAACCATGCATCCAAAGAACTTTATTCTTCTCTGAAGTGACACTGATTGTGTCTACACGAGATGCTGACTACACAGTAGCTTTGTGTGGCATGAAGCATGTGTTAGCTGTCAGCTCTGTGTTCCTGAGGGAGCCCTGGCACCCAGCCTGCTGGACTTACAAAGGACTTTTTCTATTTCCCCCTCTTCCCCCTGACACACACCTCATCTAACCAGAACTGAGCAGAAGAAAAGTTTAATAGGCATCTCGGGCTGTACATTCCCTGGTCCCAGTATGGGAGGCCTATTTAAACTTGATTGACTAAAACTAGGTTGCCGGGTTAGGGAATGCTGAGGCAAGAGCCTGAGTCAAAGAGGGTACAGGCAACATTTGAACAATAGTTAAAGGTTCATCACCGCATCCAGTCTGTTGGAGCCCTGACCACAAATGCTGTCATACTTTCCCCAGCATGACTGGTGGAAGTCCTCCCCACAAAGTTTAGGAACACTCCAAGTAATCCCCTTAAGTCTGTTAAAAGACTACAGTAAAAGCTGAGAGTCATGCTAGGCTGAGGCTTATTCACAACAGGTAAAATACAAAACACTGATGTTTCCAATATATTCATAATAATTTCAAGCTGGCTCCTAGGTGTCTGGTTACTCCTTAAAACTTAATGTTTTTCCTGGTTGTTAATCAGTTTCTTGAGATGTTCCAAACCAGATAACTCCTTGTCACTGAAAAAGGCAATTAATTTAAATTTAAACTGTTTATATAACAGGATTTTCCCTGTCAATTATGGCTTGGGACCCTCTTGATTTACACAATTAAAAGAATGCTTTGAAGAGGCTAGACTAAGGGTAGAAGGAAGCTGTAAAGCAGCAAACAGTGTGCTTCAAGAGAGAGAAATCTCTCTGATGCGATCCGCTGTTGTTCTCAAGAAGCTAAGAGAAACAGATCATCTCCCTTCAAGGATTGTGCTGAGAACTTTGCTTATCAACAAATCACCCGAGTGCCTTCGAATGGTGAGATTCTAGCTCTCACTCTCTATCTTTCTTTTTCTTTTTCTCTCCAGGCATAGCTTTCTGAACCTGAATTTTATTCATTAAGTTTGAGCTAGGTTTCCCCAAATACTCAATGAAACCAGGGTAATATTGTAATTGCTTTTGTTTGTTTTCCCTTGCATGTCCATTACTACTAGTACCATAATAAATTTCATATACTTAGCAATAAATAACTTTTATAGTCAAACTGGTGGTAACCGGGTGTATTTTTCCTTCTCTACTTCCCTTCCCCACTTGCTCTGCAGTAATGCTTCTTTTACCTAAGCCAAAGATCCCTGTGAAGCCCAGAAATACTGTGGGGTCCACTCATCAAGAGGCTACCACTATTAGGACAGTTAGGGCAAAAGATTGGGACGTGCTGAGTTTGAAACACATAAGGGGAGCAGCTTGTACAGGCTGATTGACCCAGTTTGGCTCAGATGTGTCCTAATGAACTGAATGCTGGCCCACGAGGGTGTCATCTGGACACCCAGCTGGATTCAGAGGTATTCTGTTTAACTGTGTGCTTGTGTCTGACTGTAGTTATTGTTGCTCTCATGAACTGATTCTTGGCATATGAGCATGTCAGCCTGTCCATGCTGATCAACCTG
>NW_017728918.1:98436939-98442498 GCF_001723895.1 Crocodylus porosus | reverse complement strand
TGTCAGCCTGTCCATGCTGATCAACCTGGCCAGGTCAGGCATGTCACACTAATCTGTGTGTGTTTGTGTGTATGACTGATTTGGGGACTGGAGGAACCCAGCCCCACAGAACTGAGTCCTACAAGATAGCTCCATTGGAGGTGAGGGCTTGCAAAGGGAGAGATACAGCTCCATATAGAAACACAAGTAACAAAAGCAGCACATTGACAGAATTACAAAGACCCTAGAAATGTATCCCTAATAAATGAGCACACCTCAAAGCAATAGGAAAATCTAGCAATACATGATGTGATGCTACTGCACAGTCAGTTGGCACATCTACACAAGACACTAACCATGTAGTAGCCTAATAACACTGCACAGTAGCATGCCGGGCAAGTGCTAATATACTACTGTGCAGTAGTATTTAGCTATGGCACAATAAATGTCACTAAATAGGCATGTGCCAGTGCTAGTGCATAGTAGTAAACATTACTGCACATTGGTTAACCAAGTACTAAACTTAATGCACAGTAACTATAGCACATTAATGAATGTGTAGACACATTCAGTGTTACCTAAAAGCCATTTGGCAACAGTACTGTGCAGTAACTCCAGTTACTGAAAAGTCATTGAGCACTTGTTTATACAAGTACTAAATGACTGTGCAGTAACAACTGCATAGTCAACATCTCATGTAGATGTGATCACTGTGATGGAAAAAAATATTATAGTGTGTCTTTAAATATCAGTTTAATCTAAATGGCTTTTTTCTTCCCAAAGTGTTTACTCAGTGGCAAAAATTGTGTATCCTTGTTCTTTTAACCAACGTTGTTCTTTTACTGTAATATTTTTTCCCCTTGAACATGTATGTATACACATATGTATGCACATACACATTACACATGCATACAAACACACACAGCTACTTCTGTTCCTGCAAGATAGACCTTAATGGAAATGGAATTACAATAAAGGGCTGTTTCATAAAATTATATAACTATAGGATGCCATATCATCAGCATATGTAAATTGATATATTTCCATTGATTTCAACTGCCAGTAATTTTTCATAGATTTCATAGATTTCGTAGACATTCAGGCTGGAAGGGACCTCGGAAGATCATTGAGTTCAGCCCCCTGCCCAAAGGGCAGGAAGTCAGCTGGGGTCATAAGATCCCAGCAAGATAAGTATCCAATTTGGTCTTGAAGGTGTTCAGTGTAGGTGCACACCAATTGATAATTTAGTCCAGAATATGGAATCATTAACTATTTCTAAAAAAGTTTCTATAAAACAGCTGGTCTTTAATAATAATTTGGGGGATAAAAAATCCTTTTTGAAGTGTTGGCTAGGAATATTAAGATTTAAAGAGATGGAAGTGATTCAAGTATCTCTTTATGCTGTCATTTTAAAAAGCTATTTTTGTTATAATGCACTGTATATATTACATTATACATTACATTATTTATTAAATCGTAGAAAGAAAGAAGCTGAAAAAGTGAGTGCATGAACTAGGGCTGGTAGTAAAATTTTGTATTGAAAGCAGTAAGTTTGCTTTGGTTTTGGTCAGTTTTGCTAATATATGGAATTCTAAATCTTATCTTGCAACTCAGGGCAAGCAAACAAACAAAACAAGTCTACACCGTAAAATATCCTTCCACCTTCCACTCATTTCAATGTTTAGTTTGTCTCCAATAATGGGTGTTAATGCCAGCTGATTCCAAGAAAATGGAGGGCATATCCATTGAGAAAGAGGGTTTTATACATTATTCACTGTTTCACCCACAATTGATAACTCACGTTCCATTTAAAATAAAATCCACAGGTTGCTATAATGCACCACAGTTTCAACTGTTTTAGTTAGATAATCTTTTGAAAGGATTATAGAGGAAATAATTGCCATCCTAGCACCTCTTGGTTAAGACGATAATTCCAAAGAGAAAAGTAATCAGTGAGCAAGTCTATATGTGCACCGTTACTACACAGTAACCCAAAATTACTGTACAGTATGGGTGTGTGTCTACACATGTGTACCCATACTGTGCAGTAAGTATGGTGACTTACGCCAGCTCAGGAGTAAATTTGCTACCTGATGCAGGTAGCAAATATACTCCCGAGTAGTTACTGCTCAGCAAGGCATGTGTAACTGCCTTACTGTGCAGTAACTGTTTGTGTGGACCAACTCAGGAGATCCCAAGTTGGTGCACACACAGCGTTCCTGTGCTGTAACACCTACATGTGTAGATGCTGGTCTAAAAATAGCTAACTGCGTAGTAGGTTATTGCACAGTAAGTTACTGCAGAGTAACTGCATGTATAGACACTCTCAGTAAGTAGCATAAGAAGCAAAAGAGTTTCATCAGCAATTCATCAACAATGTCTCAGCCATGGGAGATTTTCTGAACAGCTTGGGGTTTTTTCCAATAAAAGGTGAAAGTAACTTCGATTTATTCTACATAGAGTGTTGATATAGCAATTTTACCATGATTATTATAATATTAAAAGTGTCAACTGGAAAGAGCTAAAATGGAGAAAAAAACATAACTTTTAAAAGTTCAAAATAAAATTGACAACACTCAGCCTAGGTCCACCAAAAGTTCAGGATCTATGAATGAACGAATGTGTATAAGTTCTTCCTTCCACCCACTCCAGTTGTTTAACTTTCATCTAATCTTTCCTCTAGTCTTTGTTTCTGCTTCATTATATGCTAAATGTTTTCCTCTCATGCCTTAGATAGATGCTTGGATTGAATCCTTAGATGAGAATTTCACTTTCAGTAAATCAAGTCTGACCTTGTCTTTGCATACTCTAATCATGTGCTGTTTTGACATCAGTTCAGTCCCTGATCTTAAAGCAGCATGCCTCCTTTAATTTATACTGGCTTATAGATGTAGCAGTGGGTTCTTGTAGCAGACAGGCAGGGTCAGCTCTTCCTCAGTCTACCAAATATCTATAATGTAAACCCTTAAACCTGATCTTCTAGCAGCAGTCTAGCTTGACCCTGGCAGCTCTGTTGAATATCTTGATAGGAAGCTGACCACACCCCTTTTTGACTACTAGCCTTCCCCTTTTTTAATGTGTTTGAAACTTGCCCATGTACTTCCTGGGCATAAGAAGACAACCTGTAGCAACCTTAGAGTTCACTGTTCCAGCCCTTACTTATGTCAGTTTCTCTCTCTCATGCCTGTCAGTAGAGACAAACCCAGAAAGAGACAAATTGTTCATAGACTGATTTCTAAAAAGGCTCCACAAGGAAATGTGGGATCATTTTGGTGTCATGATCAAATAATAACAACGTGAAGATACCTTTGGTGTGGACTCAAAGTATGATGTGGGTAAGGAAGGGCAGCTTATGTGCTGTAGCTGGTTAAGGACAGCCAGACAACCTCAAGATTAACCCTTAATATCTGTGTATACTTACCCTGAGTGCCTCCCCGTCTTCCAAATATTTATTTATTTAAAATTGTAATGATTATCATCCCCACTTTATAGAAGGAAACCGAGAAGCTAACTGATTTATCCCTGATCATACAGGCAGCCTGTGACAGAACAGGCACTTGAACTCAGGTCTCTAAAATCTTCAGATAATACCTTGCCCAATGGACTCGTATTCTTGTCTGAGTTCTCCACTTGGTCTTCTCTAGACGGCTGTGTTTATAGACTTTTTTCATTTCATTCTAAATTAGTTGTACAATTTCCAGCTAATTTAGACATTTTAAAATGCAGTGGTGCTTTCTTTAGATAAGTAAGACAGAGCAGTAAAGTTTGATATAAACTCTCTTAGAAGGATTCACTGGTCTGTCTATGCTGGAATTATTGTTAATACGAGACTCCTTTGGTGCTCAGCAAACTCATGTGTAATTATTACACACCATTTGTAACTTCTGGATAAAGCCGATCCCTTTATACAAATGTTTAAGGAGTTCTGGCTGCCTGATACTTCATGATCTATTAACTGTAGCAAGTGTTGTAGATACTGCTGTATCTCTTTGGCCAGTGTTACATTAAATATCCTTATTCTTACAGAAAGCCTGCTTTGTTTTACAGGATTAAGGAAATCCAACCAACGCCCACATAGTTATTAAATTACCTAAGGAGAAAAGAAGTTCCATTACAACCAAAGGAATGGAAAGACTTCAATAAATAAAACAAACAAAAAGAGTGAATTAAAACTTTGGATGTAGTATAGATATAGCAGCTCAAAAAGAAATAGGTGGGGATCTTATTACAAAACCCTGTCATTCTGAAGTGATCCAGAGCAGTTTTTGGACAGTAAAAAATGATATGTCCCCAGTTAATCTGATGAATAAGAATAAGAGTCATATTTTGCACTAGTAAGAACCTATGGGCACTGACAGAAGTGACATTTGTCATGCAATTGGCTCTACAGCTGTGCCTTGACAGAATTGACTTGGGTTTTGGAGGTCTTTGCATAGTCTTTTCCTTTCCTCTTAAACTCTTACTTCTTTTTCCACTGAGAAAAAAAGGGAAATTTAAAGAAAAAAACAAAATAAAAAAAATCAGAATCAAATACTGAAATAAATGTTTTATTTCAACATTTTTAATAAAAATTGAAAAATTTCAAACTAAAGAAAACTAAGAATATTTTCCATGATAACACTCATTCAAATTGAAAAACCTTTTGTTGTAAAAATACTTCTGACAAAAAGTTCAGCCAACTCTGCTTCAGAGTTCTTTAACAATTGCTGCCACAGACACAAAGAGAGACTCTGGATAAGTTATGCTGAGACAGCATAGGTAAGTGTCACGAGGAAAGTGCAATAATCCTTAACATCTTTCACTCTGGTGCCAACTATTACTACAATCACTATACTATCCTGAGCACATCTTAGTGCCTCCCCAGGTGCAATCCACACATAACAAGGAGTTATTTCCCTTCTGCAGTAGCTAGCAGAGTTGTCCAGGCACAGAAAGAATGTTCTGTGTCTTGGGGGGGAAATTTGAGTGACCAAGAGTATTTTGCTTTTTCTGAGAGAAAATAACTTTCCAAAATCTAGAATTTAAGTACATGCATGGCATGGCAGTTTCAATGTTAGGAAGTAACACTCATACATGCTAACAAAAGACTGGTCTTTATTGGGTTTTAGTTGTCAGGGGATGCATCTACATATGCAATTCAGCCAGAGTGATAAACTCCACTGTACTTCTATCTGAAGGCAACTGCTCCCACGTGAAGCATTTACACATGTGTCTGGGACCACACCAATTTGAACTGGGGTGGAACAGCCCTATGCTAGCAGTGGGGCATGAAGGTGCTACAGTGCAGGGCTAGTCTGCAGTGCCCCAGCCAGCTGCTGTGATAGTCTACACATTCATTTGATCGCATGTAATTACTTCACCATAAAGAGGTACCGTCTCTGATCTGACAAAACTATCTTATGATAGAGTTTATCTGCTGCATCCCAGCTTAAGTGTAGACTGTGATGCTTTACAGCAAAATCCGAGCGGATCACTCAGCAAAATCCGAGCGGTTGCAAAGCTTTCTCTCGTGCGTGGATGACCTCTACCTGACTCAAGAAGTCTATGGGCCAATGAGAGGCAAAGCGCTGCTCGACCTGG
>NW_017728918.1:98358783-98436928 GCF_001723895.1 Crocodylus porosus | reverse complement strand
CTATGACCCCAGCTGACTTCCTGCCCTTTGGGCAGGGGGCTGAACTCGATGATCTCCCGAGGTCCCTTCCAGCCCTAATGTCTTTGAAATCTATGAAATCTATGAAATTTACTAAGGATCTAGTAAGTCTACTCTTCAGTAAAGCACATGTGTAGATGCACCTAGGGACAGGAAAAAAATAATGCTCTGTCTCATGGCAGAAATGAATATCCACTGACTTTGGTAGCTACTTTTGCAAAGGCCAGACTAAGAAGTAGACTTGTGATGAGGACAATGTGAAGGTAGATGGCCATGGGCCTTGTTTCTTTTATACTGTATTGTTTTAAATCATCAAGAATTTCTTAGGGTGATATCTTTCCTTGGACCAACTGCATAATGGTGGCAGAGTTAGACAAGCCTTCAAATGTAAGACATTCTTCTTCAGGTTTCTAAAGACCATGGGTGACTGGTGCCACCTTAGTCCCAAGGGGGGCACATGCCCCCCCAGCAACCAGTTAGCAACTGGGGGGGAAGGGGAGGGATCCCCACGTAGCCAATCTCATCAACTTTAAAGTGGCTGCAGCACTCCTGGAAGCAGCCAGGCTCCCAGAAATGGCCATGGTACTTCATCCAGTGCTTCCACTCTCTGGCTGATGCTCACAGGGGGGCACCGGCACTCCTACCTGCCCCCCCTAACCATCACCTAAGCAGAGAGTGTAGCCTGTCAGAGGGTGCACTGGTAGTCTCAGGGGGTACACATGCAGGGAGTGCCACTGCTAAGGACTAGCAGATATTTGATATATGGGCCCAACTTTTTATCCAAAATTTATCCAACTTGTGATGGTGAGAAGCCCTCACAGGCACTGGGGATGCTGGGGGCAAACTCCAGCATTCCCAGAGAGGGACAGAGAGCACCCCACACCCTGGGAAACTCACTGTCTGGATGGGCAGAGGCAGAGCAGGAGCTATGCAAGCCGGTATTTCACTGGATCTTCAAGCGGCTGCTTCCTGGGTGAGGCGGCGGCTAGCTGATTGCGGAAGCTGAAGCTGCCATGGTGGGAAATTTAGGAAGCCAGAGGAAGCCAGCTTGGAGCATTCTAGCCAGGTGAAGGCTCCAGGTGCCGGCTGTGGCAGCATTGCCGGCACTGCTCCGCAACAGAGGAGGGAGAACAGTGCCTGGTACCAGGTTGGGGATGGGCATTCCCCAGCCCATCAACATTAAAATATTCAAGGGGCATCCTTGCTGTTGGAGGATGCCAGACACCTGTGGCTCAGCCTGTTTAGATCAAGGACTGAGGCCCTCAGGTTCACCAACATCCTGGTGGTGGGCTGGGTTATTGAAGTCAATGTAGGACCCCACAGTTAAGGGGCCGACGTACATCATCGGGACTGAGACCAGAATACCCGAGCACTTGGTGAGTGGATGGGGTGTAGGGAAGGTGGAGCCCTGAGGAACAATGCAGCGCACCTGTGAGTACCACATCCTCGGGTCTACCACTGAACCCCTCCTTCTTTTCATTTACCAACAAGTCATGGCAGGAGAGTTGGGGGTCCCTAACCTTGGGGGCAGAGTGGTACTTGCAGCGCCTACTCAAGGCGTGACACAAGTTTTTAATTTTTTCCACACTAGGAAGGTGGGATTGACCTTCTTTCCCCACTTTTAATAGGCCTCTGTTGGTAATCTGCTACTTGCATGTCTGCTACCTCTAAGAATTTCTCTCAGCCTCTCCCCTATGCTATGTATCACCTGCTGTACCTTGCTTCCTGAAATCAGAGACCCAACAGAATGTCTTACATTTGTAAGCTTATCTAACTTTATACCATCTACAGAGTTGGTCCACTAAAGGATATCACTCTAAGAAATGCATGCCTCAGGTCTCCTCTCCAATGCATTTAGCATTCTTCAAGTCATGAATGTACTTGGCAGGAAAAAGGGGCCACTCAGGAGAATTCAGGCACTGTAGTTATGCTTAGCCCTTGCACTGTGGCACAAGTGGTACAAAAGGTTCTCTGAGCCCTTTCCAGTTGTGCATCTAGCACTGGATCGAGGCAAAAACTGGTCCCACATGACTAAGCCATATACCTGAAGGGGAGCTGGTAGCTATTTCTCCAGATGATAAACATGGAAGTAAAACAAGAAAGAATAACAATAGAATTCAGTTAATACTTCTGTCTGCCATCTCCTTAGTTCACCTCATTGTTTTAGACTTCAAGTTTAAACTAATATCAGAGTTTTGCAAATGTATGCTTCAGTAATTTGGCAGAACAGAGAAAAGTTAATCCTTTGACACTTGGAGACAGACTTTCTTTGTTTTAGGCTTGTTGCTGACATTTGATGCACTGAACTATCCCACTTCAAGCATGAAGAAGTAGCTTTAACTATAACTATCCCACTTCAAGCATCAAGAAGCAGCCTTAACTATAAAGTTTCTTGATTTATCACTTTCAGTCAGGCTGTGAATACATCACCTTGTAACATTTTATATTTTCTATTCTTTCCACTGGCGTTATGGTATATATGATAATTCTGTCAATCGAGTTAATATGCCTTTCTTGCTTAACAATGTCTAGCCTGTTCTGTTCTCTTGTGCACAGCTCATCCCTATGATCAATGCTTGCTCTTCTTGTAATTGGCACCATCCAGTTTTCATGGCTATGCACTGAGCAGTACTTTAGTTTCTCTTCTATCATGTCATACATAAAAATTTCTAAAAAAAACCTCCTGTTAAAGAGAAATGTCTCTTTAGCCAGTTGTCCCAGAATGTTCTTGAGATATTCTGATAATAAATTAGTTAATCAGTAGATGGTGCTGTTTGTTTCAGTATTAGTATAGCCACCTTTGTTGTGCTTTATTAAGGAGGTGAGTCAAGTGCTGAGTAACATTATTCTCTAGCTATGGCAATGTTCCTAGTGGACAAAGAATGAAGAGCAATTCCTGATTTTGTTTCTTAACTCTTTAACTCAATAGCAGTCTCCACATATACATTAGCAGTATATTAAAGTTGGGCAAAACCTCTTGAATTTCACATCAGACATTGTTTAGTTAAAAATCTCTGCTAAGCTCATTCTTGGCTGCACGGGGAGGAAGATGGCCTATCTTCCTATGTGGCACAATACACTTTACTCTGGAGATGGCTACAAAAAACTGGATGTGAGGATGCATAAAGTAAAATAAGCCTTTCTTACTTGTGGGCAACTCTACTGGCTTCTAGTTCATATGCATGGAACTGGGAACAGAATTTGGCTCATAGATTTTATTTGCTTACATTGTAGGTTAAGATTAATTTGGATTAACTTTTAAATATATAGATCCAAATCCCACCCCCCAGATTTATATAACACAAGACATCATAACCTTATTCAATGCAAGCTAGTGAGATTCTATAGAATAAACTGCAGTGAAAATTTGATCCATAGTTAATAAATTAATACATAATACAAACCAGAACCTATGAACAGAGTATCTTGTTCTCCCAGATCTCCAATAAATATTTAAATATGATCTTTCCAACTTGTGTTTTTAATTATTATTATTTTATTGTACTTTGAGTAGCAAGTTGGTCAAGAGATCCAATCAGGATTGAGGTTTCTGTTTTGCTGGACACTGTAAAAATGCACACATCCATTCCCTGGAACATTTGCAAATTGCAATAAAGTAAAATACAGGCTAAATAAAATATGAACAATGATACCCATACCCTATAACCACGATCCTGCAAACTGCTTTGTACTGGGACAGAGATGCAGACATTTGGAAAAGCTTCTAGACCCAGTTGAATAGTATACGTGGAATATATTCTTACTACTCATACATGTATCATTCAGGTTCCAGAAGAGTACTGGACTGAAAAACTGTGGAACAGCACCACTCTTTGCATTTCTAAGATTTTGATCAGCCATTACATAATGGGGTTCCTTTATAAAGAAGAGGGAATAGTGTAGCTGGTTTTAAAAATGCATTTGCTAATTTACTGGTGTATAGTTATCCTGTGAGTATAATTAATGAATATGTTCTCACATACTCCAGTAGGAAACATAGATCTTTTCATAAAACTTGTAACTTGAGGATCTCATACTGTATATGTGTCACAGGCCAAGTATCCCCATAGAACTGGCACCTACAGTTAGCTGTGGTCCTCTTAAATAACAGTCCAGATTTTTGTTGCCCTTGTTCATTAGCTTGCGAATTCAACTACTTCATTGTGTATTGAAACTAATTTTTTGCTGATTAAATATTTTAAATAGAAGAAGAAAATAACAATAATAGGTGCATTTGTAATGGACCTTTTTTTTTGGAAGTTTACTTTATTGGGAACTATAAAAAAGCTTGTTTTACCCTTTTTGTATTACACTCTTTGAATATGATACTTTCCTTGGAAAACGCATTAATAGAGCTACTATCCTTGACAGTTCTTTGGCATTTTTTCAGGACAGTTGTTTCAAGAAAGCAAAGTATTTCCAGTTTCCTTTTGATCTACAGCATATAAAATGCAGTCTACAACAACTATTTAATAGTACCAAACTATATGAAGCCATGTAGATATCTGTTCACTTTGACTGGTGTGGCCCTTTCTTCAAGTTACCTGTTTTCTCAGGGACATCAAACTGGAAGGGGCCTCCTAGGAGATTCACAAGTCTCATCCCCTGGATCATAATCATAACATAATCAAAAAGGGCATTCTGTAAGTTTCATCTTTATTGCCAAGCAGAATACGCTTTCTTGGAGGTGCACCGTCAACTCTAATTTCACCAGCGTCATCACAAATAATTAACGCCTCATGAAACCACTGCTTAAGGACATTAGACAGGGAAAGGAATAAGGGCTAAGGGCAGTCTTATTTAGAGTTTAGGTTCTGGTTTTGTACGGGATGGTTTGGATAGGGCTAGATCTGCCTCAGGTACTGGGTTGGACTCGATGACCTCTGGAGGTCCCTTCCAGCCCTGCTTCTCTGTGATTCTCTGTGATTCTTCCGGCTGACAGAGCAGCGGGGGGTAGGGGAGGTGGCTGTCCCTTTGGCTGTGCTTGGGAGTCTCCAGTACCCTGGAGAGCCAGTGGGACATTCTAGAAAGCATGCAAGAATGCCCCTAGCCTGTTGGCCTCAGCCAGTGCAGGCAGCCTATATGTCCCCACACCACAGAAAGCTAAATTTTGTATTCTGTTCACTCTTGAATCAACTGAAGGTGTTTAAAGTATGAAACTTAGATTGCATCTGTCTTGGGCTTTTTGAATGTCTGTATGTGGAAATTTGGAGCTTATATATTTCCTTATCCCATCCCCATGCTATTTAGTATACTATTTATATATTTCCTTTATCACCACCCCTGCTGCCCCAGCAAAGATGGACATGACATTTTGGCATTGTGTTTAGCAACTAGGCCTCCTGGTTCTTTTCCCAATGTTGCTGTTGGTTTTCTTTGTGAACTTGATCAAGTCACTTAATATATCTGTGTGTCAAATGATTCACCAATGGTTCTAATCATATGTAGTGGCCCTAGAGGGATGTTTTGAAGCCTATTTAAATTATGTTTATCCCATGCTTCTGGTATTGTTTTTACTGTAAAAGTTTAAACATATGATAAATATTAGAAAAACGAATTTCATATGTTGTATGACATTTATATGCATGTGTTTTGCTTAAATTCAAAGAAGAATGAAAACTTTTGAGAACATATAATGTCACACTTAGCAGTCAGTGTTCAGTTAGAAAAGAATGATGGAATCTCAACTCTGAAACTTGAAATGGTCATCTTAAGGGGATGCTTTAATGTCAACAGAAAATGAGCTAGTTAGGAATAAATCTTCAGTTAAACGTTATTCAGATTAATTTTAAGATGCATTCTTATGATCAAGGTGTTGAAATGCATCACATTTTCATTTGGTGTGCAGATGTGGTTGGAATGAGTCTGGCTTATATTTCAGGTTATATCGTCATAAATTAATTTCTCTTGTGCATTCAGTCTCTGAGGTGCTAAAGCTGTAGCTTTTAACTACTGACTCTGATGTTAAAAAAATAATTTGAGATCAGTATCCTGAAGAGTAGGTTTTGTTTGTCCAGAAGTATTTAAAACAATATCATTTCATGAACTAGTGCATGGTCATATGAACTGCACACAAATTTTCTCCTTTACTATAACCCATGAAATGGACTTTCATTTTTTAAACAGAAATAAGACATACTCTCATTTTGTAGAAAGTGGCTTCGCTCTTCTGGTATGGTGCCAATTTATACCACCGTTCTTCACAAATATCTTTGGATAACCTAAAGCAGCAAGATGGTCAACTCATAAAAGTATCAAAAGAATAACACCAACAGTTCCATGTCAAATTTTCT
Source organism: Crocodylus porosus (assembly GCF_001723895.1). NCBI lineage: Eukaryota > Metazoa > Chordata > Crocodylia > Crocodylidae > Crocodylus > Crocodylus porosus. The sequence continues at coordinate 98,430,617 of NW_017728918.1, read as the reverse complement.
GGGGATACTTGTCTTATAAAAAAAAGGTACTTTTATGTAACTAAAGTTTTATCTCATAAAAATTCCAAGTGGGAGCACATCCATCCACCCTACACACTACTGCCTTAGAACTTTGTTCCTCTGTGGCTGAATATGCCTGCACCACCTATGGAAAACTCAAATTACAGTGAACAGATTGATGCTGACCTAGGTAATACATGCAGAATTCTAACACTGTCTAAAACCTGTTCCCTATCTACTCTCATTATGCAGCATAGTACCCCCTTAGTCAGAAGGAAAGTAGCAGATAACATTGACCGGTAGGTAGAAGATAACCGCCACCCACTACACGGACATCAACTAGTGCACTGTCATCTCTCATTGAGAAATAGCTTTTTGTCCTCTACCATACTATTGACCACATCACCAGAATTAGCCAGAACTACCCTCTGCCAAAAAAATTGGAGAAACTAGGCAACAAAGCTGTTGAATAAAGCTGGTGAGGAATTACCCTGAGTAAGGAGTTAGCATTAGGCTCCAACTACAAATGGCATGCATGGCAGAGCCTGAACAGATTGAAAGTGGGTCTTGGAAGATGCAACTTTCTCATGAAATCGTGGCACCTCTGTACAAATAAACAATGTGTTTGTCAGGAGAACCAAACCATAGATCATCTCCTGAGATGGCCTGTAGCACCACAATGCACCCCACAAGATCTGACAACACTGACACCAGAAGCAGTGGCTTGTGCAGAATATTGGAAATGGGTCACATAGAAAGGCTGGATTGGAGACATGATAAAGAAGACGAATCTCATAAGAATGTATGATTTAATTAGAAGTCTGTACTGGTGACTTCATATCTAAGGACATAAGGTAGTGATTCCATGTCAGCACATAAGGGTCCCCAATGCCTCAGTGCAGCAGTGGATGACTGATTTGCTTGATGAGAAATAAATACTCCTTGGGGCCCTAAGAGAAGGGAAAGGTAAGTAAATTTGGTTAATTTAGAGTTTCTCCCAAAATGGGTGTTGAAATTGTGACTGGGTGAGGAAATAAATGGATGAGGAGGAATTTTTCATATTTCTCTTCTAAACATTGGCTGGGCTTTGAGGAGGAGGGAAAGTTGATTTATCCCTCATCATGATGGCCTGGCCTGGCGTAGAGGTGGAATGTAAAGAGATGTAAACAGGTAAGGATCAGGATCTCAGCTATGGGTGGACATCTCCCACAGCAGTTAGCAGTCTGCCACTCCCCACATGACAAAGAATGGGCAAAGAGCAAACACCAGCAGGAAGAAATGTCAGGTCCTCGTCATTGGAAACTCCATCCTACGAGGACTGGAAAGTCCCATCTGCCGGCCTGACTCCATGACACGAGAGGTCTGCTTCATGCCTGGGGCTCAGGTTAGAGACATCACGGAGAGGATCCCGGCCTACATCTGACCTGCAGACCAGTACCCCATGGTTGTCATCCACATGGGGATGAATGACGGGGCCAAGGGCAACCCTGACTGCATTATGAAGGATTTCAAGGCTCTGGGGGACAAGCTTAAGGAGACGGGGGTGCAGGTGGTATTCTCCTCTCTTCTTCTGGTGAGTAGGCGGGGATGGCAACACAGGGCCTGCATTGGCGAGGTTAACCGGCACTTATGCAGTTGGTGCTGCTAGGCAGGCCTTGGGTTCCTAGATAATGACCCATGCTTTTGGGCGGGGGACTTTCTGGGGTGGGATGGGCTTCACCTCTCTCCTATAGGCAAGCGTGTCTTCTCTTCCAGGTTGGCTGATCTTGTACGGTGAACTTTAAATTAGCCTCGCCAGGAGAGGGGGCTGCAGGAAGATGAGAAGACACCACCTGAGCAAGACAGGTGACAAATACAAGGAGTGCCCAGATAAGAAACAGGGGTCCGGACAGTCTCCCAAATCGGGGGCTGGCACACTCAGCTAGGCAAGGCCTTAAATGCCTATATACCAATGCTCATAGTATGGGGAATAAACAGGAGGAACTCGCCCTCAGAATAGCCAGTTCAGACCCAGATATCATTGGGTTTCCAGAAACATGGTGGGATTCATCCCACGACTTGGCAGTTAGCATTAGGGGCTATAGGCTTTACAGGCAGGATAGAGAAGGAAGGAAAGGTGGGGGTGTGGCGCTCTATGTCAAGGAGCAATACACATCTTCTTCCAGCAGAATGGGGTCAGAGGAGGGGCAAGTTGAAGTGCTCTGGGTCAAGATACAAAGGGGCCATGGGGAGAGGGATCTAATGGTGGGAGTCTACTACAGACCCTCTAACCAAGGGGAGGAGCTGGACCATGAATTTTTGGGCCAGCTTGCAGAGGCACTTAAGGCAAGGGATGTAGTTGTCATGGGTGATTTAAATTACCCAGACATCTGCTGGGAGGAACAGTCAGCCAGGTCGGACCGTTCCAGGAGGTTCCTGGCCGAGATACAGGACCTCCACTTAATTCAGGAGGTGCACAGTCCCACCAGAGGAAATGCCCTGTTGAACCTGGTCCTGGCCACAGGTGACAACCTGGTAAGGGGCCTCCAGATTCTTGTCCACCTGTGTGATAGCGATCATCACTTGCTGGAATTCACCATCCAGCTCAGGGTGTCAAGGGCCTGCAGCAAGGCAGTAGCCCTAGACTTCAAGAGGGCCAACTTCAACGAGTTGAGGGAGAGGCACTAGGGTTCTCAAGATCAGGAGAACTCAGTGCCCAAGATGAATGGTCATTCCTTAAGAAGATGATACTCAGGGCCCAAGGGGTGACCATCCCAACAAGAAGCAAGAGGGGCAGGAGTGCTCGAAAGCTGCCCTGGCTCACCAAGGGTATCCGGGAATGCCTGATTGCCAAAAAGGCGGTGTACAACTGGTGGAAAGGGGGTGCTGTCTCCAAAGAGGAGTATACCTCTTCTGCTCAGGCCTGTAGGGGGGCTGTCAGGAAAGTCAAAGATAATAAAAAGTCCTTTTTCAAACATATAGGGAGGATAAAGAAAGCACTGGGAAATGTGGGGCCCCTCCAAGTTCCTCTGGGCAATCTGGTGGTTGCGCCAGAGGAGAAAGCAGACCTCTTTAACCAATTCTTCACCTCTGTTTTCTTGGGCAGGGACCGGAACTTCCCCACCATGATGCAAGACGGACTTGAGGGGAACGCCTCCAGACCTCAGGTTGGGGAGGGCTGGGTTAAACAGCTTCTGGAGGGGCTGGACATGTTCAAATCAGTGGGTCCAGATGCTCTCCACTTCAGGGTGTTGAGGGAGCTAGCAGGGATTATTGCAGGGCATTTGGCACAGCTTTACGAGCACTCATGGTGCTCAGGCCAGGTGCCAGATGATTGGAAGATAGCCAACATGGTCCCCATCTTTAAAAAAGGGAGGAGGGAGGACCCACACAAGTATAGGTCCATCAGTCTTACCTCAATCCTAGGGAAACTCTTTGAGAAGATCATCAAGGAGCACATCTGCGATGGGCTGGTTTGAGGGATGATGCTCAAGGGCAACCAGCACGGTTTCATTAGAGGCAGGTCATGTCAGACCAACCTGATTGCCTTTTATGATCAGGTCACAAAAGCTTTGGATGCAGGTGTCTCTGTGGACATAGTCTTTTTGGACTTCAGCAAGGCCTTTGACACCACCTCCCACCCCATTCTCATTAAAAAACTACGCAACTGTGGCATTGGTGCCTACACAGTCAGATGGATGGCAGATTGGCTGAAAGGTCGTACTCAGAGGGTGGTCATGGACAGCTCATATTCGACCTGGGGAAAAGTGGGCAGCGAAGTCCCCCAGGGCTCGGTCCTTGGGCCCGCGCTGTTCAATTTCTTTATCAGCAATTTGAACAGCAAGGGTGAAAAGCAACCTGTTTAAATTCGCTGATGATACCAAAATTTGGGGTGAGGTGAGCACGCTAGTAGGGAGGGAAAGACTGCAGCAAGACCTGGATATGTTGCAGGGGTGGTCTAACAAAAACAGGATGTTTTTCAATACTGACAATTGCAGGGTGCTGCACTTGGGCAGTAGTAACCAGCAGCACACTGATAAGATGGGAAACTCCCTTCTTGAGAGCACAGAGGCAGAAAGGGATCTTGGAGTTATTATTAACTCCAAGATAAACATGGGCTGACAATGCGAGTACACAGTTGGCAGGGCTAACCAGACCTTGTCGTGCATCCACAGGTGCATCTCAAGTAGGGCCAAGGAGGTGATCCTTCCCCTCTATGCAACACTGGGCAGGCCACAGCTGGAGTACTGTGTCCAGTTCTGTGCGCCCCACTTCAGGAGGGATGCGGACAATATTGAGAGGGTCCAGAGGAGGGCCACCCGCATGATCCGGGGACCACAGGGCAGACCCTACAATGAGAGATTGCGGGACCTGAACCTGTTCACCCTTCTGAGGGGGGACCTGGTGACTATCTATAAACTCACTATGGGGGACCAGAAGGGTTTGGGAGAGGCCTTGTTTCTCCTAGTGCCCCTGGCATAACAAGGAATAACGGCCACAAGTTGCTGGAGAGTAGGTTTAGATTAGACATCCGTAAGAACTACTTCACAGTTAGGGCGGCTAGGATCTGGAACCAACTTCCAAGTGAAGTGGTGCTGGCTCCTACCCTGGGGGGTCTTTAAGAAGAGACCTGGCTGAAGTCATTTGAGCCCAGTTTTTCTCCTTCCCAGGCAGCGGGTCAGACTTGAAGATCTACAAGGTCCCTTCTGACCCTACTGTGATTCTATGATTCTCTCTTCTCCGTGAAGGGATGAATGTAGCAGAGGATTTTTTTAAGAGAAAAGGGACAACAGAAGTTAGTCAAGAGGGCCAAATCCCATTTCACGTTAGGCACACAAATGGTAATTACCCAGCCACGTAACTGCCATTTTTGACACTCATGCACAATTTTCAGTTCTGCTCCACATATAGTATGGATATAGACTGGATGGCTACTGAGCATATACAGTATGCCACGCTCAGGTTGGCAGGTCAATAGTTCCATATGCACATCTGAGAATAAATTCCCTATATCTGGCTTAGCAAAACCCAGGAGGAAGATAGTCCCCTTATGTTTTAACCCTGGAGCTTAGAGCACTCATCCAGGAAATGGGAGATACAGGTGTCGGGCTCCTTCCCCTGGAAAAATCTTGAATCTGTACCTCCACCGTTTTCCTTAGGGTTCTAATCCCCAGTTCACTAGTTAGACATCCTCTCTTCCACCACTGCACTTTGTATTTGGTTTTCATTAGTTAAAAAAGATAAAGAACAATGGGGAAGTCCTATGGAAGTAAGGGGTCAAGGCTAGAGCTTTCTTCCTTTACAGTAATTTTCATCTCGCTAAGCTGCACAATCTGGCTCATTTGTTGCCTTCTGGATCCATATATGTCCTTCTCTTGGCTGCTCAGGGAGCTAAGTTCGAAAGAAGGACTGGATAATGAAATAGGCAATGCGGAGATGGTAGCCTGGTGATTAGCTCACTGTGGTTGGAAGGCAGAAGTATATAGTTTCAAACCCTCTCAAGACCCGGGGGTGGCGGTCATGTCCCACTTCATGGACAAGTACCTTATATATTAGGTTACTGGGCTCAAACAGAGATATGCCCTGTTTCTCAAACCCACTAGTCATGTGCTTTTGCCTGGTACAATTTTGTGACAGCCCCTCATCCAGTGAAGGAGTGTACAGAGCTATGTACCTGCTCTGTCAGAGTGCAGCCTTACACATCCACACTGTACATGGAGTAGGATTGCAAACTGTGCATAAGAGCCAAAAACAGCAGTTACACAGATGGATAACTGCCATTTGGGCATATAAAGTGAAATAGGATTCTGCTTAGGGTGTCAACTAGACTCTCCTGACCAGAAAGGGAAGCTCAGCTTAGGAAAAGAAGGAAACCAGTCTTCTGGCAGAAGGGTCTAGAGGTCAGAATGATGTTCTCTCTATGAAACAGCAAAAATCAAGGTGTGGACAGAAGTAACTTGAAACATTTCCAAGTGTAACAGGCTGTTAGCTTGCCAGATTGTCTGCCTTCCAGATTGTCCATCCTGCTCCCCTTTCCTCCACTATGGAGAGGGGAGGGGAAGGTGCAGCACTGTGGGTCCTCTATAGGAGCACATATGTTTGCACAGTTTGCCTCTTAAGCATATAATGGTGTTTGATAAAGTTTCAGTTGTTACTTCTCAGACAGGTAAGCGGAGATGCTAGAAGCAAGGGATAAACTTTCTGAATCAACAGCACCTTCTACTGTCACATCCCAAGAAGGTACTCTCTCTGCAGGTGTCAGGGCTCATGGGGCAGAGATACTTCTCAGAAGACCTACACTACTGCTGAAGGTGTGGAAGTAAGGAGAGGAGTTTCTTTAATTACAGAAGGCAGTTGGCACAAATTGCAGAGGTTTACACACTAAAGGACTAGATGTACTTGCCAAAGAAGGAAATGAGTACCCTACCTGCATCAAGGGATTCTTTGGGAAACATTACAGACTCCCTGGATATCAAGAGACTGTGGCCAGGAGTAGATAGCACTTGCTCTTTGAGCAGGCTGAAAAGGAAAATTTGGATGGAAAAATAGGAATTTTTTTCATTTTTTTTGTTTTGTGAGAATTGGGCAGAAAAAAAAATGCTGTGGGTCCTAGGCCCTGCCTCACCTAGGGAGGGTTTGAAATTACATCTGACTTCCAAATGAACAGAAGAGAAGGAAAATGTCAGAATAGTCTCCAGATCCTTTCCTGCAGTGTTGCGGCATAACCAGTCATTTCTCATTCTGTTCTTGTATATGTGATCATTCCTTCCTAAGTGCAGTTATTTGAAGTTGCCTTTAGTGACTTTCATCCTATTTATTTCAGACCATTTCCAGTTTCTGAAGGTCAGTTTGAATCCTGGTCTTGCTCTCTAAAGTGTATGTTTCCCCACCCAGCTTGGTGTCATTGGCTAATTTATTAAGTGTTCACTCATTCAAGCCATTAATGAAGATATTAAAGAGTACTGGATCAAGAACAGACCCATGGAGAACTCCACTTGATACCACATCTCAGTTTCATATATATGGCTGTGAGCTTCTGCTTTAAAATCCATTCCTGTGTCTGTTTCATTCTCTTGTGTATTCTGATCAATAGACATAATTATTAAATACATAGTATATGCAGAAAGCTGACATTTCAGTTCTGCTTATTCAACTCCAAAGCATGCTGACCTATAACATTTAAACTAAAGCTAAACTAAAGTTGCTTGAAGTAAGAAGTCCCTTACCTGTTTTGATGCCCTATCAGAAGCAGTCATGTATAAAATGAACTGCAATTTTACATCAAACTAGTTGCCATTATAAGCTTCCTGTGTCTCCTGCTTTTTCTTACCTACTGGAAAAGCTCCCTCTGTGTGAATTTTCTTATGATTATTCTTAGAACAGAGTAGAAAAAAGGGGAAACATACCTTTCTAAACACCTTAAAGTGATACAATTTCTAAAGTGCAAGATTTTGTAGACCTAGAATCACAAGTTACTTTTTATTGTTCAAGAGTTTCTGTTTTGATATTTTCATATTCAGAAAATGAGCTGCTTGATCATTTCTGTGCTTGAACTGAGGAGGAAGATCTTGCTTATAAACAAAATTCTTCATTTTAGGTGATGATGTTCCATGGATATTCCTGTTTTAGATACTAATCAACAGATTACTTCTGTTACGGATAAGATGTGACTTGGATGTGACTTTTCCAATAGCTGTATTGCACAATATTGCTGCACTAATGGTGGTGATGTTAGCTAGCTGAAGTGGCCTTTGTCAGTACTTGAAAGCAGGCCTGATGTAATGAGTTCATCCTATTTTTGTCCGCTCCTTAAAAATGGGCAAAGAGATATTTAAAACATAGAAGAAAAAGAAATGTGAAGCATATTGTATTAATGTTTTGGCTTTGGATTTAGATTCCATGAACTCATTTTGAGAGGAGAAACTGTATTTCAACAATGTCCTAAAACTATCACATACATATCTTGTTTCCAGTTGTCTTGGAAGTTGTTGAAGAGCACTTGTGCTCTAATATGCCTGGCTGGTGGTCAGCGAACGCAATTATTTGGACTTCAGAGGACAGATGAAGTTTTTTTTGTCAACTTTTTTTTGAAAGCTGTGCCACCCCAAGGGGCCTCTATAGCAAGCCGCTTAGTGCTAAAAAGAAATAAAACATGAATGGCTTACCTATGGCAGACAGCAAACTGTTTTAGCTATAAAACTCAGCCATAAACCTTGGAAAAAGCCAGTCTTTGAATGCTTCCTGAAACTATTGCATCCTTCTTTTCATGTCTTCCTCCCAGTTAATGCACCTCAGCAGGTTAAGATATAAATTACGGTCACATTTTACTTTTAAAATGTTTCAACATATGGTTCTTTTATTGTCAGGGCTACTGGTGAGTCTGTATTTTTTATCTACTATTCAAGCCTTTTCTGCTTGCCTTTCCCATAGGCTTTATTATTTACAGCCTGTGAAATTTACCCCTAAGCAGTAAAGTAATTATAAGGCCTGTGTCTTACTTAAGTCCCGCTCTCTTTCAAGGATTTAAGTAACTTTTTTTCGTCTGTTAGCTTTACACACAAAAGGTCCTTTCCTTTAATTTCTCATTCCTTCCTCTCTGCCCTTTTCTCTGTCTCCCCGCCTCCATCCCCAAATCTCCTGCCCAGTTCTTTCTTTTAGCAGGGTAGCTGATGAGCCTTTTCCTCATTAACTTCTATTATCAGATCATTTGTTACAGAAAAATGTTTGGCTAAACAAGAATAATGTTGTAATAAGGGTGGAGGACACTTATTGTTTTAAAAATTCCATCCAAGATTTTTCTCTTCATTTTTAATCCAAATGTTAGATGAAACAAAATAAACAAAAAGTCCCAAAGGGTGAATTTAACATAAAACACCAATAATATTATTCATTTCTGGTTGTAGATACAGAATGATACATAACAGAATGGGAAAATAGGCTAGTAAGGTTCTCTTGCTCTTTTAAGTAAAGATTTAAAACCAAAGGGAATGAATGCTAATGTAACTGAGGTCAGAGGGTCTGGCACTTTACATCACATTGTCAGCATGAACTGACCCTATATCATATTTCCATAGATGAGAAGGCTCATCAGTATGCAGACCTTTCACAACATCTGATGAAGTGTGTTGCTGCCTACAAAAACTCATGCTTTTCTCATACCAGTTTGGATTGTAAGGTCCACTCTGCCTGACTTCAGACTAACACAGCTTACCATATGTGTGCACCATGCAAGAATGTTCTTATTCTACTCCTTTCCATGTTACCACTGGAGAAGAGGAGGTGGGATGTGGTTAGAGGAAGAAAGTGAAGCTGATTGAGAAATGGAGCTATGCCATAGCTGAAGTTCTAGCCCCATGTAGCCATGGTAGGTGGTAAATTAGACAGCTGTTTTCAGAGATGCTTGCTGAAACAGTGAGGTTTTAAGCAAATCTTGAAGAATACTTGAGCAAAGCACGTCTAATGCATAATTGCAAAGATTTGCAACTATCACATGATCACTGTGCCCAATCGAAGCAACTGTTTTTCATGAACACTAATGAACAGAATGAGATGCTCTTGAAGAAATTACAGAAACACATATAGAACCATCTTGCCGCATAATTAATATAACATACTAACTGGAGTGAAGTTTCAAGCAGGAAAAGAGAGACTATATGTTTAATAAATTATTTATTCTAAAATATTTGCCCTTTTTATATAGCTACATGCCCTGTTGTTTGTCACTGGCTATCTCAGGACTCACACAAAGGGCAATGGCATGTTGAAATGTACAAATACACCAGAAATGGCACATCTGTGCTCCCTATGCTGATTGTCAAGTCATCTGACACTCAGGCAGGAGATTAAATGGGCCTTGAAGAGAAGGATTTCATGTCCCTTTTGTCCGATTTGTCATATGCCAAATACTAGCCTTGAAACTTCATTGGCCACCACCAAAAACTATTTAGTCACTTTTTAATTATCTCCAATCCTTCAGTCAAATTCAGCTGTTGAATTCCTTAGGAAATACTCTGATAATGCCTACCAGATTAGGTTCATCAGGAAATGTTGGCAGGTGAATAAGTAATCTGTCGATTCTAACAGTGCTTAGTTGTGAGACAGGTACATTTTTGCACTGGTAAGATGGAGATGCCTCTACACATGTGCAAAAATGGAACTTCTGGCTCTTAGAGAAATTTACTGGCAAAAAATGTATCCTTCTCTAGATAGTTCTGAAGACTGCACTTTTGGACTTCGGTAACCAAATTCCCCCTGAGTCCCACTTTAGCCACTTAAGTCCTTTGTGTGTATCTGGGCCAAAGCCACAGACATCTTGAATTTCTCAGTGCACTATTACAATTCAAAGAGAAATAACAAGCAGATAAATGATACTGGGAGATTTTACAGACTTTTAAACCCTTTCCTTTCTAGGCTGTATAGGTTTTCCCAAAGGACCATAATTAATAGAAAACACAGGCTACTGCCAGATTTATGGGTTGAGAGGAGAATGTAAGATGCATTTTCTGTAATCTTGTTCATATGAATCATGTGCAATTGCATATTGAACCCTGGATTCTCCTTTGGCTCTTAACATTGACTTACTCTTACCCAACCAACTTTTATTTAAAAACACAGTAAAGATGCATTATTATAATTAAAAAAACAAAACACAAAAAACCCCTAAATCACTACCTAAGGAAGAGGCTTTACTGCAGTAAAGAAGTGCCATAAAATCTACTAGGGACCTCATTATTGGTATTGATTTACATGGAAAGAACTCAGGCACAGTTAAATTTAGGTACCTAAGCACCAGTGAAATCATGGGGTGCCTAAGCATTGAGATACTATAGTGATATACAAAACCTTTAAAATAAAATACAATAATTGCCTCTGGGCATTAGCTCCAGTTACATATTTTGGAAACCTTGTTCCCCTATCAAGTCAATCAGTGTCCCATTTGACATACTATACTAATTCTAGTGATACTTTTCATTTGCTGGAAGTCATTTTTGACCTCCAATTTTTGAAGCAGTGGCCTAACCAGACACTTCTTACTTTAAACATACAGGGACAGATCCTATTTTACTTTAAATATGTAAATGAAACATATGCAGCCATATAACTGGAATTTTTGTGACTTGCACACAGCTTGAGATTCAGCTACAGGTGCACAAGTCCACACGTGGCCACTGAACATGATCAGCAGGGATGTGCTTCAGCCAGGCAGAAGAATGCCCAGGTATGCACATAAAGCCAAGTAAGCATCCCAGTAATTAGCACATGCCCAGGGAATTGAAGGTACAGCTCCTACAGTATTCTCACCCACAGGAGGTTTGAATATGTACTCTCAGCTTGTCAGTACAGTGCTGAAACCAGGCTATAGGCTAGATATTTATTTGAAGCCCTTCTCCACCTTTCTTCATGAACCTGGCCTGTGAAGTAGCCAAGAGACGGAGTTATGTGGAGCCAGAAACTATGAGAGCTAGAGGATGTATGGCCAATGAGATGGCTATTGTTCTAGAAGAGAAGAGCCACACGGGTTCTGATTCCCATTGTGGTGGGAATTTTCCCAATGCTCTTTATCCTTTTTATCCAGTAAATGGTAAACTGCAGTGCATCCCCTTGAAAATGGAGGGTGGGAAGAGGCAGAGATGGTGATCAGCTAGAGCAACATCTAGCCAAGTCAAGGGCTAGTAAGGGTGGTCCTATCACTTTCCTGAGAAGCAAGCAAGGCTGGTTCAAACCGCCAATGGGTAAGAGGAACCTGAGAATCTCCCATTCCTTAGGTATCATTCTGAATTGCTAGCTCAAAGGACCCTCACCCCCTCCATCTTTACTTCCAGCTGGTGCACACACAAAATGACTATTTCACCATAGCATGAAATAATGTCCCAAACCACGCTAAAGTACCAAAATTGCAGTTAGGTGGCCATTTATGCATCACTTGTGTAGAAAGTGAGATAAAGTGAAATATGATTTAGTTCAAGTGTCCTTACCTTTTTCATCTTCAAGAATATAGCTCAGTATTCTTGATTCCTGCGCTTTTATGCATGGCTGATGCTTGATGCTTCATTGGTTCAAGAAACTCTGCACATGTTGCATTTTTTAAATGTATGTTGCTGGGGGGCATCTTTTATTCCTCTTAGTGTGCATGGATAAAGCACAGCTGTCCAAGTGGCAGCCCATAGGCAGTACGAGCCCCCCAAAAGGTTAGCTTGTGGCCCACAGGCTCCTGACTTCCTGCTGTCCTCCCTCCCCTTTTGCTTCTGCTGCTGCAGGCAAGAGGGTGCTGGAGTGCCCCAGCTAAGTGCAAGCACCTAAGACCTTTTTTGGGTCTTGGTCTTATTCAAATAGGTTCTTCATGTGCCAGTTTTGCCTCGCCATAATCTGATCCTGCATCTCTAGTTGCATTCCACTTTGAATGATGGCTTTGATGTTGGAAGTAGTACTTCAATGCCACTATGATCAGCTTCCTGTGTTAAAAGAGACTTTGATCAAGAATGAAGGAGGAGTCAAATGAAGGCTTTAACAAAGTCACATTTATTCTTGGGTGGCATTTATTAATCCTTTCAAAATTTGCTCATAGTAAGTAAAAGGGTTAGGGTTTGTGATGCAGCAAAAGGTTCTGTATTTTCTGATTTAGTAAAACTACTCAATTCCAAATCTTCAAACAGATTGGCTGAAAAGCTTTAACTCCTTTCTTATCTTTGTGGTTGCCCTTGCTATCGCTATTATGTATACAACTTCAAGCTCCAGAAATCTTAATAAACATGTTTCATGAATATTTAAAAGAAAATTGAAAACAAAATTAAAAATGCTTCAGCATCCAATGAATATGGTACTATTGCTTTCAGAGCAGTTATTATCCATAAACAAATAATTTTTCCAAAGGTTTCTATTAAAGACAGAAATTTAACATGGATACTTTTAAATTATTTATTTAGCCTTCTATATGCAGTATAATAACATACTCTGTCACTGAAAGGTTCACTTCAAAATATCAGAGGAAGGGTGATATGAAAATCTGGAGATTTAGAGCTTTTTCTTTTATTTGTGACATTTATATTGTGACATTTCTATCTACAAAGATAAATCAGACAATTTTCAACAAATTTCAACTGTGATTTGGGGAAGCAAAAACACAATAACAAATACCGTGTGTTATAATTTCAGAAGCCACAGGAAACAGTGGAAAACATAAAGAATGAATAAGTTATTCAGTCCTAATGGGTTATTGTAAAGTTGTCAGCTGAGGGGGAAGGGAGTTTGCAGGATTATGGTTTATGCTCCACCCCTCCCTCACTCCTTGTTTATTAAGGAGCTGGTTTTTGCCCTGCCTTGCCTATCTCTATACAATTTAAAAAGCATCCATTTTCAGTCTGTGGTACTGTGAATCAACAGGTTTTTGCTTAATGAATGGCTTCTTAACAAAATTGATGCTGAGAAGGGTGTAAGAATGTCGGCAATTTATGAGGGAAAAAAATAATTAATGAGGAGTGGCAGAATATGTTGAAAGATTGACCAGTTTTTTATTCAAAATGAAAATATAGATAATGTCAAACAAAACCCGTTTTCCACACTGTTGGTGGCAGTAAAATCTATTTCTCTTGAGTGTGCTATGACATCAGAAACTGCGAGGTAAATGCATAGAAGTAACAGAACAGATCTTAACAGCACCAAAGCCACCTATTACTGTAAAACGTTTCAAGTTTCACAATAGCATGAGAAGGCGAGGTGAAACTGTATCCATATGTGGCAGACCTAAGGGAAAAAGCTTTTGGAAATGGCCAGAGGATATGCTGCAGGGGGAATTGGTTTTCAGTGTGTATAATGATGGAATTCAGAGGCAATTTTAGGCAAAATGAAACTTAGCCCAACCTAAAGAGCAATAGAAGCAGTAGTCAAAAATGTACAAGACCTGCACTTCGATTTAGGGAGAAGAAAGGTGACTCAGTAAACAAGATGCACAGTGAGTTGGAAGGTCTAGGCTTCATGGGAGTTATTGCCATTGTGGAAGAGCATATTTTTCATCTTTTTTTTTTTACATTGATACCTCAGGATTAGACTTTTAACCAGAAAATGCAATCCGTTTCTCAGACTTAAAGTAAGTAGATCTTAGAAGACCAAGGACAATAAAAAAAGGGGAAAGCTTTTTAACCTCAAGGGCAGTGGTGTAACTAAGGCAGGCCATCTGGGGAAAATGTCTAAGGGCCTGACTTGGGGAGAAATCAGCAAATCCCTCCCCCCCACCAAACTGGAACAGTGACAACTGGAAGTTGCTGCTACCATTGTGCCCTGGGCACTAGGCTGCACCTTTATACTACTCTTCAAGGGGAAGAAAGCACAGAGGAAGAAATGCATACTATTCACTCTATGAAAGGAAAGAAATTAGAACTCCAGTAGGTGACAAACAAGTTAATTATTAGTAGCAATGGAAGAAGAAACCAGGACTTCTGCTACATAAATTAATGAATGTGAGTGTGCATGTCTGCATGCATGCATGCATGCATGTGTGTGCATGTGCAGGTGCAGAAGCACATTCATGTGCATGTGTATGTGAGTGTGTCTGTATGCAAAGTCCATGCAAAGCAGGACTGCGCCCACTAGTGAGCACTGTTCACTAGGGCTGTGTAAAAAAGCATCATTCTGTATGAACTTCCGTTTCGATGGAACAGAGTTTTGTTTTGAGTTTTATTCCATTTTGAAATCACTGTTCCATTTAATTTTGTTGAAACTGTTTTGGTGTTTCGACAGTTTCACCATTTCGCCCATATGGTATAATGGGGAATCATAAAATGTGATAGGCAGGCAGATCAGGGGCTCGCCCACGTCCCTGGGAAGGCTGTAGGGGCTGTGCCAGAGATTGGGTGTGTGCCCCCAATCTGCCTGCCGGATGACAGGAGCCAGGTGCTACCACCTTGGACTAGTGCCGGGAAGATGAGTGCTGCTGCCAGTCCCAGGCGCCAGCACCCAGCTCCTGTCATCCCATGTGCAGATTGGGAGCCTGCCAGCACCCCTGGGTGCGTGCCCCCAATCTGTGCATGGGATGACAGGAGCTGTATGCTGCTGCCTAGGGCCAGCTGCAGCAGCGATCCTCTCAGCACTGGGTGTGGGCTGTGCCCAGCTCCAGTCTGTCATCTGGCAGGCAGATCAGGGGTACACACCCCTGGGAGGTCCCTGGCACAGCTTCCACAGCCCTCTCAGGAGTGCGGGCAAGCCCCCAATCTGCCTGCTGGATTAGAGCAGCTGGATGCTGCCAGCTGGGACTGGCACTGAAGCCAGTAAGCCTGGCTTTGAAACTCAAAATGTTTCGAAACTTTCAAAAGATTTTGAGTTCCCTTGTTTCATTTCAAAGCTGTTTCGTTTCGATTTCACTGTTTCAAGCTCAAAATGCATTGAAACAGCTTCAAAATGAAACGCTGGGTGAAATTTTGCACAGCCCTACTGATCACCTACAGTAATGATCACAGAGGTAGTAGGCTCTGTGCTTAGCCCCATAAAATTGTAAAAGCCCAAAGAAAAGAAATACTGGTCCTAGAGATCTGGGAAGCAAAGCAAATCTGTTCAGCAGAGACTAGTTACAAGAACTAAAACTAAAATAGGAAGAAACCTTTAAATTAAATATTAGCAAAACACTAGCAGTTTAAGGAAATCATGGATCCACACTCCACCATTTTTAAGGAAGGGTTAGTGACCTTTGAGGTGGTAATGGCTAATAATTACATGAGAATGGGGCCAAGACAAAATATCTGAAAACAATACCAGTTTTTATAGTCTCTGAGAATAGATTGTTGTTTAATTTGACAAGCTGGAAGAAGACATCATTGTTTTACCAGTTTTTTCTGGATAGGTTGTATCTATAGCATTCATCATTAAACCACACAAGAACATCCACATCTGTCGGAATTATAAAGTCACGGTGAATCATGTCTCCAAGTGAGACAATTACCTCATTCCACAATTGGAGGATTTTCTGGTGAAGTTGGGTGAAGCAATTTTATAACACATTTACCACTCTAAACACCCCAAAAACCTTACAAGACTGGTACATTGCCATATGAAATGTTGTCAGCAACCTGAATTTTCCAGAGAGCCATGGGAAATTTGTTGAGAGGTATACCATATGTTATAGTGAGAACTGATAATATCCTGAGCACAAGCAGAACTGATGCTGAACATCTGTCAATACCAAAGAAGGGACTTCAAAGATTGGAGGCAGTGGAATTTCATGTAAGAAAAGAAAATGTGTCTTTTAAATGGAACTAGTAGTGATGCAGTGTCCTTAAGCTACAGACTAGATAAAGACAGGATTCATCTGGTGGCGAACAAGGTCTTGGCCACTGAGCATATCTCAGACTCGCAGCACACAACTGAGCCATAAGCACAGTTAGGTATGTTAAATTAGCATAACAGGTTTCTTCCTCATATTTCAGCTCCCTTGCACTACTTCCATAAGAAGGGCTCTCTCCTTCCTTCGAGCATGGAAAGGAATAAGAGAGGTTTTCACAGATCTAAAAAGCAACTCAGGCCCATGGACTTACTTTTTCATTTTGGTCATGAGCGAAGAAAGGAATCTTGGCATGTGATGCTTCATGCAGGTTTTTTGTCCAAAAAAATTGTCCAATAAAATGAAGGATAATGAAAAATAGACAACTAGCTAAGCAAAGTTTCTGTTGGAGAAACTTTGTAAGTCTAGCTATTATCTTCAGGAATAAAATAATTGATACATCCATGAGAAGACTCTCACCATTTGGACAGACCACAGCTCACTGGTCAGACAAGATAATGGTGTGAATACCATGACAGATGCCTAACTACTCCTTTGATCTCATGTGTTGATGAGCATTTGTAAAGCAGCTAAGCAGCATGTTAATATGGATGCCCTCAGTCACTTGTTGGTATCAGAAAAATCTGGGACTATAGCACTTCAAGGAGAAATTGCATAGCCCACAGGACACCTCAACCAGATGCCAAGAAAAGCTTTCCAGAAAAGAATTGGATCCTATCTTGTTTTAGATGCAGCAACTCACTCTGCTTGGTTGGCAAAATGTTTTAAGGAGGAAGAGTTCTGTTTCATTTATGAACAGAAGATCACTGCTACTCAGAGAATGGATTAAAGAACTCAAGAGGCATTATTCCTCAACAGAGGATAAAAACTTGATAGATTTTTATCAAATTCATCCTAGAATTTCTTGTAGTCTCAGACCTATTACTGATGGCCAAACAGGAGCAATCCTTAATTTCTGAGAATGTCTGCCACCCCTACTTCCTCATGGATATAGACTGTTCAGGCTCATAAATGGGAGAACATTGCTGGCCATGGTGGGTGCCCATTTGTAATGGCTATAAATTTATGCAATGACATTAATAGCCCCCATAGCTACCTGTGAAAAGTTCAATCCTTTGCAACTGATGGGGTATGCCTACATGGTAAATTTACTGTGAAAGACAAAGGTGCCCTCAAATACACTATGCTGCTCTACACAGGTTGCCTCATGACACAAAAGCAATGTAGCTGTTTCTGGGTGTCTCTATATATGTGCTATTGAATGCACATTAAAGCATCACAAAAAATGTGCTTTTGCTAATGCGTATTAAAATAAGCTAATACGCTTTTGTCTAGTAGCTCACAATGGAGGTACTAAATTTAATGTATATTAGCAAAAGTACATCAATAAACAAGAAGATGCACCCAGCGTGGAGTACAGACAGAATAATTAGCACTCCTGAATGAAAGTGCCAGTTAGCTCACTCACCTGCTGTTCTGCATAGGTGTGCCTACCCTATTTCTGGTTCAGAAAGCATCCTGCACGAAATAGCATGACACATCTGAGGGTGCTGCTACCTGCTATAGTACGTCCACCATGTAGATGTGACCATATAGTACTTGGTTTTATTTCAAAGCTGTACTGGTTTCCTTTCCAATAAAGAAGAAAGTCCCCAAACCACAAGTGATGCGAGTCTTGTCTCTCTTTGGATGGGAGGAGAGATAAGAGTTTATTTAAATTTGCACCAACTCAGCAGAGAAGGAGCAGTCATAGGAATCAATCTTTTCATGATTGGCTGTCATGCTATAGAGCACTAGACTCAGAGACCCCAGTCTATATTCAGCTTTTCAATACTCATCATCCAGGGAGGAAATCCATTCCTTTTGTGTGCCAAAGAGTGCTGACAGATGTACAGTTCCCCATTCTAAGTCATGGTGCTTCACATAAAGTGCCATGAGTTAGATCAACCCTCCCAATCCAACAGATATGCACTGTTGGGTTAGGAAGGTGGAGAATTGAGCTCAACTTCGGAGCAAATCAAGTGAGAGAGGCTGTTTTCACCTTCTTCCCCCATCCCTGCCCCCTCCTCTCGCAGCTTCAGTGCAGTCTCAGGATGGGAAGAGAAGAGGTCAGGGGAGAGAGATCCATTCTGGGGTTTGCACAGCCTGCTTTGGCGGGGGGGGGGGCGTGGATTAGAGTCCTCCACCTTAGGGGAGCTCCAATCTGCCTGCCCCACACTGTAGAGCAGGCTGGGCAAACCCAGATGGAACTCCCTAGTGTCTCTTCCCCCCTCCCATCCTCAAGACAGTGCTCCCAGAGCACATTAACAGAAGTTAATGAAGGAATTCCATTTTATAGAACGTTCATCTGTACCCTCATGTAATGAGGGTTCATTTGTCCCATGATCAGGCACTTTTTTTAAAATGCTATCACTGTATGGCTGTAGAATGCTTTCTGTGGCCAGTTGCATGGCAAAATGTTACTTCTGTCAGCTCCTGCAATAATAGTTTTCTAGCTGCATCTCTGGATGTTTTTTGCATTTCACCCTGCACCTTGGATATTTAGGTGTGTGTGTATGTTGCCTGAGTGCACACTTAGCTGCACACAGGCTGGGTACATATTTATGTAGCAGAGTGTAAGTCTGGGAAAAAAACTGGGGAGGGGGAAGGTCAAGGGGGAAGTGGAGGACAGTCACCCAGAGTCCAGTGGGAGATGGAAACTTCATTTCCCTCATATTTCAGCATAGTGCTTTAGCTATAAGTTCAGCTTCATGCAGTCCTATACCCAAGGCTCCTTTTGAAGTGGGGCCACTTTCTTTTGCATGTAGCACTCTTTGGATAATATAGATGGCAAGTCAAGCAGGAGACAAGTTTCTTCCCCACTGAGAAAGGGGGGAAAGGGTTTTGCCTAGGGGCCCATCTTATCCAGACAGCAGCAAGATCAATAAGTCACACACCTTCTAGCTTGTTCTCTTTTCTCCTGTGTCCCTATATCTCGCCTCTCCTGTCTTAGGGTGAAAGTTTCAAAAAGAGCACTAAAGAGGGGGATTGGGTAATGCCTAACCCCTGATTAGAGCACTGTACTAGGAAGTCATAGAAGAATAGAAAGGTAGAGCTGGAACAGACTACAGGTCATGTAGTCCAAACCATCACTCAAAGGCAAAGTCATCCCTGACTAAACCATTCTAGCTAAGTGTTTGCCTAACCTGCTCTTAAAAACAGCAAAGGATGAAGATATCATAATCTCTCGTGTAGCTTCTTTCAGTGTTTAACCACCCTCAAAGTAAGAAAATTCATTCTAATATTCAACCTAAATTTCCCTTTCTGCAATACACGATTATTGCTTGGTGTCTTCTCCTCTGCAGTTACAAAGAATAGTCTTATCTTCATGCTGTTTAAAACCACCCTTAAAGTATTTGAAGACTAGTAACAAATCCCACCTTGGTCTTCTCTTCCATAGACTAATGCCAGTTTTCCCAACATTTCTTCATAAAGAATGTTTCCCAGATCTCTAATTATACTTTTTCTGGACTCTTTATAGTTTGTCAATCTCTTTATTGAATTATAGAACCCAAAACTGGATACAGTTTCTGCCTTAAATTGCCTTGCTGCCAGTGCCAAATAGAGTAGGGCATAGAAACCAGGCCTTCCACTTCCTGGGCAAGTGGCCCAGCCCCTCAGCTAAAACAGGAGAGGGGTCCTCTTTCCTGAGTCCAATACCCACTAGCGATAGTTTTCTGCTCAGCTACATCTTCTTGTCCTACATACTTATACATCCTTAGTGGGTGTGTGTATTTGCCCCTGAGCCTCCTCAGTCTGCCCAGGCACTGCATAGACCACTTCGCATGCTTGGTCTACCCCATGCTCCCTCTTGGGGTAACAAGGAACAATGGTCACAAACTGAGAGAGCAGATTTAAACTAGACATCAGGAAAACCTTCTTCATGATAAGGGTGGACAAAATTTGGAATGGGCTCCTGTAATATGGAACCCTAACTGTGTTACTAAGGCAGGGTGGCCCCTTTGAGCCCAGAACCTTCCAGTCACAGCCAGCTGGTCAAACAGGGGTTAAGGCTCAAGCCCTGCCAGCCAGTCAGGTGACCAGAAGGGGCAGGGCCTGGCTCACATATAAACCCCAGGGCTGAGGCCAGGATAGAAGTTCCCAGAGCAACCAAAGGGGAGAGGCCTGACTGCAGGTACAGCCTCTGGTACAGGTGAGGGCTGGAGCACCCCAGGTGTGGCTTGGATGATGTTATAGCCGGGTGGCTTGAATTTATGTTATAGCCCAGGGGCTTGTGTTTTGTTTGCTGTTTAAGACCGGTGGTTTGGGTGAGGCTATTAGGGGGATGGAGGAGGCCTCATAGGGGACCCATGGCAGTGTGAAGACCCTGGCGCCAGAGAGGGCACAGCATTTTGGGTGCACCGACCCTGGCACCAGAGAAGGTGCAATATTCAGGGGTGAGTGGACCCCCAGTGCCACAGAGGGGCAGGAGCCCGAGTGTTTTTTTTTTTTTTTTTGAGAGCTAGAGCCTGGGAGTCAAACCCTGATTAGTAGGTTGTTTTTTTGACTGACAGGCCTAGCTAGAGAAAAAAGAGGTAGGCCCACAGTGGCCTAGATCCCAACATAAAGAGGAATTTATAAATATCATCTTCGAGGCTTGGGCTGTGGTGTAGGGGAGGAACAGAGCCGCAGATAGCGCCTCCCTGGCATCGGGGCAGAAAATGGACATCCTCCTGCTTAATTACATCTATTAATCAATTAACAACAAGGTTTGGCAGTCAAGAAGGTGGGCGGTTAGCCCATAACAGGTGAGCAGGGCCACTGGTTGATGGACCCCAAAGAGGCACCCCTGTTACAGCTTCCAAGGGAGGTGGTGCTCTCCCCTATCTTGGGGGTCTTTAAGAGAAGGCTGGATAGGCATTTGGCGGGCGTCATCTGAACCCAGCACTCTTTCCTGCCCAGGCAGGGGGTCAGACTCGATGATCTGTTGAGGTCCCTTCTAACCCTAGCATCTAT
This sequence comes from Crocodylus porosus, assembly GCF_001723895.1. Taxonomy (NCBI): domain Eukaryota; kingdom Metazoa; phylum Chordata; order Crocodylia; family Crocodylidae; genus Crocodylus; species Crocodylus porosus. The sequence continues at coordinate 98,409,376 of NW_017728918.1, read as the reverse complement.
GAATCTATGAACCTCTGAACCATGCATGCTTACGTGTGTAGGGGTAATAAGACCAGGGTAACAGTCTAGTGTGGGGGTAATAGGACTGAATCTGCACATAAGTGCCAGAAATGCCACTTATTTGACTAGACAACTACTAGTATTTAAGTGCCCAAGAAGAAATAGAATTCTGTCACCAGTCTGGATTTTGGGTTCTTTGTAGAGCAAATTGGATTCTACTTATTTAAAAGACTACCCCTGTTCTGTAAATTATGAGGGAAGGGCTTTAGTAAAGTGGCCATAACAGAATTTACCCACAGTGCTATGAATACCTTTTATTCAGTGAGAGTTCACTGGAAGTCTTTACCCCGCTTTTGTTCATGATGTAGTTAAATAAAGCAGGTAATTCCATCCTATAGTACTGTGAACAGATGTGTTGTGGCTCTTTTACAAAGAACTTCTAGAAGTTGGGTGCTTATCCAGTGAGGTGAAGAGATTCAGTAATATGTCTAATGTAGAAGTGATCAGAAATGTGGACATCTGGAGCCCTTTAAAGATACAACACATACTTTGCTGTGCTCCTGTTTTTCCTGAATACAGAAAAATGGAGAGAAAATCTTGTTCCTTTCACATTCTGTAATGATAAGAATTTGTTCAATTTTCTTTCTTTATTTTGCATTCCTGGATACCAAACTGCTGAAAGGTGTCCCATGGGTAACAAGCATTTGAATACTAACATTGCCGTAGCAGCATAGAAACTTCTCATATGTGTGTACAAGATGTCTTTTCCTAGTTGCAGATTTTGTCTTTGCTACATAGCAAACAGATTAGAAAGCAAGTTGGCTTGTGCATGTGTATGACATTAATTTGGACTTGTCCTCTCCTACTGCTGGCGGCATTGATCATGGCGTCACTACATCACCCTCCTACACTCATTTGGCTGCAGCACATGACCCATGATCACCTCTGGACACACGCAGGATATGTATGGCAGCTGGGAGATGCAAAGACGTCAACCTCTATGATGAACTTTGGCAATGGCAGCGTGTGGACTTGCTGCTAGGTCTCTTGCTGGCCTTTCATATGGCACGTTGCCTGATTCTACTAGTGTATGTTGTTTGCAGCTGCCTTATGCAGATTCAGACTGAAGAGACCTTCTTTGTCTTTCTGGACAACATTTGGATCCACTTTCTGGATTCACTTTGGATTGGAAGGAATCTTCATCTCTGAATTCTTTTGTTTTTGTTGGAGTAAAAAAAGCTGCACATGTTCCTGACTCAGAGAGGTGTTTCCCCATGTATCACCATGGCTTTGGTGCTGATACTCATTGGTCTAGACACTTAGAGCACCTTATTCATCAAGACCATGTCTGATTCATGAGATTTCATTCTTTGAATTACAGCATTTTAGTAGATTTTTTTAAAAAAAGAAAAGCTCTCCAGCATATGCTTATATATGTCTCAGGTCTGTAGGCGGATGGGGCAAGATCCACAGCCTATTGTATATGAATGGCAATCAAAACATATTATATGAAGCCTCTAAGAGCGGTCACTCTTACCTTCATTTCTTCAAGCTTGGAAGAGTTTTCTGTTTGTCCCACGTTTCCCTTTGCCATGCATTGGAGATTTTTTAACATTTGACTGACCTGATGTAAAAGGTAGGCGCTTTTGCATTGCATCATGCCATGGATATGATTGCCCTCCCTCAATAAATCACATCACAGTTCCTGTGGTTGTATTTAAAGGCCTTTATAAACCACAGCATTCATTCTTAACTGACCACTCAGTGATACCTCAGAAACTCTCTTTTTAAATAAATATGCATAGTGACCTTTTATTTCCCTGTTTAATAATCTTTAGACTTTTTCCCCTTCTAAATATCGCAAGATTTGCCAAAGTAAACTAAAAAAGCCAAACAAAGGACAAGTTTCTTATTACTACATGCTCCCATGAAGTTAGTTATTCATGCTATCTACAACAGGAATAATAATTTAAAATGTCTTGTCTTCTCTCCTAGCGTTGTTGAAAACACCTCAGATAACACTGCAGCCTTTCATTTAAATAAAGCTTTCCTTTCAGGCTTCTTGTTCTGTTCATTTTTCACTGCATACTAAAACCTGCCTATAAGACCCCCACTGGGACTAGGGAAAAGTACCCTTTGTAGGCAGGTGGTCTTTCCCAAAGCGCTTTCTGATTAGGAACATCTGTTCATGAGTGTGAAGAGGCTTCTGTAAAGGCACAGCAAAGCCAAAGCCAAGGAATAGTTGAGTTGCATAGGCAAATGCAATAGAAATATTTCAGGTTTATAGCTTTGGTATTTTATAGTTATTAAGATAGCCAGTTTCAGTTCTTTGCTGAATCTTTTAACTTGTGTCAGTAAAAAACTATGAACTAACTGGAGTATCTTTCCATACTATCCAACACTTTGGCTAGGGACAGACATTGAAAAAGCCCGAGCCTGAATTGATTCACTCTTTGCAGGTTAGTTTAAGCTGCACAGCTTAATCCGATTAATAACTGGACAGACATTCTCTGTTAAATCAGCAAATGCAGGCACATGCCTGCACTGGCTCAAGTCAGAAGCTGGGGGGCACTAGGGTATGCCTTCTAGCCACTGCCAAGGGGAGGGAAGAGAGACACCCTCCAAGGTTATCACTCCTCGCTGCTGGAGCAGAGAAAGTGTGGCCAGGCACTAGCCAGGACTAGCAGGACACACAGGATGCCATCCACCTGCCGGGGGGTTGGGGCGCTGCTGCCACACTGAGGAGTGGGGATGGGGAAAAAAGTCCTCTCTCTTTAGCAAGCATATATTGAACACAGCGATTTGCAAAGCATATAACAGGTAACTACCAAAAATCTTTGCCTAAGGTAAGATACAGCCCAGTAAAACACAGCAGACACAACTTAGTCTAACTTAAAATGTAAAGCAGGAAGACAAGAGAAAGCCTTGCATAAGGCTCACTAATCCTGAGGGCAGAGTGTCTCCCTACAGCCAGGCATTCAGAAAGTCTTTGTTTAGGTTTTACAGGTTTTGCTTTATAATATAAATGTAGCTCTCTGAATTCTTTGGGCTACAACTTCTAGCAAGAAGCTGTCTGCAACTTTTCTTAACTCCATCTCCAGCATGTGTGTGATGATTGTCAGGTCTTTGATAACACTTCCCACCTCTCAGTTTGGTCCTGCAGGTCTTAGCTCTGGGCTCAAAGGTTCAGGTGCTGCCTCTCTTGCCCACTCTGGGACCGGGCCTGCTGTGGAATTAATACCTTCCCTGGCTACAGGCAAGCTGGACAGAGGGAGGAATTAACTGCATCTCTGCCTGGCTGCAGAAAAGCCATGGAGGTGTGGCTGGCAAACCCCAGCTGTGGCTTGCAGGGTTTGCCAGTGGAGGGGAGAGGGGACAGAGGGGCCATGGCAGGCCAGTGTCTTACCATGCCCCACCCTTGCTCTGGCCAGAAAGCCCGCTGTGGAGCAGAGAGCCCCCCGACATCCCAGAGAACATGCCAGGATGGTGGGGGTCTCTTAAACCACCAACGGGTCTGGGACAGACATTGCATAAACTAGTTTGAGCCAAACCAGTTAAGTCTGATCCTACGTTCAAACAGGTTTATCTCAAACCAGTTTTGGTCACTTTCAAATTGGTTTATGTGCACTAAAAATCTGTTCTGTTACAGGTTTAAACCCGTTTCCAATCACTTAAACCGGCTTATGTTTAATGTCTGTCCCTAGCCTTTGGTAATATGCTCGTACTCCAACAGCAGGATTATAGCAGCCTTTTGGTGGTATCTCTCTCCAAGGTTGCCTTGTTCTTTATGCTGTTGAGATTCTTACTTTGTTTTCTCTTATCTCTGTGGCCAATTAAACATGGTGGAGGCCCATTCACAAATCTTGCTGGAAGGAAAATATACCTCCATACAACAATATAGCAAAGGTTTTTTTAATGACAACTGATGTGAAGAAAAAAAGGAAAAAATTCCCTTGCACAAAATAGGCCATCATTTCTCCAAAACAGAGATCTGTTCCATGTGATAAGGAGTGGGGAATCTGTTAGGTATGTATTCTCTGGAGTTAACCTGGAATTTTAACAAATTTTGCAACTAAGTGTCCAGGGTACTCATTTCACATTATAAAAATAACACCTACTCTTCTCTGTGCCTAAATAGATCTTCTGACTTGTGTGGGGATGGTGGGATTATGATCTTCTCTCGTCATACTCTGTTTGGAGGTGCTAGTATCAGGTCATCTTTGCATTCAGGATAATTCAAGGATGAGGTTATGCCTTGGTTTTGCATAAAGTACGAAGGCAAAATGCTCACCTGCCTCCACACAAACCCTGCATTCAAGTTCAGTGGTACTTTCAACCTGGAGGTGAGGTTAGCACATTGTTTCTACTTTTGTTGTAACGCAGGTTAAATCATTTGCATTTTGCTAGTCCCCAGAGCTTTCCTAATATTCTCTCCACATGTTAAAAAGTACAAACTAGGAGTTTTCTTTGTCAAGGGAGTTCTACACTGGGCAGCTAACCCCCCTTCTTTAGCTCCTTTATATTATCTGAACCCTAAAGAAGTGAACCCTTGGCTAGAATTATTCCTATGTATATAAAAATAATAACAGGAGCCATAACTGGGTGGATCAATAAATAATGGTACAGTAGATGCCATGGAAATAATACTTCTCATGTATAATGAGCTCATACAAGAATAAGATTTTGCTACTATTCCAGTCAGCAACAGAACTCCTATTCACTCCTGTGGAAACAAGATTGTAGAATCAGGATCATAGAAAAATGGGGCTGGAAGAGACCTCAAGTAGTCTCATATAGTCCAACCAAAGGCAGGATCATTCATGTCTGAACTGTTCCAGACGTGTTTCTTACCTGTACTTGTAAAAATCCAGGGATGGAAATTCTACAGCCTCTCTGGCTTCTATGTTCAAGTGCTTAATTACTCTCAAAATGAGAAATCTCTTTCTAATATCCAACCTAAATTTCCCTTGTTGCAATCAAAACCCATTTCTTCTCATCTGCTGTCCTGTGGATACATGAAGCTGTTGATCACTGTCCTCTTCATAAGAACACTTTTTGTTTTTTGAGACTGTTTCCAGTTTCTTTCAGTCTTCTCTTCTCCAGATGACATCATTTTAGTTCCTCCAGCCTTCCCTTATGTCAGATTTTCTATACTTCCAATTATTTTTGTTGCTCTTGACTTTTTGCAGTTTGTCCATATCTTTCCTGAGCATCTTTCCTGAGCCCCAAACTAGACCTAGTCCCCCAGGTGAGGTGTCACCATGGCCTCTAAAATAATTGACTTCTCCGAAATTTTTTTAACTGCTCCATCCACCTGCTAAGATATGCCAACCCCTGAAATAAAATGATAAAACTGTTCTATTGGGCACTCTTCACTGCAGCTTTGGAGATCATTCTTCAAGCATACTTGACAGCGGTGGTAGCTGGTATCTCAGGCTGGCTTCACCCCCTTTTTTGTGGGATTGCCATTAGGGGATTGTACTTCTTGATTACAGTCTCAAGCATGTCCAACCGCTGAGTGGCTGACACTATTTTTGTCATATTTTTACTTTATTCCAGAAAATAAGATAATAGAATTAGAGTTTGAATGCTTAGATAAACATACATTTTTCATTTTTGAAGTTCACTCACTAATAAAGGAATTAATTTCCAATGTATGAGCTAGCAAAATATGGCAGAAGACTGACAAATTTCTTTTCCATCATTTATTTTCTATGAAGCTTACAAAAATGTACTTCATAAAACAACAAAGCCTTTGAAAACAACCATAAATAATACAACTTACAGTAACAAAAAAAAAAATCTAGTGCTGGTATGTGGCAGACTGTCTGGACAGGTGCTACTGTGAAGAAAAGGCTTCAAAGCGTTTTCATTATAACTTAGTTTTTGCTTGAGGGAGAAACTTTTAAAAATATTTACAGCATGTTGGCACAATACATTTACTGACCATGGCAGTGATGCCCTCCAGAACATTGTACTTCTCTGGGGAGGCCCCTTCCTAACTGAATTAGCCCATACAAATCACTATGTAGGTGCCTCGCTGCTTCCAGTTTAGGAGATGTACCCGAGGGCATTGGTATTGACAAATCTGCCTTGTAGACTCAGGTTTCAGCACATAATTTTGCATTTAGGCAGCCAGTGGCATGTTAAAAAAATGCTTAGGTGACTTGCCAGAACTCAAGGTTCAAAAACTGTGCAATCACTTTCCTTTCAAGCATACAGAAACATTTTTTTTTTTTTTTTGCCTTCTAAGTACCACTGGCAATTCTGAGGCCAGGGGATGAATCCAGAGGGGATGCAATGGGGTGGCTGCACCCTCCTTTTGATTCCTCCTCCACTTTAAGTTTCCACCAACTTTGTGCACGTTGCTGTGCTCGTGTCAGCATCTTGGCTGATATCTTGGTGCTCTCAAGATTCAGAACAGCCTGGGCAGAGGCTCACCATGGTGTGGTACAGAATGGTGATTAGGAGAAAAATTTGCATTGTGTTACATGTGATAATGCACCAAACCATCTGTAACCCCTTCTTTAAAATCTTTTATCCACTGTTGTTTGAGGCCAAGCTATTTTCTTAAGCCAAAATTATAGGGGAGTTAAAATAGGACCTTGCAATGAAAACTCATTGTAACCTTAACAAGGCAGAGAAGATTGGCTAAAATAAACAATGCCTAAGAGTATTTCCTCTGAATGGAAAATCCACAAATGCCAGTCTGCCTTATTTCCTGCAGCACATCATAAATCTATTCATTTTTATCATAGAAGTTTTATACTTTGTCATTTCAATTACTTCTCAATTATGCCAAATACAGCATACAGCAAAATTATACACAGTAACAAAAATCTGTACTCACAAGGCTTTTCTTTGAAAAATACAATTCATTGCTTAAATTGAAACTGAACTGGGATTATCAAGAAAATGGTACTAGGAAAGTTGAATCTGTATCGGCTGTCATTGTCTGTAATTGCACGGTATTTTGCATTTCTTGCAGAGTCGAGCAATAGCCTGTATAGCTTCATGTCTTTTACTGTGGACCTCACAGGCTTCATGGAACTAGATCTTAATCTGGATTATACAGATAAGCAGGTGGTTAATTTGCAAACACTAAACAGATGGTTTATATGTTCATAAACACAGACCTCTTGTAAGAGTTGCACAAAGATGAGGGTTTGGGTAATATACATCCCATAATTTATGCCCTTCCAGAGAGGAAAAATATAAACATGATCATTAGCATTGCTAAATACAGACGACTGGAAATGGCTTTCTTTATAATATCAGTGTTAAAATTCCATCTGTCTGCAGAGGACTTCCAGACCTGCAGGGTGAGTTCCACCCAGTAACACTGAGTTCCTATAAGAACTCCCTCCCTTTGAGCAGTATATGTGGAGGTATAAGGCTTCCAAACTATATTTGACGGTATTTTTCTTCTACAGTTTCCAGAGACAAAATATCCTGCACCTTTAACTTGGGATCTGCTACTTTGCCTTATACAGTGGGTTGTCTTGTTACCAGTCTTCCCTGAAATAGAAGCTCTTGCCTAAGGACTGTAACAATATTACAACCAATCAGCACCATACCTAGCAGCCCCAGGTGAACTCTTAGTATTGGGCCCCCCTTCACCAGAGATGATGATGATGATGGTAACAATAATAAAAATTACCATTTTCAGGCCCCCTTTCTGTCCAGGCCCTGGGCAGCCACCCGGTTTGTCCTTGCCTGTGTCTGGCCCTGCAACCAACTATTCTTACCAACTTGCTGCTGCTCAGAGGAGTAAGTGGGCACTTAAGTGCCCTAGTTGGCGATGCACGAGGCAGCATCAATCCCAGCAGCGCAGATTGGTGTTCTTTTTGAGACCTCCCCACTTCACCCAGAGGGGCAATGCCCAGGGCTGCTGCCCCAGTTGTTCCCCCTTTAAGCTACTGCTGCAAACAGAAGCAGTGATGATAAAAGCATCATTTCAAACAACTAAACATTCATCCAAGAAACCCCCTCTAAAGCAAGTTAGCAGATCTTGTAGGCCCACATTTACAGAGGGGCACAGTCAAAAGCAATATTTGGGACTTGCTCAAGGCTACAGAGGGAAGGATGAGATCTCAAGAATGTTTAATTCCAAATCTTGTGTCTAAGCCACTGGGCCATATTGTTTAAGGTCCAGAACCAAAGCTTTCTGAAATCAATGGAAAGCCTGTCATCGACTAAAATGGGCTTTGAATCAGGCCACAATCTAGTTCAAAAGTGAGCCTTAAACACACGTTGAAAATGTAAGAGGGTGCAATTCTCAAGTTATCCAAGGTTCATAACATAGTGCAAATGGAAGCAGAATATGTCCCAGGGACCTTGCAGATGTCTTTAAAAGGGGCAGAAGTAGTGTTCGTGTTCATACAAAAAGTGGTATGCCAAACTGTCTGTGAAAGACTTGCAAAGCAGAAAACATTACGATTTATACTTGGCAGTTTTACTAGCACATTATCTGATGTTCTCAAAGTACTATACAAATGCAAAAACTGATAGTGAAGCAAGGAGTCTTTGGGTATGGACATTTAAAATATTTACTCCTGTGTAAATCAGAGTGGGGAATCATTACACCAGATGACCTATGATAACCTCCCATGTGTACCCTCTTACCCCACAGTAGATGAAAGATAATTTGGGTTAGCCTTTTAGTAAAAGACAGCTAAATTACTGTAGTTTAGCTTCCATTTATCATATGGCATTAGCATGGAGCAGCTCATGTGCTATAAAGCCCTCTTTAACTTTGTGATAAATAGTTGGTATGTCCATACACCCATCTGCGCAGAGACAGGGCCATAAAAAAACACAGGTCTTTTCACTCTGAGTCCCCGGTCTCACCTTACTACACTAGACTGTACTCCCTTCCTTATACCATAACATGGCAAAAAAACCCCAAGTAGATAAAATAAGAAATACAAATTTGGTACAGAAATCAAATAGTTTATGATAAACAAGACAAATCCTTTTTAATCTGAAGGAAGGTACATAAAACCCTAAACCATAGTGTATTACTGTTTACTTTTTAAAAATGTTTAAATAAAAACAAATATATCTCTATAAATACATCATAAGGATCAGAAATTTCATACACAGGGCACATCTACATGAGACGTTTATTGAGCAGTTGCCTAGTTAGCTCCTCGGCAAACATCTTGGCGTCTACACATGCGGCCCTATTAGGCTGCAGGAAACTAATAAACTCTGCAGCAGGTAAATACAAGTACTATCCTGCTGCGGAGTTTTTTACATGTATATGTAGATGCTGACAGCGCTGGCTGTGGCACAAGAGTGTTTTAGTACGGAGGCTTCCTGCTGGCTAACCCCACAATGAAGCATCCTTGTGACCCAGACAGCCTTTCCACAGTATGTTGAGCTGGGCAGGAGCAGCCCCAGGCTTGCAGGCTGACCCCCTGGACTCTCAGCTAGCCTGGGTTGCTCTGACCCAGCTTACCATGCTGAAGTCCTGGGCACACATTCAAATGACGCACCTAGGATCAATAAACTCCAGTGCATATCGCACTTCGCGTTAATATGCATATGTAGATGTGCTGATACATGCCTGCATATATACATGTATATGGGTATGAACCATTTCCAGTGCTACATATATGTATGCAACTCTGCTACACAATAACATGTGAAATTACTTGTATCGTGTTACAGGATTAGAAAACACTGAAATCACAAAGATTCAGTAATATCAAAATGAAGAGTAACATTATTTCTTATAAAGTTTCTTTTATTTAATCATATGATAATAAGTAATATATAGATGTTTCCATGTAAATATAATAAATGTGCAAGTAAATACAACTTCAACCAAACCAGGTCAAAAGCTGAAGGAAGGACTGGAATAAAGATACCAACCCATTACTGCAACAATTCCTGTGAGCACTGGAAATTGTTGAAAAAACACCATATGCTATATGACTCCATTTTAGAAAAACCTACTCAGGATGTTATTATTGGTATTACTAGAGGTTTTTGCAGCTGGATAATCCACCAGCTTTTCCAAAAGCTTTTTAAAACAAAGGGGACTTTGAAAATAGTCAATGATTGTTGGAACTTTCAAAAAGAAGGACTGAAAACAACTTTTTAAAAATGTTTAATTGCCTAAAGTAAGGCTTTAATGCCATTATTTAGGCATCTAAATGTAAATGATCTGATTTTCAGAAGCTCTTAGAGCTTAAAAATCACAGTAAAATAAACAGGAATAACAGATGCTAAGCACCTTTGAAAATAGGACAATTTTTATTTGATTGTCTACATCTGAATTAAGGACTTAAAATTCAGATAACATTTTCAAAAATGGGTACTTCTAGGATTTTTAGTTCAGGGAAAATATTTTAAATCAGAATGGGAAGAGCAAATTTTATGCAGAGCTAGCCCCACAAAGCCTAAATCTGCCCCCCAAAATCACTGAATTACTATTGATACTGTTTTTTAACTATTTGATAAAAAAAGGTGGTTGTTCAAAGATGGAGGATGCCCAAGCCATTATCCACAGGTGTAAGTCAGAAGTGTAAATGTGGAGGTGTTTTCTTTGTTCAGAATCATCAGTATGAGAAATCAGAAATGGAATCCTAAACCCACCAAAAATATAACTAAAACACTGCAAAAAGATGTTTTTCATTCTTTCCTAGTTTCAGCAAATGAAAACACACAGAGCATGGAACATGATGACTGTGAGAAATCCTAAATCTGTTTGATGTATTCACTAGACAATAGCACAATCCAGGTGAGCTTACTGAATACAGGGCTGTAACTTTTTCTATGTGTTCTCCTGACATCATTAACCACAAAAAACAAGCCTGACATTCTGTTTCAGTCTGGGTATTTTATTAGAGTCAAAATCATGTGCAAATGCAAGCTGTTTCTGGGGCACATTTATTTTGAAATATCCTAGAAAAGTATATACTCAGTCAAAAAGGGATGGGAGTGAGTCAGTTGTTATGTGAAGCAGTGTAAAATTTACTCTTGTAAGCAATTGCATTAAACTGTAACCATGCATTAAAAGTTCTGGGAAAGTAATGAAAGCAAGTCGGCAATAAAAACTTAAGTTACAGTAGAGCAATGAAAATAAAGTAAAAATGTATATTTCTGAATAAATTTAACAATTCATTTTGCTTCATTTTACCCTTCGTTCAAAAGACATATTCATAGCTTGTAATAGTTTGAGAGAGGAAAATGGGACAGAGTAGCTAAGGTGTGTGTGTGGGGGGGTATATTTTAAAGGACATTTAAAAGGAAAAAAACTACAACCATTCCTACCTGATCTTAGTATGTGCAAGTGGCTTTGCTTAATTTAGCCAGTGCATTCCTGGAAACTGTGAGGAAGTGATCATTAGGACATGCTAAACTAAGGGCCAGTTACAAATCCGAAGCTGTTGTTATTATGGGCACCTAGACTTGTGCCCGATGCCTGCTCCAATGCATTCTAATTAAAACTTGTTGGAGCAAACTCAAATGCTAATTAGCACACTCCATAGGTCTCAACTAGCCTAGGAGTGGGGTCAGGGTCTAAGGGGAAGGGCTGAAGGCCTGGAGGGCCACAGCTGGATGCCCATAGCCCAGCAAGGGACTGGTGTAGTGGATAAACAGAGCCAGAAGCCCATACCTTGTAGGGGTGGTTATGACTGATGAGCATGTGTGACATCAGTGAGGCATGGGTTTGGGTATTGGCAAGGACAGAGTCCACATAATTAGCCCTCAAGGCAATGGGTTGGGTCACCCGTACTCATAAGGAAGAGATGTGACTTAGGAAGCCCTGAGGCAGCCTCCCTTTTCTGAAAATATCATTTCATTAAGGCATGGTAGGCAAGGTGAAGGGGTGATTGCCCACTGAAGGCAAAGAAATAAAAGGGCTGAGGGGGGTCTCAAGGGGAATCATGGACATCTTGGAACAGGGCCCTGTTACAACATCTCTGACCCCATCTATTTCTGCTACATTCCTTTTGAGATGGGGTGAGCAGAACTATGGACCCTATTCCATGTGAGTGCAAACAGTAAATATCTACAGACATTATAATTAATATTTTCAGTCTTGTGTAGCTGGAGTGGTTCCTTGTCCATTGGTAGCTGAATAAGTTGTATATACAGCACCCTTCATCTGAGTTGGCAGTTGTTTACAACCCATATGCACAGGTATACAGGTAAAAAGCTGTGGAGCATTTAGTCCTTCTAATCTTCATGACCAGATGCAACTGAGCTTATTCAGTGCTTGGGGTGGGGCCGGGAATATGCAAACTACTGTAGATGGTTGGGGGGGAGGTTCATGAATTATGTTATTGTTTATGACAACACAAAACAGAAGAGACTAAGACTCAGAGTAAGCCTGGACTTATAATTATACAGCAGCAGTAACCCTTCCTGGAAAATGAATGCTGACGGTTTCCACGCACTGCCAAGAAAGACAGCAGTCTCATGAAATAATTTTTTGTGTGAACAGGCTTAACAAACCATCTATATTCTTAATCTTATATGGATGCTAAATGCCTGCATTCCCTGCTTCTATGAAATGCTGAAAGTAATATAAAAAAGTGCTAATTAAAAAGTGCCTGATTCATTACTGCTTTATCCCAGCTTTAATGCCATTGAACTGAGGGGGGAAAATGGAGCAGTTAACCGGAGTGTGGCCTTTTTTAAAGCAGTGAGGGGTGGGTTTTTTGGTAGGTATGCTTCAAATTAGTCCTACATCCTTTCCAAGTGCCAATCCAGTTCCCTTCCTTTGCCTGATCTGCTGCTCTGTTTTCTGCCTCCTGCTCTGTCTTCTTCCCAATTTGGTGCGTACCACACACGGAGTCTGTCAGTACCATTTCTGACACGTGCCACAGGTTGGTCACCCCCTTTTTTAAGCAATCAATGTGATTTACAATGATAGCAAAACGGTCAACATTTCTACCCCTAACCACATCTCTGCTTCAGCTCACTTAAATTCTCACACAACACTTTCATATCTAGGAAATATTTTCTTCTTTATCATTCAGTACACTTCCATCATTATGCCACGTCATGATTAATCAATCCAAGAAACTCTGTACTTCACCTGCTCTTTGGTTGTATCTTTCTTTCTAAGAACTTGAAAAATAGCATATTTAGTGCCAAACTTATTTTGGCAGGAGTACTCCTGAAACAGCAGATCTGCAGAGCTTTCAAGATGATGACCTAATTATAGCTAGTTAGCAATAGTTTAGACACATGAACCTTTGCTCGTTTTTGCTGTGTCAAACTGAGTGTTACAATTTTTATCCTGGTAGATAGTGCTATACTGAACCTATGATCCCTGCTACACATTATGGCAGGTGTGCCCCAAATTAGTCCTGCAACCAGTAAATCAGGTTTTAGGTTGTAACCTGGCCACAAGTTAAAGCCATTAATGGTGTCATAAAACAAAGAATAAGCCACAAAGTTATTCCAAAGTTTTTGTGGAATGACTTTGTGGCTGGTTCCTATGATGCCATTAATAATGTGGCCAGGTGTGCTTCCCTGTCTTGGAGTCCTGTCAGCTGATGGGGCTTCCAACCATGGGGTGTGCAACATCAGCTCTTGGGCTGGGAGTCCCATGAGCTGATCCGAGATCCCAGGCCCTGGGTCTCACCTTGCATGCCCACAGCTAGGAGTCTGTGGCTCATGGGGCTTCCAGCAGTGGAGGAGCACTATGAGCCCTCACAACTGGGAGCTGAGATCAGCTGATGGAACTCCTAGCTGCAGGAGTACATGAGTTGCCCCGTGGCTCGGAGCCCCATTAACTGAGGGGGCTCCCAGCTGTAGGAGCTTGTTACTTGCTGGTAAAGTAGAAGCCCAGGATTGTGATCATGATCCTGAGCTCCCCCTGCACTGGCAATAAGGTGTGATGGATTCTGATGTTTAATCACATGAACATCTCTCTTTTACTTGCATGTCTGGCTACATGACTCTTCTCCAAAACTCTGGTGATTTTTGCCTCATTTATATGATTTATACATTCTCATGCCAGCTGCTTATTTAAGGCTGACATTTACCAGTGACTGGTACCTCTAGATTTGGGAGCCCGCTAGAGTTACCATAAAAATTCTGTTAGTTAGACAGTACTGAATATGTGTACCTCCTAAAACAAAACAAACAACAAGAAGCAAGCACGTTCAGGCATCTTAAAAAAACAGGTACTCAAAACCTCTAATCACATCTTTAATACAGTATCAAATTTCAGATTAGAAAATGTTGGCCTCAATAACTATTATTCACCATCATTCAGTCACCTTGACCAAAAATCTAACCCCTGCTTATATAGTTGTGAGATTAAGTTGCCTTACTGTTTTGTCTTTCTGGCTTCTGCAAAGACAAAATAGTCTATACTCAGTAACATACTGGAAAGTTAAAGAGCTGCTACTATGGTTTGAATGAAGCTGAATGTTTCAAAACTGAGAAGGAAAGCAGTGACACCTCTATCCTAGTTAGAAAATGATAGAATTGAAGTGTTATACACAGCTTCAGCTGAGATCCTGATCTAAAGGCTATTAGAAATATATATGGGGAAGATACAATTTTCTGAATATGTAAATAATGAAGTACTTTGAACACATTGCCACCATGTGCTGGATTGGGCTTAGTTCTTAGGTATACACAATGCACTACCTTAAGTCTTCTGTCTTTGTGGACTCCAAGTGCAAGGGCCACTCCACTGTTGTATCAGATATCACTGCCTCCCCTGTACTGTATCTCTGTGCCAGTCAGAAGATCTGACCTGGGAGGGAAGGAAAAAACAAAAAAGTACATGGGACATTCTTTGAATAGGTATAGAAGAGCCTTGCTATGGTCCACATTTCTGTACTACACGCAGCTCACAGAACTATTTCCTGCCATTGGTGCAATGGACCAAATCTTCAAAGATCTAGAAGGGCCTAACTCCTATTGAAACTGAAGTTAACTTTCTTTGAATTTCAGGGCCAGCATCTTTAGGAGCTTCAACTGGACTCAAGGATTTCTCATTATTTCACCTTTAGTCAGTGGCTGAAATACCATAATCTAATGTATAAGACCTTCTCAGAAGAGGATAAATTTCACCCCTTTACACAATCATTAATTCAACCAATAGTTTTAAAGCAGCTGTGTTATGTTTATAAAATGACACAAGAGCTTCTGTATCAAAGATGGAGTCTGATGAGAATCAGGGCTTTTAGATTTTAGGATTTTCTAAAAAAATTTCCAGATAATTAAAAGTACTGCCTCTTCTCCATAAAATTGATGTTTCCATTTACTAATATTTGATTACATCTTGGGAGGGGGTGAGGTCCTAATTTCATAGACATTAGGGCTGGAAGGGACCTCAGAAGATCACTAAGTCCAGCCCCTGCCCACAGGGCAGGAAGTCAGCAGGGGTCGTAGGATCCCAGCAAGATAGACATCCAAATGTCTCCTGAAGGCGTTCAAGGTAGATGCTTGAACTAGCTCGGGTGGCAGTCTATTCCAAACCTTGGGGGCTCGGACAGTAAAGAAGGTCTTCCTTATGTCCAGCCTGAAATGGTCATGGAGGAGTTTGTGACTATTCTATCTTGTCATCTCTTGGGGTGCACTGATGAATAGACGTTCCCCCAGATCCTGCCTAGCACCCTGACAAACTTATAGGTAGCCACGAGATCACCCGAGCCTGTGCTTTTCCAGGCTGAAGAGTCCCATAGCTCTTATCCTCTCATTGTAAGGTCTGTTTTCCTGATCTCTTATCATGAGCATGGCTCTCCTCTGGACTCTCTCAAGCTTCTCCATTTCCTTTTTGAACTGTGGAGCCCAAAACGGATGTAGTACTCCATCTGCGGCCTCACCAAGGCCAAGGCAAATGGGAGAATGACATCCTGGGACTTGCTTGAGAAGCATCTATGGATGCAAGGTAGCATTTTTCTTGCTTTACTAGCCACAGCATCACATTGAAGCCTCATGTTCATCTGAAGTGCTAGCCAGTGTAGCACTGCTGAGCCTATAAGCATGCTGTGGGTTTTTCTTCCCAAGGTGGAGAACCTTGCATTTTTTGGTGTTAAATGTCATCAGGCTCATATGCCCATTTCTTGAGCCTGTTGAGATCAGCCTGGATTGCTCCCCGTCCTCAGATGTGGATGCTTTACGCCAAAGTTTGGTGTCATCGGCAAACTTGGCCAGTCTGCTTCTGATGCCAATGTCCACATCATTAATGAAGATGTTGAAAAATATAGGCCCAAGGACAGAGCCTTGAGGGACCCCACTGGTCACAGGGCACCATGATGACTGACTTCCATCAACCACCACTCTCTGGGTCTGACCACATAGCCAATTCCTCAGCCAGCAGATCATGGAGAAGCCAAGGCTGCAGTTGATTAGTTTTGCCAAGAGGTGATCATGGGATACCAGACCAAAGGCTTTTTTAAAGTCAAGATATATGATCTCAATCTCTTCCCCCCTTATCCAGGTGATAGGTCACCTGGTTGTAAAAGGAAATAAGATTGGTCAGGCAAGACCTACCTGCAACAAACCCATGCTGGCTATTCCTCAGGATTTTTCCATTAACCAGTCTGCTGAGAATGGTCTCTTTGATAATATTTTCTAGGACTTTGCCCAGGATAGAGGTCAGGCTGATGGGTCTGTAATTTGCTGGATCCACTTTCCTCCCCTTCTTGAAGATAGGTACCACATTGGTTTTTTTCCAGTCTTTGGGTGCTTCACCGGAGCACCAGGAGTTCTCAAAGATCCATGCCAGGGACTGGGCCATGATGCTCATTGGCTCCGTGAGTACCCTAGGGTGTAAGTTGTCAGGGCCAGCTGACTTTAAGGTGTTCAACCTCTCAAGGTGCTCTCAAGACTGATGCAAAGTACTCATTTAGCAAGTTGGCTTTTTCATGGGCATCAGTTGTCAGCTTTTCCATCTGGTTTAGCAGAGGTCCAATGTTGCCCTTGCTTTTTCTCCAGCTCCCCACATATCTAAAAAAGGACTTTTTATTGTCCTTGATACTTGTAGCCAGTTGGAGTTCAGTTGCAGCCTTGGCGTTCCTGGTTTGGTTTCTACAGGTCCAGACAAGTGCAGAATATTCCTCCTTGGAGGTGGATCCCATCCTCCATCCATTGTAGGCCTTTCTTTTTAGGTGCAGGAGGTCTGCTAGTTCCCTGAAGAGCCAAGGAGGCAGCTGTACCCTTTTGCTGCCTTTCCTCCGAGATGGGATAGTCTTTGGTTGTGCACTGAGGATCACTCCCTTAAGGAGCAACCACTCACCCTGAACTCCCCTCCCCTCTGGGCTCCCTCACTGACAAGCCTCCTGAGCTTGTCAAAGTCAGCTTTCCTGAAGTCGAGGACTTCTATATTGCTGACTGACTTGCCAGCTGTATGGCTGATGGTGAAGGTGATCAGCCCATGGTCACTGTCACCCAACTTCCCTTCTATCATTAGGTCACTGATAAGGCCATCCCCCATTGCCAGTACCAGGTCGAGCAGTGCTTTACCCCTCATCGGCCTGTAGACTTCTTGGGTCACATACAGGTCACCCACACACATGAGAATACTTTGTGACAGTTTGGATTTGGCTGAGTGATCTTCCCCAATTATCCCAAATCTGGGGAAGACCAGCTAGCAGATTGCCCGGGGGCCATGGAAGCTGCACTTCTGGCATCCTAGGCCCTGTGAACTACAGCTTCTATGATTCCTGGTCCTGGGTTATGCCTGCCAAAAATCCAGTCAAGGTTGATTGGGGTTTGATTGATTTCCTTGCATTTTCCCAAAGGTTGTTGAAGCTGAGATGCTTGGAACAAAACCTCTCAGCCTGACCAATCGACATGTTTTTAATGAAATTTTGTTTTGCCAAAAATCCCATCTAACCAGCTCTATTCATGGATGCAATCTTTACTGGAAATGCACGAGTGATTTCCAGCATGTGACACTGGTTTATATTATCCTGAGTCATCATCACTAGAGTGGGGAATGTGAGGGACACTCTTAGCTACCCAAATAGAAGAAAATTACAATCATTCCCAAACTGAGTTGATGGGAATTAACATTATTAGCCATTAGTTAATCACTATTCAACATTGTCAAGGGAAAGGGTGAGGCAGCTAGAGATCTTGGCACTGTAACTCAGTAGTTAGTTTCATCTGGCCTTTTCAATTCCACAGGCTTATAGAGACAGCAGTGTGGTAATTCACACAACTCCCTTTGACCAGTTAAGTTTTGCATTTCACCACTGTGCAAACCATCGGGGTGAATTCTAACAAGCACCAATACAGATGTGGAAAGCATTCTTGGATGGACTTGTACATACAGAGAAACAAAATTAGCGTTTCTGAGCAGTTTCTATACTCTGCCCATCAAAACTGCTTACTGTTTTTGCTCACAGACATGCCCATCTGGGAGTGCTTTACACCTCACCAGTCATAAGCAGGATGGCACCAGTTAGCTGGAATAACATCCTTTATAAACAGAATAGATAAATAGCACACAGCTTGCTGAGATGGGTAAATGCTCTTGGCTTGCAAGAAAGGCTGGACAAAGGAGGAATACAAATCTTTACGATCAAACTGAGACACGCATTTCCAGAGGGATTATCAGTGCCCCTATACCATAATAAACAACTCATTTAAGATAAGTAAGGTCAGATTGTTAAGCTATAGATATATTTTAGTAGGACTATTTCCTTGGAGGAAAAGATATCACTAATATTAAAATAATGAGATCCAGATCCTGTTAATGTCTAAGAGACACATAGGTGTATCTGAGCTAGCAGCAGAATCCACCCATTGATTATTCAAGAAATAGAGCTCTAATCCAAAAAAATGAGAGACCAGGCTTCCATATTCATTCAGCTCCAAGGCATTTGAACTCACATCACCTGCTTCTCAGGAAGAACACCAGGCTGTTTGCAAGGCAGAACTAACGGCACCCTCCATTCCCTCTCTTAAAGCTGGCTCAATGAGCAACCAAGAGTCATAGGTCCAGAAGGAGAGCAAGCAAGAGGGAGTATTAGATTACTAGATTAGTGAGCTGAGTATTCACTTGCTGGTAGATAACTGGCTGAACACTTGCATTACTTGGAAGGATCTGGGGGTTTTGATGGCTTTCATGAGTCAACAGTGTGATGCCATCACAAAACCAATGCTAATTTTGGACAGGAGGAGTAAGTGTAAAATATGAGAGATGATAGTTTAGCTAGGGTTCAGCTAGAATACTGTATGCAGGTCTGGGCTCCACATTTTAAGAAGAATTTGGAGAAGCTGAAGTTGGTGTGCAAGAAAGATGATAAAGAAATTTAGGTAAGCTGAAGAAGGAAAAGGTAAGTATATTTAGCCTGGAGACAAGGACCCTAAGGGGGACATGAGAACAGTTTTCTAACTTTTGAAAAGTTGCCATAAAGAAGAAGAATCAAAATTGTTCTCCCTTGCTGCAGAGGGCAACAAGAAATGAATAGTTTTAAATTACAACAATGTGTATTTAGACAAGATCTCAGGGGGAAAAAATACTTCTTTACTATTAGAACAAGAGGGCACTGAATAGATTCCTCAGGGAAGTTGTGGAGTCTCCTTCATTGGAAGTTTTCAAGAGTCAGCTTAGACAGGCACCAGAAACAGATAGTTCAGGGGTATAACTCCTGGATTTGTGCTGGAGGGTGTTGGCCTATGTGACCCTTAAGGACCTTTTAATTTTATGTATGCTCTTCTACTGGCCAATCCCTTTTGTATTCCTTTCTTCCCAGTGGGTCAGTTTTAACAGGAAGCATGGGAGGTTCTCTCAGCATTTACATGAAGTAGATTTTATCAGAAGTCTGACTAGATTGTATAATACTAACACTTTTCACATCAAAAGGACAAGTCAGTTACACAGAACAGGCTGGGTGAAGTTACATGCTACACTTAGGCCATACTAAGGGCATTTAAAACATGAGCCTTTCCATATTAAAGCTTGTTCATTCATGTTAAGTGCCCTCCAAGCATTTCAAAATCACGCCACTTCAAATAATGCTGGGAAATGCTACCTAGTTCATGTTAGGGTAAATTCTGTCTGCCCATAGAGATAAAATAAAAAATTTGCAGTCCTCCAGCACCCCAGAACGCACTGCTCCCAACCTCTCCTTCCCCTATAGCTTCTAGCAATGCCCCTGCTCACCAGTCCTCTTCTGGCATATCAAATCTGTGTAGGCAAGAAATGGCAGTAACTCTTACCATACGGCTGCTCACAGCACTTTCTAACTTTAACGCAGCTTAACTTTCTACAGACTGACTACGGTTTAAGTGTAACATGTACCTTCACTTCTAGTTAAACTGGCCACTCTAGGCAATTGCCCTAAGATGTTATGTTAAAGGTGACAATATTAATGTTAATAACTGGTAATATTGGAGTGATGTTGTAGCTATGACCAAGAAATATGCCAGAAGCAAGGGGTTTTTTTGTGGGTGATATCTTTCACCAGACCAGCTGCATGGTTGGGATAGACTTGGACAAGCTTTCAAACAGTGCATTCTTCTTCAGGTCGGTAATGTAAGTTCTTCAGGTGAGTAAGATAAGTAACTCACATGCTGTTAAAAATAATCACAACAGTTAACACTGCAAATCATTTTCATTCATATTGAACAAGAAAATGATAATATAAAATCTTTGATTCTTTTCCAAACATCATATTTGTACTGGAAAAATCATTCTACCACCAAAATATGGTAAAATTCATTGTTAGTCAGACAAACCTGTGAAATTATGACCACATAAGTAAGTGAGATTTTAAAAGCCCCACACAAAAATCTTCTTAAAGGACAGAACTTATAGGTTTATTTGTTGGGGGTGGGGTTTGATAGAAAATGTGACTGTTTTGATTGGAAAAATTACTAAATTGGAATTATATTGCTTTTACTGTACAAGAGTGTTTCCACATTGGGACTAAGTACAGATAGTCAACAAGCCTGAGGCTGAATCAATTCAATCTTTGCAGGTTAGTCCAAGCTAACCAGGGGGTTAGGTTAGGCTAAGCTGCTAAAGCATGGCTGCCAGCTACTCTAAGGCTCTTCCCCACACCCCCATACTGGAGTGGGGGGGAGTGGCCAGGCCCCAGCCTGAGCTCTGCCTGGAGCCGGGTAGGAGCAGAAGGTAGTAGCAGTGAATTCATAAAAGCTTGAACAAAAATAGTTCTCTCTCTGAAAACATGAAAACTATAAACACAGCCTGGGAGGTGTGCTTGGTTCCTCCTCCTGTTGCCCCCGAGGTCTCTGGGATTTTCAGTCCGGCATTAGAGCAGCTGAGGTCCACAGGGTTGCTTGTCACTTCCTCTTCTTGCTTCCAGATGCTTCTGGGATTTGGAGTAGACAGTTGCAGCCAGCAGTAAGTAAGGCAGCAGGGTGAGGCAGCTCTATACTCCAGGAAAGGTGAGTTTAACCGTGGCCCCAGGCGGGGTTTGCCTGGGGCAGGAGGCAGTGACTCAGGCAATGAGCCAGCCTCACTGCTCCAGCTAGAGAGCACGGGGGTAGGTCTGCTCTCTGGAGCAAACAGTACATCCCAGCTCAGGGCTGAAAAGCATGCTGGGTGACTGTAATTTAACTGGAACCAGGAAGAGACCTGGGACAGAAGTTTCATTAACTGGTTTGACTTAAATCAGTTAAGACTGCTACTACATTCAACCAGGTTTATCTTAAACCAGTTTCAACCATTTTGAAACTGGTTTATGTCCACTGAACATCTGTTCTGTTACAGGTTTAAACCAGCTCCTGATCACTTAAGGCAGTTTGTGTGTAACTTCTGTCCCTTGGACACTGAAGTCCTTTTTTTGTCCTGTTCAGCAGGCACATACCAGGCAACAGCAGTACAAAATGCCTCACCAGTGTGCTACGGAGAACATGTAAAGGAGATAAAATAGAAGACAGTCCACATGCCTGTTTACTTCCTGTCTTCATGCTGAGCATTAAGAAACCAAGATGTGGGTAGTCTGGCTTAGTGGGTAAACACCCAAAGCACTGGTTCAGTTCCTAACTGTACTGCAGGGAGCTGGAGGTATGGAAGGGTCTGGTGTCAGAATTGCATTCAAGAGCAGTAGGTGAATTCAAAATATGATGGGATCAGAAGCCACAGCCAGAGACAGGGTAAGCTGAGGGTTAACAAGCGTTATGAGACAAAAGCCAGAGCTGAACCACAAGCCAATGACCAGAATCAGAATGCCACGTGTCTTACCCGAATCAGAAGCCAGAGCTGGAACCATGAGTCAGTTGCCACAATGATAGCAGTGTCAGGTGTTCAAACCTACTTCACAAGATAAACCCACAGTTCCAATAGAAATGCATCATGTTAAAACCATTCTGCCTCTCTGTGGTCTTTCTGAGTTCTTTGCAATAGGAAATATGCTCTATTATTTTTTCATAGTTAAAAATCAGTGAAAACAAAGAGCTGGCATTTTCCAAGGGGTGTTTGGATTTTGAAAAAGTTGAGAACCACTGGTCTAAGCATTTCACTAAGTTGCCTCTGGCACTAGTTTTAGTTTGGAAGCTTATCTGTCTGGTTCTCCCTGCACAGGTATTGTCCTTTGTTTATAGCTAGCACAGTTCAAAATTGTTCATATCCATACTCATTTCAAAGCTTATGCCTACAACACAAATACAAGGATGCAAAGTATAAATTAATTGATGTCAAAATAGAATTTACTATACATGGAGTCTATGACGTATGGATAATATGGATTGCAGCAAAGCTTTTCAGTGCTTTAGGCGAAACAGAAATAAAGTTATCAATTGAAAAATAAAACAATTGAAAAGCTCTGCAGCTTTGAAATACTCCATTTGGAATAAAGAAAAAAATGCTAACAGTGCATTATGAATGATTTTTCTCATGACCCTATTGCAGGAAAATGCAGTTAGCATGTGAACCTTTTAGACCCTGGAAAAATTAGATTAAACTGCTCTGTGCAAATAAGTAATATTAGGTACAGAATGTTTTGCAGTTACAAAGACAAGTACTGTTGTTTAGGGTCAAATGTATCAAAGTTTTAATGGGTAAGTATTTAGCTGTTTGGCTTTTTTCTAATGAATATAGGCAACAGTCCTCAGCCACTGAAACACATAGGAGCCTTCTAATCATCATCAGCTAGGGAAGGGTCAAGGCCAAAAAGGAAAAAAAAAAAAGTAATTATTGACACTATTTGTCTATTGTAGTTCAGAGTTTTTATTTAAAGTTCCAGTGGTTTTCACAAAAATGCTGACATACACACATTGAGAAGAACCTGATTCTAGTTTTCTGTGCACCTTTTTGAAACTTGAAAAGCTTTGATTTTTTTTTTCCTGTGTGCCTGTGCATTCCTGGTTTCATCTGGAACTGGAAATCAAAGTGCTGAAATACCACAAGAAGGTTAGCATTTCTCTCTTGATCTGAAACAGGAAGCACTGGAAATCATACAGCTTGAGCCAAAGCTTATTGATATTGATGTAAAGACTTTTACTGACTTTAATGGCATTGGATCAAGGCTTTTAAAGATTTATAGCTGAAATGTTTGTGTGGCTTGCACAAACCTACCTTGTTACCTCAAAGTCTCGTTCTGCTCTGCCATATCAGATATATTTGTAGTTTTTTTTTTAAAATAGAAGGCCCCTTTTTGAGTACAATGTATAGAATTCAGATGGAAAGAAATGGGAAAGCTCATTCAAATGAAGTGGTAGCGTACTGTGCAATTATGAGTGTGCACTAAGTAGAGTCATGCATCACACTGTGTTACGAACAGTGTGGTGTTAAAGAACAAAGCAAAATAGGTTGCTTTTAACACAACTCCTTTTCTGTGTTTCCCTTTTTTGAAGGTTGTAATGTTTGAATTACAGCAATTACTACAGCTTCTGGTTAGGAGAAATTAGTTTCCTTCCTGCTGTAATATGTACAATCTAAAAAAGGTCAAATCAGAAGCAGTTACTACAGCACAGAACGTAATGTCCCCCCTCCCCCCCCCATCTTTATAGAAATGAATATAACTGGACCAAAGGTTAGCATCCTTTGACGTTTTAAAAGAACACTTCTAAAGTTCTTGCAGGGAACATGATTACAGTGACACAGTATTTTGCATTTAGGAATACCAAACAAATAATACTACCACTTCAACCTTCCGATTTTCAGCTTGTGACTTATCCTTTTTCATGAGTGTGAAGAAACATGAAACATAAAAGAGAACACAGGGATTTAAAAAATAAAAAAAAAACAGATCATGGTATTCAAGCATTAGATCATTTACATAACTACACAGTTCAGTTTCTTTAGCTAGAGATGGGTAAGTACTAGCAGGATTTCCATATTTATTTCTTTAAGATGCAAGGTAATATTGGGCAGTTGCTTATTTACTCCAATGATAGAGCTGTCAAACTTAATTTTTCAGATTATTTCTACTTCTGACAAAGTTAGAAGAAAAATTTCATTTTAGGATCACAGAGAAGTTGGATTTGAAGGGACTTCCTCAGGTCATTTAGATTAATCAGAATAATTATTATTTTAAACATTTTAGGTCAAATTACATGTTTAGTCTTTGTTGCTGTTTTGTTTTAATACTTTTAAAAAGTTTTTCTAGCATTTAAATAAAATGTAGGTTTTGAAACACAGTATTGTTTTGACCACTTTCCAAATGCTTGTAACAAAAAGTTTTGATTTTTTTCAATTTTTTTTTTCCAGTTGAAGCAGTTTAGCAAATTCAACACAAATTCATTCCATGTTCCAGGCAACTCACTCTGCGCTTTAGGTTGAAAAAGTTTTATGTGGAAAATGTCATTCAGCTCTAATTATAGTATATCAAACTCCTATTCAGTGTGTCTCTGAGTCCATAGAAAAAGTTAGCAAGGAGATGGGAGGCTATTGTGCTCTCAATGGGTATGTTCCTTTGGAATTATTTCAAAAGAGGAATGTTTCAAAAGGACAGCAGCTGCTACATCCTAATTGTTACTTGTAGATAAGCCAGGAATAATACAAATGTAGCAAAGGTACTCCAACTTTAACAAAGGGTGAAGCAGTGTTAAAGTTGGAGGGTTTTGCAACATTTGTATTGTTCCCAGCTTGTGTACAAGTAACAATTAGGACATAACAGCTGCTGGCCTTTGAAATGGCTCCAAGTCTGTGTGTCCATAACCAGTATCTTCCTCACTGAGTTCTCTCAGTCCCTCTGTCACAGATGAACCAGCTGAGACAGATAAGCATCAGTGGCAAACTGAGAATTAGATCATGACTGCTGCTTAAGAGTTAAGGTCAATCCAGATAAAACAGATGTGGAGCATTGGTGTAAATCAGAAGAGACTCCAGTTGAAATCAGTGTATTATTTCAGTATTACTATTCATTTTTTGTTTTCTGATAATGACTAGATACCTGAATCAGGCTTGGGATCCAACTATATGAACACTACAAAAACTACAAAGGACCTACTCATGGGATCATAATAAATTTTAGTTTATTGGATGGGATGTGAAGTTACCAATAAAATCATAAATGCAAACTTTGAGTTATGGGTGGTACTGGTCACCTTAGCACACGCACACACGAACTCACCCATTCAAACTCATGTAGTATAGTGTATAGTAGCTGCTGTAGTGATTGTGAGAGTGCTGGTGTTAGTATATCTACCTATCCAAGGCTCTGGTTAGCTTCCTTCAAGGTGATGTCTCCTCTGGAAGAGGGTCACCTGCTTGTCCTTCTGTCTCAGTAGAGCAGGTGCTGGATGAGAGGGTACCACTGAGCATCACACTTCATTGACTTTTATCCCTTTCTGGCAGACTTGTGTGATCCCCCAGCATCATCTTGGCTGCCCAATCTAGAGGTCGCTGTCCCACATGGGTCTTGAGTAGTACCTGACAGCTGTTAGTCACAGGGGTCTCTGCCTGCTAGTACCTGAAGTTTTGGGAGTCTACTCTTGACTTATTGACTTAATGGCTGTATTCTCATGGGTTACAGGAGTAGTCCATAGTGTGAGTGCTCAGTTCCAGGAACCAGTTCTTTAGCTTAATTAGCTTAAAATAGGAGTTCCTTTGGCTAGGAAGTTGTCACTTTGTTGTCATTTAGTTACCTACTGATGATCACCATTCACTCGCATTCACTCAATAGAGCTGCCCAATATAACAGATTTATCACTTTACAATTACAATTTCAATGCAGTTTTAAATATGGTCCAGGGTATAAATTCATTCTACAGGGAGTACATTCCTTAAGGGTTTAAAAGTATAAAATATAAAATACAAAATGCCATGGTAAAGATGAGACAGATGAAATATAAAAATGCACTGTGAGAAATATATAAAAATGTGATGTGAGGTAGTGAGGATCAAAGGTTACTGGGGACATTAAGTAAGTTATTAGCACCAGGATATATTTACAGTCTGCAGTGGGAATTTAGGTCTTTTGCTTTCTTCAGTGACACTGAGCTTAATTGATATGTAGATGTAGTCTCTAGGTTTCTCCTACAGAAAGCCACTTCAGCTTTCTGGCTTGCTCTGAGGCTTGCCACACCCATGCACCCAAGGAGTGTGCTAGGTCTCTGCCAATACTTAGAATGAAAAGAAATGCACAAAATAGGGGAGGGGTGCAGGTTAATCTAAAATGCACAGATTAAATCAAGGTAGGCAAAAAAGGCCTGTGGGCTGAATCCAGCCCACTATGTACTTTCATCTGGCCCATGGCGCCCCACAATGAATTGCCCTGCCCAGCCCTTCAGCCCACAACAGTAGGAGCGAGGTGTCTACACCTGCCCTCAACAAACCCTATTATACCTTGCTCCCACCCTTGTAGGTGGAAGGGCCAGTCCCACTAGTACTAGGTGGGGCTCCTGCTGCAGGATTCCCTGGCATCCAGCTCCCTCCAGGCAGTGGGTTGGAAAGCTGGGGGCAGGGGCAGGGGCAGGGCTGCAGCTGGGAAAGAGTACAGGGCTGTGGCTGTGGCTGGCCGCAGCATGGAGCCCTCACTCAGGGGGGTGGCAGTAGCATGGAGCTCATCTGGACAGGGTGTGGATGTGAGTGGAGAGGGATGTGAGGACCTCTCCCACACTTCCCCCATGGTGCACAGCCCTGGCAGGCAGTGGGGGTAGGGGCAGCAACAGCAGCTGGAGGGAGGGGAGTGGCACTGTTTGGTGCTGCTGCCTGGTTCCTGGCTCTGGCCAGTGCTGCAAGGAGTGCAGCCCCCACTGGGCCGTTTCTTTCCCCAGTGCTCCCAGTACTCACCGGGCACAGAAGGGAAGCCCCAGGTGCTGAAGCGGGCTGGGGCAGGGAAAGCAACCGGCTCCATTTCCTGGGGCTTCCTTCCTGTGCCCAGCAAGTGCGAGGAGCACCAGAGAAACAAACAGCCTGGGGGGGCTGCACTTCTTGCTGCAACATGAAGCACTGGCCAGAGCCGAGCACCATCGCTCCTGCCTGCTGCTGCGCCATGGAGGGAGTGTGTGTGTGGGGGGGTCCCCACACCCCTCCTACCCTCCCTCCCACGAACCACACACACAGATACAGCCCCCTCCCCAGTGTTGTCTGCATTCTCTGCAGGAGAGGACGGTATGTTTCAGAGACCAGTATACTACAGAGCCACATAACCACATCCCACAAATGTCACACAACTCCCCAACATACCCTACACCCCTCCCACACAGCCCCCCCGCAAAGTTACCTCATGCCCCGCCACTCAGGCACACACCAAACACATACACTCTCACCACACATGCACACACCCAGTCCCCCCAACATAGTATAAAAGACTAAGAATTTTTTGGAGTTATTATGCAATCACCTCTATATACAGTACAGAAACAAAAATCATGGCAAATGTGTTTTTTGTAATAAAATTAAAATATGTTATAGTATGTGTTTGACTTTTAGTGTATGGTTTGTTTTTTTCTGGTTCTAAAGGCGTATTTGGTGGGGGTGGGCAAAGTAAGGGAGTTCTGGTGGCAAAGGTCAGGGGTTAGAGGTGGGACTTCCAGTCCCAAGATGGCCAGGGGGCAGGGCACCTATCAAGGGGCAGGGCTACCCATGCAGCCCTTGACAACTCACCAAACCTTGTTAAGTGACCCTCTGCCCAGAATAATTGCCTGCCCCTGGATTAAATTGAAACAGAAATGAACAGACATTTACCTTTGATTCAGGTAATACAGCCATATGCCTGCAGTGGTGCAGGCCAGAAGCCAGAGGGTGCTAGAGCATGGCTCTCTGGCTATATATTCGCTATCTCTTCCAGCTGCCTGTAAGATCTCTGGAATTTGCAGTCCAGACTTAAAGCAGCAGAACTCCGCAAGGTTGCTCATCACTTCTTGTTCCTGCTTCTAGGTGCGTTTGGGATTTGTAGTCCACAGTTGCAGCCAGCAGTAAGTTTGAGTGGGGGAACGGGTGTTTAACCCGCCCCCCCCGGCCCCAGACCCTAGCTGGGGTTTGCCTGGGAGTGGACTACCCTCCCTTCCATAGACTGAGCTGGGCCAGCCCTGCTTTCTGCAGCGGCCAGCACAGCCCAGTTCAGGGCTGGAAAGCATGTTGGGATGCTGAGGGACTGTGATTTAACTTGAACCAGGGAGGGGTCTGGGACAGAAGTTTCATGAACTGGTTTGCCCCAAATCAGTTAAGTGTGATACTACATTTAACCAGATTTATGTTAAACCAGTTTCAGCCATTTTGAAACTGGTTTATGTGTACTGAGCTTCTTCTGTTCTGTTACAGGTTTAAACCAGTTTATGTGTAGTGCCTGTCCCTAGCCCTGCACAATTCACAAGATAAACCTATAGATTCCAGATAGGACTCCATAGCATCGAAGACCGGTTGTGGACTTTCTGAGTTCTTTGCAACAGATCTGATCTATTATTTTCTGTAGTGAAGAAATGAGTGAAAGTCCAAAAGGGGCCTTGAGTCTAAAAAGGTTGAGAACCGCTGGTCTACCTAGAATCTCAGAGAGATACAAGCTCGGTTTACGGAGAGAGGGAGATAATTTAGCAAATGCTCCTTCTATGGCCTTCCTTTTTCCAAATTGGAAGAAAGTAGCAAAGAAACTTCTTATTTTCTTTTTTGTTTCTTTCAGGCTGCCCCTTCCCCAGTTTCCTTGTTTGGGGCTATGTCATTATTCCAATGGGCTACTCATCCAAAACACCCGTTGTAGAAGCCTCCTTAATTACCCCCAGCAGGGGGCTACTTCCTCTACTTTCTGTTGTCCTCTGACACTAAGTGTGTTGGAAATGGGGTCACAGGCCTCTGACAGACATTTCTTTTTTTTTTAATAGCACTTTAACTGGATATCTGGGAGCTGGCAAATACCAAGGAACAGCATGCTGTATACACAAAGCAACTTTTAAAAACCAAAATATGGTCCACAGCAGCTCCTCATTCAGTTAAATAATGGTGTATCCAAATAGATTCAGATTAATCTGAATGTACATTTAGATATGGAGGAAATACAGCATAGTTTATATCAGCCTTCTTGAATAAAGGAGCATATGCTGTGCTTGTGACCCAGATTTGCAGTTTGTGATATCATATATCTTAGGCTACTCCTGGATGTGCAGCTCATTGCTGTAGCTAAGACTGCTTTTTCCATCTGGGTTGTGGGAAAGGCACTACATTTTCTTTTGAACATGACCCTCACCACAATAATCCATGTCTTTGTTACTCTGAAATTAGACTGATGTAATACAGGCTAACATAAGTGGTTAAACTCTCTGATGACTCTATCTAAGACAATAAAAACCAGCATTCCAAGAATAGTGCGAGTGTCAGAAAGAGATGACACTGGGAAAAAAATTGGTGAAATGAATAATGTACATATATCCTCCATAACTTAAATTAAAACTGAGGCTAAAGCAATTAAAAAAAAAAAAGGGGGGGGGGGAACACTAATACCACACGTTCCCACCGTACAGTAGAAAGCACTGCAAACAATGTGAAATTTCTCTAGACAGCTTGAGATAGCTTTTAATCTTCAATCAACTGATGTCAGAGTTAAAGGTAAGAATTACTGCAGGCAGATTATAATTCATTGGCTGAGCCAGCAAATCTGATGTCTTGCTTATCACAGAGCTGAGGCCAAATATTAATACACTTGTAGGCTGGCCAGCCAGGGAAAGGGACTTTCCAATGTTTCTGTGCTAAAATACTTTCTAAAGTGAAAATGAGGCCACAGCTGCAATGTCTAGCATGAATCTATCGTTGCACAGTAATTTGCATGATTTGAGGAACTCATTTATAGTCCTCCAACTGTCTAATCAATTAATTTCCTAGAAAGTTATGTTCTGGACTTATATACACACACATATATACACATAATCTAAACCCAAAAGCTGTGGCAAACTTTTTAGGAAATATATATAGGCAGTGTTTGAAGCTACAGCTGCCAATTCTGTCCTCCAGGGAGCTGCATCTGCATATTAGAGGCCACAATTAGGCCATATTGGGTACTAAAGTGACATTGTGCTTCTGTTCACAGGCATTTTTATATTTTTTTACCATTCTGTTTCCTCTCACCAACATCCCTTCTGCAAATTTGCCTCCAGGAAGTCCTCCAACATGGTGCTGCTTAAGAGGGATAAGTTTAACAGAGCTGGCTGTAAACATTTTACAAGTGCTTGTGGTATTTCAAGGCTGGAGTGTGAAATATCCTGTAGAAGCACCAAGCATGGGGTTAGTTAGCAGCTCTCTTTGGTGAGAACAAATACCGTTTGTTTTGGATTTTGATGCTTCTGCATCCTTTTGGTCAAAGTGGTATGTTCCTTAACTATACCAAGGTTAACTTCTCTTTGCCTTCTTTCATCGTGCATCCCCTTTCTCAGGCTCGGGACAGACATTACACATAAATCAATTTAAGTGATCAGAAACTGGTTTAAACCTGTAACAGAACAGATGTTCAGTGCACATAAACCAGTTTGAAAATGGCTGAAACAGGTTTAAGGTAAATCTGGTTGAATGTAGTATCAGACTTAACTAATTTGGCTTATGGAGACGCAACATGACATTAAGGAAGTAGTATAGGAGGGGCAGGTACATGCTATCACACATATCACTTGAATCCAGGGTAAAGGTACCCCTTGAAAACTGCATAGTAATTATGCTAGATGGAAAAGTAACTATGGGGGGCATGTTGCGTGTTTGCTCCCCTACCTGGTTTTATCTGGGGGTAGTCATGCTGAATACAAATGGATGCCCCACCATCTATTTAGCTAGGCAATGTAATAGTATTTACTGCAGGATAGAGACAGCTGGCTGCTTGCTATCAAATTAATTTACTATGAAGTAAAATCTGGGCTAAATTATGCTGTAACAACCATGCTGTGTCTTCTCAGCCACTGAGAGGAGGGAAGAAGACTCCCCACCCCTGCTGCATACTATATGGACCAGGAACAACCTGCCTCTCAGTGATTGTTCTGTGTGCATGGTTTTACAGGATCGAACAGTTAAGAAAGATCCCCTGTGACCATGTTTTCACAGTACTGGCACATGGCAGACTCTCTGCCAAAATGTGCCCCCTAGCCTCGTAACAAAATAAATCTTGAGTGTAGGTGACTTAAGAGCCAAATGTTTATGGTGGATCAGGAACAAAAATGTCCAGGCTTGCTGCCATATAGAAAAAGCTTGTAAACCATTTCTTCTACTTTGTGAGTGAAGTCCTCACAAGGTGCAGGGATTTAATGCTGAGGATTTGGAGCTAAGTCCTGAACTGCAGACAGGTTTCTCCTTAGCTGCATTAGCAGCAGGGGTCCTACATAATGAGTGACTTCCCTGTTCTCAGCACAACTGCTATTAATGCTTAAAGTCTCTGTAATGACTGTAGAAAGATAAACCTAAAACACAACTTTCATTCCTCCTACCTCTTCCATTTTTCAGGCTAGACAGTAATCCTGTGGTATTTTCAGTGGAAACACCAGGAGAAGACTGCTTACCGAGACATTTCCATCAATAATTCTCAAACAAGAGTAGTGCTTTGGATATGTAGCAGCAAAGGAAATAAATGAGAATATCCATGCCACTCAGGGCATTAATCTGAAGTCCTATGTTAGAGATGGCCGTGGCTGACACAAAACAGATTAGTCTATCGTTATTAACCTTGGGTTTCCTATACTTGAAATGTGAAGTCAGGTGGGGTTAGGTACATACAACTCTGCTGTTTGTTTGGATTGTGCTAGCCAAATGCAGACAACAGCTTACCTCTCTCCCTCATCAGTGCTCGTCAGCTTTGCCTGCTTTTTGCTTCTGCCTGGCAGTGTAGCTTCAATAACTATATATAAAAGTACATGCAGCACGCAGAGGTTGCATGTACTCTGCCCCCTTTTCTTCAAAGTCCAATGAGCTTGAAACCTTTCTAGTTCAAGCTGGAAATACACCAGGATGCTTATTCTTCTATCCTCAATGCATCACAGAGAGGGAATGGTTTATGAAAATGCCAGAATGAGCCATCAATTCATTATATAAAGTTGTCAGTTGATAACGGGAAGGTTGACTATCGGGGATTATGTAAAAGAAATTTGAACACTCTGTATTACAAACTCTTGTTTTTCCCCTTTGGTTTCTTGGAAACTTTTGAAACAAATAGCCTAACTCTCTTTCTTGGGCAATTGCTTAGACACATATAAGCACTTGGTCTCTGGCCTCGGGGCTGAGAAAGGCATTTGCAAGTAGTGTAGATGATTTTTTCAGGTAGCTCACTTCCTAGGAGACTTAACTCAAGGAAAGGTTTGGCAGTATATTGATAGAATAACTGCTATTTTCTCCATGAAATAAAATAAGTGAGGAAAAGGCACTTCCTAAAGGGGATTTACATCTTTCCATTTGGAGTTGTTCTAAAAGAAACAAAGAAAAAGACCCAGGCAAGTGGGTAGAGTATAGAAACAGAGCTGGTCAAACCTTTTGCAGTGGAAGCCAAAAATACATTCAGGTTTGCACATCTTTCAGTGAGCCTCAGCTAAAACTTGTGGGACTTAGTTTATTTTCCATCATTCTACCAGGATTACAAGGTTAATTTGACACTAACGACCTAGAAGAAATTTCAGTGACAGCTTTGCCTGAGAAGCAGGATGTACCTTCACTCAGTGATATTCTAGAAGTAAGAGTGAATTTTTAACTTCTGTAGTAACTGCAGAATTAATATTGTTGTTATAATTTATAGTTTGGAAATGTTTTTGCAAGATCTCCTGCCTTATTTCTTTCCTTTGATTTCTTTCCCAGCAAAATATTGTGATGGCTTTTTCTCTAGGCAGCTATTGTGTATTGGGCACAGCATTGTGAATTGTCCAGGAGACACCACTTATGTTTTTGCTCTGTAAATGTATACATACAGTGGCAGGATTGGAATATTGTTGTAGGCACGATGGTCCAGAAAAAATACAAAAAGCCAGGTTTTTTGGTGATATTTTTAGTGGACCAAGTATATAGTTGGGAGAGATCTTAGAAAATCTTTCAGGCACAAAGTGCACTTCATGCTTAAAAACTTGTATAAGTCCTCTCCCAACTCTACAGTTTGTCCAATAAAAGATATCACCAAAAATCCCTTGCTTCTCCAATAAATGCACATAGACAAGGAGCACTGCATAATAGGAATGGAGCCACTTCTGGCCTGAAATATTGTGTTGCTCTGCTCAGTTCATGTGAGC
Organism: Crocodylus porosus; assembly: GCF_001723895.1. Classification (NCBI taxonomy): domain Eukaryota; kingdom Metazoa; phylum Chordata; order Crocodylia; family Crocodylidae; genus Crocodylus; species Crocodylus porosus. The sequence continues at coordinate 98,375,854 of NW_017728918.1, read as the reverse complement.
AGAGCAACACAACAATTTGAAGTGAACAGAGCTACACTGATTTATGTCACCTAAAATTCTGGCTCTTTAAAAAGACAGGTAGACAGGCAAATAAAAAACAATTCTGGATATTAAAAAAGGCAGATAACATTATCTGTTCTTCTATGCATAACCTCCTTTTCTCACTGTAAAAAAATTATTGTGCATGCATTTACACAATTTTATGGTGTTCTATGGGTGCATGCCATGGATATGCTGTATATGGTGTGCTGTGGACTTAAATTTAGCATTCTTTAGTCAGCAGTTAAGATATTAACAGAAAAGCTTTGAAGAAAAAGTTCTTGCAATTTATTTGTAATGTGAATTGATTCTTATGTTGAGCTTCTGAACAAATGTATCAAGATGCAAAAAAAATTCCTTGGATTCTTCTCACATTCTCCAAGTCTAGAGACCAAAATTGTTTTGAATCATATTTCACATTAGCAAAGAATCAATGCTTCTGGTCAGAAATTTTATAGGTCAACTTCTACCTTAAGGTAATGAAAACAAGCTGAGCTATAAATTCTTTCAAAAACAGGATTTATGGAAAAGCTGTCAAATCCTTCACTGTAGTTATTTGTCTCAGGGCACTTAAAAACATTTCAATGAAGCATTATTGATTGTGATATGGCATACCCCACATGCTAAAATGAGAGCCTGCAGTCACAGGCCCTGCTGTTTTCCATTAGCATGCCAGTCCCAAAGGCATGTCCAGTAGATGCTTTATTAGAGGCTGGTCATCTACTCTGCAAGGGCCATGTGAACAGCTGGGCCTCTGAGTGCTTCTTTTCTGCCACACGCGTGTTCACTGCTTCATTTCCAAATAATGCACATAGGCTGTTCTCATGTGAAAAAGTGATTAGTTCTGGGGAAGACAATCTTTTCTGTGGATTTAAATAAAAGGATATAGCTGCATTTTGCACCTGCACTTTGAGTTTAAAAGGGATTAATACTTTTGATATGACTAGAAATAACAAGAACCAATGATTGGATGACAGGAAATCCATACTGGCATTATTGTATTTGAGTATCCTTTCTACTGTGTTAAAGATCAAGGCTGAGATCCTATTTCACCTTCTAGACATCTAGAAATTAGTAGTAGCAGCCTCTTGCTGAAAATGTGTGTCTCATCTTAAGAGAATGATCATTTTCCACCCACATTGCCACATCTTATTCCACCAGAACACACAACTCCTCAGTTCTCTCAGTGGACAGTCTAATGCATATCCATTAGGGTTACTATACGCCCGGGTTTTTTGGACATGTCCTCTTTTTGGATCCTTCCATCTCCATCCGGATGGGTTTTTTTAAATATCAACAGATGTCTGGGATTTGGAATTTTGCTCTGCTCAGCATCAAAGTTTTCCCTGGCGCTGGGCTGCAGCAGAGCAAGGGAGGTACCTGCTCATCCAGGATGGGAAGGGAACGGGGAGGAACAGCAGGGGGCTGTGTGGCCTGGTTGTGATGGTGCCTGTGCTCACAGGAGTGGGGTAGCCAGGAGACGCTTGCAGGGCTGGGGTGAGCAGAGGGCTGTGGGTCACCAGTAGAGGGCTGTGGGTTAGGAGTGAGGGGCACTGGGAAGGCTGGGCAAGCTGTGGTTTGGGAGTGAGAAGCACTGGGGTGGATTGTGGGTTGGGAACGCAGGGAACAGGCAGTGCCAGGGGGCTGCAGGTTAGGAGTGAGGGGCATTAGCAGGGACAGAGGAGGCTACATGTTGGGAGTGAGGGGCACCAGCATGGTTCGTGGTGCGAGGCACTGTGGGTCGGGGGTAGGGTTGCCAATTCTGTTTGAATCTATTCTGGGAGGTTTCTGGAATGCCAGCGTGCCCGCAGCACACAACGTGAATGTGCCCACATGCTTGCCTATATTAGTTACAAATTACGTTGCATAGACTTTACGTCAGGAAGGCAAATGCATATTAATATTACATTTAAAACATGCCCACTAAATTACCATATAAATCAGATTTAATATTTAATATTCCTTTAATTCCTTATCATTTTTTCTCCCTGGTGACTCTCAACAGTCTCCTGGAGATTTATATCTAATTCCTGGAGACTCCAGGGCAATGCCAGAAGGTTGGCAACCCTAGTTGGGAGTGAGGGGCAACAGCAGGGCAGGAGGGGATGTGCCTTGGGAGTGAGGGGCAAGGGCAGGGCACAGGCATATCACATCACTGCCTGCCCCCCAGTAATATTACCCCTCCCTCCCCTATCAAGTGTTCTCTTTTTTTGAAACTGGAAATACGGTAACTCTGATTTTGATCATGTCAGGGTCTAGCTCACATGGAGGAAAGATATCTACCTGATAGAAGAAGAAGAAGACCTATCCAACTTCTACTTAAAGGCATAGTGATTAGGGCAGTTGCCCAGAAAGTGGAAAACCTGAGGGGGTCAGCCTGAAACAGGTTGCATCCACACGAGGGAGGTTGCATCCATGTCTCTCTCTTGACAGGGAAGTGCTTTAAGAGTGGGGCTAACACAATCTTCCATCCTTCCCATCTGAATCTGGTCCACAGGGAGAAGAGCACAAGACTCACAAGGCCAGAAAGAGGGCATACAAAATGAAGCCTGGCTCAGTTGGCTAGGTAGGAGTGCACTCCCTACAGATGGAGGGTTTGTTCCCAGTACTGTTCCCCATACTGTTTACAGTTAGCCATCAGATGAAACACACAAACAGAAGTGGAAACAGAAACCAGAAATCTAGTCTCCCTTTCTGCCTCTTAGGGGGATGCTGACTTTACTAGATCACAGAGTCGCACTGGCTTTGCATGCTGTCTTCCTAGCCCAATGCCTCTTGAATTTCTTTCCACCCTGGCGGTCAACTTCAACAGGGGAAAAGAGGGGCGGTCATCTTTCAACAGGGGAAAGTCTTCAGCTCCACCAGGCTCATAGTCTGTAAGGTTTCTTTCCTGGAGAGTGGTAGTTATAGTTGGGTGAGTCTTAGAACCCGGGTCTCCCACTTCCTACCCATTAAGGTATAAGGCAAAAAGTGGGTGGTTCTCCTTTTCCATGACCAAAGCTTTAGGCAGTCACTTAGGCTGCCTATACATGTGCTTGGAGGTGGGGGGCATTTTAACTAGGGTGGATCCCAACAGCTGCTCTGATTAAAATGGCTCGCTGTCACACGTAGTAAGCCCTCCTCCCTTACGTTTCAAAATGGCTGTGGGGGCACTTTAACTAAAGCTCATTCAAGGAGGTCTCTGTGAAGTGCTCTTGTGACCATTTTGAAACACAGTGGGGAGGCTTAATACATGTGACAGTGAGGTGATGCTGAAGCATTCTAATTAGAAAGGGGTTAATCAAGTCTGCTCTGACACGTTCTAATCAGAAGACAAACGAGCATGTTTGTAGGCAGCCTTTGTGTGTTGTGTTTTATGCCATCTAAAGACTGAGGATTTGGGGAAATCTTATGGACTTCCCAAACAAGAATTGTAATTTAGAATTTCCATGGGATTGGATTGGAATTTACATGGGATTTAGATACCCAAGTTAGCTATTCTGGATTGCTTTAGGTCATACGCAGTAGTCCAAGTCAGGTCTAAATGAATCTAGGCACCTTACATCCTTTGTGTCTGCTGACCAATGTGGAGTAATGTTGCACTACTGACTTAGATGCCTAAAAGCTACATAAGTGCCAAACAGAGGTTTTAAACAGTGATCAGGGTCCAGCAGCATACCCAAGCAAGCCCTTGTGGTTTATTGTGCTAGCGTAGTTAAGGCATTACAACTACAGCCAACAGCTTACCATAGAATGATGTGATTATCATTACATCCAACCTCCTTTAACTCCCTAGGCCCAAATGAACAGGGGACTACTGATACCTGGTTAAACTGGGTAGGGCCTTTGGCATAATTCCAGAGCAAAGCTTCTTCTGCCCCTGGAGCTGTTGCAAGATGCCTTAATTTCTCTGCTGCTGCACCCTATTTTGCTAAAGGGCTGGGGGTGTAATCTTGGTCCCATTGAAGTTATTTGTGAAATTTCATTTAGATTTCATTAGATTTCACATACTGTTAATTGTACAAGTCAATGGCTCTCCTCCTTTATCTATGAACTGTTCCTGTGAAACGGTTAGTAGGATTTGCTCAGGGGTTGTTAGAATACTATGTATTCTAAAACTTAAAAGCAAGCAATTTTGTTGTGATATGAAAGGCCTGGAAAAGGAATTTGGCTTTGGATAACTGGCTTCTGTTTGGATTTGAATTAAACTGCAACTTCCCTGTCTGTTTTTAAAGTACTCATCTTGCCAGCATCAATAATCTATTTTCTTTAGCATGTGTTAGCAAGTGCAAGGCTCTGAAAGCTCAATAGTGACGCTTTGTAAATGATGCTGATCTGGAGTACTTTGGTTTAGAAATCAGGCTGGAAGTACTGAGATAGTGCAGATTGCTCCTTCTCACTAGCATGCTGCCAGCAGTTGACACTGACATATTGAGTAGAATAGTCTTTCTTTTCCCTCCATCCTTTCCTCCCCCCAAATCAGATTTCCACTCCCCTTAGTAAATCCATCCCTCCAGTGTTCCCATCTTGCCCAAATGGATCTGCTCTTCTACCTTCTATCAGTAACTGTTGTCCCACTACATTTATTTTCACTGTGCCTGACTGCATTTTTCACCTGTATATTAGATCACAAGCACAACCATTTTATCAGTTTCCCCCATGCGCTCCTCCTTACTCCAAAGCAGATAAACAAAGGCATAAGGTAATGTACATCAAATAATTTACACCCAGACCATGATGTCACTAAGTTTAATAGTGAGAACCACAGAGAAAACTCAGAAGCAGGGTGTGCTCCAGTACTCAAGGCAGCACAAGGGGATATAATGACAGACCCAGTGGGAGCATAAGGAAGATCTGCACTTCAAGAGCCTCAACTCCTAGCAGAGCTTGCTGACACTCAGGTGCCCAGTGTGTGCTGCACCAAGATATGTATACTCTCTCCATAGCATCCTAGTTCTGAAAGCCAATGCAGAGTGAAGGCGGAGCCATAGTCTCTCGTGTTCCCTACCTTCCCTTCTCATGTGATGTGTTTCCCTGGGGCACATAAAGGACCCCTGTCTTGTACACCGGGGCTAATTACAGACAGTCAAAACACCTGAGGCTGAATTGATTCAATATTCGCAGCTTAGTCTAAGCTGCATAAATTGAACCAATAAGCAAGTGAACAGACATTTACTTTTGATTCTGGAAATGCAGTCACATGCCTACAGTGACCAGGGCTGGAAGCTGGGACGGGGGTGGTGCTAGAGCATGCCTCTCTGTTCGGGTGAAGCAGAGAGTTTGAACCAAGTCTAGCCTGCCCACCCTGCGAGGAGGGTTTTGCAGGGGAAGTGCAAAGCATCCTGGGATGGTGGGGGGCTGTGAGATAACTTTAATCTGGAGAGGATCTGTAACAGAAGTTCAACAAATCAATTTAACCTAAATCAGTTATGTCTGATACTGTATCCATCCAGGTTGATCTTCAACTGGTTTCCTCCATTTTGAAAGCTGTTTATGTGCACTGAACTTCTGTTGTGTTACAGATCTGAACCCGTTTTCAATCACTTATACTGGTCTAGGTGTAACTTCTGTCCCTAGCTCTACAGTTGTCTTTGGCTTACACTCAGGACGTACAACAGAAGAGGCTTCTTAAACTTTCTTCGAACCTTGTACATGCATGGTAAGGGTAAGCTTGACAGGCAGTCTTATCCAGTTGCCTGTGTGGTGCTGAGTGCAGTGTTGCTTCTCAGATGACATGTAAAAACAGGCCCTTAACCACTTGTGATAATCAAAGATATTGTCAGCCTTATGGTAGAACTTCATAAGGAACATTTTAGTTATAGTATGCTATGCTTCATACAAACCATTGTTTGTAGTAACCTGAGTCCTGTCTGGAAAGTGGTCTCTGCTATGGAAACCTTTGTAGAGAAGTGGAGAGAGAGGATGATTTGTGTTTGCAAATAGCAGAAAACAGAGGAGGAAGGATCTACAGCAGTGGTTCTCAACCTTTTTTAGACTCACAGTACCCTTCAGAAAATGTTGGCTCTTAGTTTCCACACATCTTTTACTACAGAAAAATAGCAGAGCAATTCTTCTGTTGCAAAAAACTCAAGAAGAGTAAAACAGATCAGAATGTTTTTAAAGCTATGGATCATTAGCATAATGAGGGGTGGGCAAGAGGGGCTCCAAGTTAGCAGCAGTGTTGGAATTATCTCCCACCCCCACAACATACCTATGTCAGGAACAGCAATGCCTGGCTGCTGCTGCTTTAACAGCAACATCTGGGGCAGGTAGAGCATGGCAGTAGCAGAAGCAGCTCAGCTGGAACTGTGTAGGAGTTTTTGGTAAGATTGCTGCTCCCTGCCCCACTCCTGCCCTGATTCTTGGATGGGCTCCCCACCCAGTCTTTGAACTATGTGCCCACACCCTTGCATTCTTGCAAGGTTTGCCTGGAAAGCCAACTCTGCTTGTTACACCGCTACTATACTTTCTTGTTTGAAATATCTGGGTGTAGCTTGTGAATTATGTTTGCACACCTAACAGTGCTAACATTGCATGGCACCCCATAGCACTTTTGAAAGGACCTCCGGGCACCCCTCTGGTTGGGAATCATTTTCAAAAACTGTAGATCATTGATAAGAGAGAATTAAAATCTATTTCAGCTACACAAAACAGGGATTCTACTGGTCTTAAATGTTCATTACCAAATGGCCTTTGGCCTTTGGCTTTGACCCTTTAGCTTATAGGCCAGGGCCCCTTCAAATATGTGATAAGTGGTGGTTAATCTCTTTGGCTCTGTTCGTTAAGGAAATTGTTAAAATCATTCCGCTATATGGAGACTTTTGCAATATGGAAACGAAGCTTTGGCAATCAATCTCAAAAGCTTCAGATGGAGTGTGATTCTAACCTGACATCTAGGAGGGGTGGAATTAGCAGCTTCATGTGAACACTTACACAGTGGATCTTTAATATGTTTGGCATAACCGTATTTGGCAATTTTTGTCTCACAAAATGTACCTATACTATTGTAAAATCTTAGTGGAAATCAAGTTCTTCTATTTTACTGTGATGTAAACTAAAGGAGCTGCCATGAGCACAGAGTATAGAGATTGCCTCTCTGAGCTACAGTGTAGTAAAACCAAGATGCCTTGTCTCCACTGGGTTTTACAGCACAATAGTGATGGCACATTAATGATCACATGCTACAAATGCCATTTTAGGTGGACATGACCTCCTGACCCCGCAGGACGTTTAAAGATGGGAATTTTTCTATGTGATTATACAAATGAATTCAGGCTGCAGCAGCACACAGTACCTCAAATTAGTCATGGTTATGTAGAAAAAAAGTGTCCAAACTGTCATGGGACATAGAAGCATGCTTGAACCATGGCAATAGCATGCCCTGGCTGGTACATCCCCATACTTATCCATATCCCTACTCTTGCTTACATTCTCCAAATGCCAAAATACAGTGGCTGAGCTGTTCCAGGATCATCCAATGCAGCCACTCTGAAGCATGCTTAGAGGCTGGGGTCTTGAAAGTGACTGCAGAGTAACACCCCGAACTGGCATCTCCAGCATGTTTCTGGGTGTAGAACATTGATATAGGAGCAGGCGGTTGAAGTGTGTTCAGGACTGTCCTGGCCAAGGCATGCTGCCACTGTGCTGTAGACATGCCCTCAAGTGATTCATGGAAAAGCATGAATAAGTCAAGAGTGATCTAAAGTGTTTTTGAACCATACTTTTCACATGCCAGCTTTCATTTCCACATATCCCAAATCATCTCTTACAGAGGGGGCTTGTCTTATACTTTGGATAGACCATTCTTTTTATGCAAGGAAAGGCCAAAGGGCTTACAAGAGACAGTGTTATACCCTTTCTGCTTTGGTACAAATAACTACACAAGGTAAACACCTAGTAAGGAATTGGGCCATTAATTTTTACTACACAGCTTAGGACAGGAAGAGAGGAATAATGTCTCCAACTAAAACCCCAGGAATGTTAGGAGTGCATATTTCTGTGCTTAGTTTTCTGAATAGGCAACCAATACCTTCTGGAAAATAATAGTGCAGTACTCACAATGCTGCTGCACCTTCCTCATGTTGCTGGGCTCCTTCCACTGTCCAACAGATTTCAAAGGGAGCAAGAGGGTGCACAACTGGGTCTCTGTGATCATTGCTGCCATCGATGCAGAATGTCACAGTGAGAAAGCAAGTGATTGGTCCAAACAATCAGACATGCTTATCTCCGTGAAGGAGCTTGCTTCATCACAGCTGTGTTTTGTGGTTCCTCTTTGTAAGATGAAATGGGTGACTTGATGATGAACTATGTGCTTGCTATAAAAATGAGTTGGTCTGTTCCCTAAACACTGTATATGTTTATTGCAGGCTGTAGCATAGTTCTATAGATTACATGACAAGCCAAATATGGGTTGAATGGAGTGCTGCCATCTTTTTGGTTATTTTACACAGATGCATTCACAAATTGTAGTAATATATTTCCTTGCTAGTTAAGAATGATGAGGAAATTCCCATGAACAGCAGCTACTCAGGCTGGAAGTATAACTGTGGCTTAGAAGTGGATACACAAAGAAAGCTGACTACATCTACCTATATAGTGTAGCACTGCATCATTCTTCATTAAAAGTTATAATTGATTATGTAAATGACCAGAGGGAAGTTTGAACAGTTTGCCCATGCCTATGCTACCATATCAAGAAAGGCAGCCTTTTACAGGTAGTTGAAAATGATAGGCACACCCAAACACATTTACACAAGTGTCTAATTAGATAATAGTAACAAGTGAATGAAGATACAACATTTTATGATATTATAGTCACTAGGGCCTTATTATTCATTATTAGTCTCTGCCATTTAAATCAATTATTTAATTTTTTTATTGTCATTAGAAATCTGTTGCTCTTCAAGCCAAAGGGATCCACTGTGCTTTCATAGTTTCTAGGGTCAAAAGGGACCTGAACCATTGAGTCCAACCCCCTGCCCTGGGCAGGAATGAGTGCTGGGATCATAATACCCCAGCCAGATATCTATCCAACCTCTTACACTAGGTCCTGGCAAGAGATCCAGGTTCCTCCTTTCCTCAGTGCCTTCTGGAGCTGAAATAGTGAAGTCCCACAACTTCCTCAGAGCCCTATAGCAGCAGCAAGAGATGGAATTTGAAAGGCACTGGCTCCCTCAAAGGCCTCCACTGTCATGGATGCTGAGTATTTCTACAAGGTCATCCTTCCTGATGTCACAACACCTGATTTGCCAGAGCTTCGATCAGTTATTGACACTCTGTAGTACTTATGTAATATGGAAATACGTAAGGGTTATCAATTCTTATGTATCAACAGATATAATTGTCTGAGGTTTAGAAGAAAAGGCTTGCCACGCAGATCTATTCATATTCAGTAAGAAGACTTGTTAATAGTTTTATACCTGTCTGAGCATTGGACACCAGCCACTGTTATAAAACACTGGAATAAATGGATCATTGGTCTGGTCTGGTATAGCAGATTATCAAAAACAGTTCTAACTCTTGTTTTTACTTATCTATGCTTGCAGATTGTGAGTGTAATATACAGGGATAACTGGAATAAGGCCTGAATAAAGGTATATAAGGCCTGCATGTTCTACTACATCTCCTCCCATTGCAGGTTGTTAGTACAGTGTTCCCCCTCTAAACTAGGAATTAAGTGCAAATTGGCCTTTGATACTAACAGATTCAGAGATGCATTATTTGGGTGTAAGTGACAAACTCTTTGTTCTTTGAGAATACTAAGAAGCTCCCAGTTTCTTAATTTATTATAGAATGGGATCCAAGTTACCTACCAGGATAGGTACCCACTGCCACTTTGAAGCTAGCATTTACACAGCATCCTTGATCCACCAAAAAAGCCACATTCATAGCTGGTATACACAACACATGTTTCATGGCTAATTCCAGGCCTTTCTACCAGAATCTTCAGCTCTAATTAACATAACGAATATAAAAAAGAATAGCCACCCAGAAGAAACATATCACTCACTCACCTCAACCTCCGTATAATCTTAATGTTTTCATGATCATCTATCCTCTCCTTTGTCTTCAACCCAGTGTTTGTCACACCATTGTAAAATGTAATTTCTTTTTTTTGTCTATATGTGGATTGTGAATGCTTCTGAGAAGTACCTGGTCTCTAGGCATCAGTACAAACCTAGGAACTATTTACAGAGTTGGCAAAGAGCTATTTTTTAAGTAAGATGATCTGCAGGGATATAACAGTACTATGTTTTATATATATAGTAGCAATTTGAGGTAGTCTCTTAATGACATCCGTTTCTATCTAAGAGCTCTTTCCTGTAGCGTTTTCTCCACAGCAGTAGGAGAAGGTGGAATAATAATGATGATGACGATCAGTAAAGTCCTGAGGTCATTGTTTATGGCCCACTAGGCCTTATCCGCTAGCCTTAATCCTCGTCCTCCAAAAAATATTAAAATGAACTTTCACTATCCCAGATGTACTCCCCCTACAACAAATATAATACATATGTGTTAGCTGTAGAGACCAACTGTATCTAGTATAACCAAAGCACATGAAAATATTTTGTACATGATACTATGGGAAAACATTAGCCAAGCCATCCTTCAAGGACTGATTAAAAGACCAGTTCAGGACACTCCCTCCAAACAAATCATTATCTATTCTTTCAGCAGTTCTGATTTTGAGCATGCTGAGGAAATCTCTGGGTGGCAATTTCCTGAACAGATACAGGAGTCATTCTAAGTTTGAGTCAGAATTTGAATGTGGGTGGTATGGTGTGGGGGAAGAGAGGTACTCAGTATGGAGCTTATCTTTATTGCTATCTGTCTCAGAAATAATGACAGCACATAAAAGTGACAATGTGATTTCAGTTTTTTAATCTAGTTTATCATCATTTTCTCCATCTTGTTCCACAAAGCATTTGACGGAAATCACACAGATTCATGACTAATCATTCTTAAAGTGTGAAGTCTTTTCTAAAAGTGATTTGTCTACTTTATTATCTTTTCCATAATAGTACAGTACTATCTAAATAGTACTGTAACTATACTATAGTACTATAACAGTAGCTATAAATAGATCTGTGTCTTTCAAGGCTAGGAACAGATATTACACATAAGCCAGTTTAAGTGATCAGAAACTGGTTTAAACCTGTAACAGAACAGAAGCTCAGTGCACATAAACTAGTTTCAAAATGGCTGAAACTGGTTTGAGACAAACCTGGTTGAATGTAGTATCAGGCTTCACTGATTTGGCTCAAACCAGTTTATGAAATATCTGTTCCAGACCCCTTCTTGATTTAATTTAAACCAGAGTCCGTCAGCATCCCAGGTGTTTTGCAGCCCTGGGCTGGGCTGGGCTGGGGTCTCTGCTCTGGAGAGCAGGCCTAACCCCACCCCTCTGCTCTTTAGCCAGAGCTCCAGCAGAGACTACAGGCACAGCAGGGTCTGCCTGGCTTCCCCCTGCACCCTCACCCCAACACTTGCTGCTCAAGCAGGGATCCCCGCATCCGTCCCTCTCATCTCCCACAGCACAGACCCCAGTTACAGGAACCTTAGCCAGCATGCGGTATGCTAGTTAATGCTGAGAGAAGTGTGTGTGTGTGTGTGTGTGTGTGTGTGTGTGTGTGTGTGTGTATGTGTTTGTGTGTGTGTGTGTATCTCCAGTTTCACTGGGACAGGACAAAGGTAGACATGACAGAGTCTACTTTGGGCTTTTTGGAGCTAATCAACAGGTCAGCTGGTAATGTCCCTCTGTTCCTTCCTTGGAAAAAGCTGTTTAAGAGGTTGAATTAACGAGAGAGGCTTCTGTTTTCTTGGTGGGCTGCTAAACGCTGTGTTATTACCTTCCTGTTGGCTCCCTTGCTTATCAAGTTTGCAGACAGTATGAAGAATCAGGGAGAGGGAGACTTGAAAAGCTCAGTATGGTCAACAGATGCATGCACTTCACACAAATAGTCCTCCCTCCCTGCCTTGCCTTAGAGCGTTAGCTGGGGTTTGCCAACACTCCGACCCCTGCCAACACTTCCACCCCTTGAACAGCAAGCAGGGGAAAGCTTGGGACTGTGTAGGCATGCTGGGGGTTTAAACCCCTCCCTAATCAGAGGTCCTGCTGGGGCCTGGCCACACTCCACCTAAACTCAGCACTGTGGAAAGGAAGGGAGGACTGCTGTAGCACCCCCCTGGCTTCTAGCCTGAGCTACTGCAGGCATGTGTCTGCATTTTCTCAGTCCAGAGGGAATGTCTGTGCACTAGCAAATCGGTTCAACCTATGCAGGTTAGACTAACTTGCAAAGACTGAGTCAACTCAGGCTCTGGCTTTTTGAATGTCTGCCCCTAGGCTAAAAGAATAATAAAGACAATTCCCTGGAAAGGGTAATTCACATGGACTGAGCTTCCAAAATTTCCATATCTGAATGTGCCTTTATTTAGGAAATCTGCAGCTATTTGTAATCCATTGGGCTATCCACATAAAACAATTTAACAGGTGCAGGAGTTTGAACGTCCTAAATGGATGTGTTTGATGAGGCATCCACTGAATCATAGAAATCAAGGGCTGAAAAGGACCTCAGGACTGAGTACAGAGAGTCAAAATCCTGAGGCTGAATTGATTCAATCTCCATAGGTTAGTCTAACCAGTATAGGTTGAACTGATAAACAAGTGAACAGGGTGCAGACAGAAGTGCAGTTCTCCACTATAACTGAAAGCACTTTGCAGGAAGTATTCTGAGTTACAATGGTCCCCTGGGACAAAATTAAGTTCTAGGGGGAAGGGGAATCTAGCTGATGGTTGGGAGCCTACAGCTGGTTTCCACTAGCAATGTCCCCTCCTCCCTGCAAAGTTGCAATTTTTTCAGTATGGGGGGGAGGGAACTTATTCTAGGGGTTCCCCTGCTGGCATTGGGGGAGTAGGTGAATGGGACACCCTCCCCCCCACCTCAGGGGTCCTCCAATACATGCACCCCTACTCTTCGGTGTGGGCTGAAAAGCCCCAGACCAAACTCTCTCGGCTTACTTTCCCCCCTCCCATTTTGAAAAAAACAGACAGTGAGACAGTATGAAAAAGCAGGACAGGCAGACGTTACAAAGGATACTCTGGTTAAAAATGTCTTAATTTGACCCCTTACGTAATTAGGGTTCATATTTTCACCCAATCAGTGGTTTTGCAGCTGTCTGCAACTGTGCATTTGTGTTTGGTCATAGCTATAGACTTCTTTCTGTGGCCAGATTGGGCATAAATAGTCACTTCTGTCTGCCTGAAATGCAGCCACATGCCTGCAGTGGCCCAGGCCAAAAGCTGAGGGGACACTAAACCATGTCTCCCTGCTCAGCTGGAGCAGACAGCTTGGGCCAAGTCTTGCGGGGAGGGGGAGGGAGTTTGTGGGAGAGGTACAAAGTATCCTGGGATTCTGGGAAACTGAGTTAACTTGAATCTGTAGGGCATCTCTAACATAAGTTCAATAAACCGTTTTAATGTAAATCAGTTAAGCCTGATATTACCAGCCAGGTTTATCTTAACCTGGTGGTAGCAATTTTGAAAGCAATTTAAGTGCACTGACCTTCTGTTGTGTTACAAATTTGAACCAGTTTCTGATCACTTACCCAGTTTGTGTAATTTCTGCCCCTAGCCCAACCTCCTGCTCAAGGCTGGATCACCACTGTCTAAACCATCTCAGGAAGACAAAGAAAAAAACACCCCTTTTCTCAAGCCCCACCATGCTCTGTGCTCTGAATCAGAGAATATAGGAAATAATGATTAAATATTTAAAGTTTCTGAAAACTGTTGCTCATGTGTGATGGGATTTATTGAAGGAGAGTTTGAAGAGAGAGAAAATCCAAAGCATGAATAAGAAAGGTGGGTTTTTTTGTTCTACAGTGGTCAACCTCACCCATTGCCTAAGAACCATCTTTGCCCCTTGAAGCAGAAGGAACAAGAAACCAAGAGAAAAGTTTGTTCGTGAATTCACTTCATGAAAAATAAATCAGTCTTAGAGACAAATCGAACTAAATTCAGTTCCAGTATAAACATGCTCTACTTAGATGAAATCAACAGAGCCATGTTTTCCTATACCAGGCCTTCTCTTGGTCCTATGTTTTGCAGATAAATTAAACATCCTGGCAACCAAAGCAACTAAGAAAGATAAAAAGTGAATAACTCTGAGAAGACAATAGATTAAAAAACCCAAACACTGTAAATACCAGCACAATGACATCAACACTGTAACAGTAACAGGATAAAGCAAAAATATCAATAAGCTTGTAGAACTGGAAGAAAAAGTAGGATTTGAACCTCAAATAATCCCTGAGCACTTCATTGCTTTGTAAATGTAGTTCTATTAAATGAAAAATACACTTAGATGCTGGCATTTTAATGAGCCAGAACAGAATTTTGAATAGCCCACAAATCACATTTTAACTTTCTAATGTTGGCTTGCAAATCTCAATTCCTATTATGTTTTAAATATGTTTTAAATTATAGGAATTGGGATTTGCAAGACAGAACTTAGAAAGTTTAAAAGTGATTTAATTATGATCTAGAAATACCTGCTCAGGAACAGACATTTGACAGTAGAGGGCTCTTTGATCTAGCAGATAAAACCATAGGAGTATCCACAGCTGGCATCTGACAGGACCCAAATTCAGAGCAGAAATAAATATTTTAAAGGTGATTGCAATTAACTTTTGGAATACTCACCTGGAGTCAGGGTAGATTCTCTCTTATTTGAAATTTTGCATTAAGATCAGATGTCTAAATGATACACAGTAGTTCAGCCACAAACTGTTAGAGCTAATACAGTAATTTCTAGGGTGAATTCTTCCACGGCCTATGTTACATAGGATGCCAGACTAAATGATCACAATAGTCCCCTCTTGGCTTTAAAAATAAAATTTATGCACTTGCAAAGAAACCCAATAGTAGCTGTTGGGAAATTTGAACAATATGTTCCCAAGAACTCTACTGAGCAGCTCAAGGGAATTGGGATATTTCTACAGGATAAAGGATAATAGTGCAGTTTAACCCCTGATCATTCAGGTCAGATTAAAAGATGAACAAAAAGAGTTTCCTGCTGTGACCTTCAATTCCGGTTGTTCACACTATAGTTCTAGCCTGGCAGGAAAACAACAGAGGGCAGGCACATTAAAAGGCATCTGTGGCAGAACACAGAAACACACTTTATGGCTTAGTCTAAATTTTTGCAGAATCATTTTTAAGCATGTCTTTAAAAAATAAAAATAAAATAGACATGCATTTTGATCCTGGTGGATGGGTCCAGCATCTTCATGTAAATTTCTGCTTTATAGCTTAATTAGGTCAGCAACATAAGTATTTCACTGGCCACATCTATGCTGAAGGCAGTCTAGATGATGATGAAGCATTTGATGAAGTAAGCTTGGGCTCATAAAACCTTATGCTATACATCTTTGATTTAGTTAGTCTATAAGGTGCAAATCCACCCTGCCTTCTGCCTGACTTCAGACTAACAGGGCTCACTACTTCTCTGTGCTCATGTCTATGCTGCCTCCCTGTGGAGACTTGGACCACTAGTGAAGAAATGAACCCTACCGATTTGCTCTACATGCATATAAGCCCAGCAGTGAGTCAGTGTATATATAGCTTGGAGCCATCCAGAGAGTGTGCTCTGCTGCTGTTCTAAGCAATTTTGTCTCAAGAGAACCCGCGAGCATTACTGAGAAGTGTGCTCAGGGCTGCTCTAAGTGGTAAGCGGTGACTAATTGCTGAGGTTTGGTATGCACTGTTGATTTTTACCACTTTAAAGTGCTGCTGCTGATGCAGTTTAGTGTTTCTCTGACTAGAAACTGCAATATTCTGATACCCTGTCACTTTGCTCAAGTAATGTACAGATATGATTGGAATGGGAATCATAGCAAAGTAGGGCTATAGGAACCTTAGGGCTAGGGACAGGCATTATACATAAACCAGTTTAAGTAATCAGAAACTGGTTTAAATATGTAACAGTGCACATAAACCAGTTTGAAAATGGCTGGAACCAGTCTGAGATAAACCTGGTTTAGTGTAGTATCAGACCTAACTGATTCAGCTCAAACTGGTTTATGTAATGTCTGTCCCAGATCCCTTGCTGGTTTAAGATAAACCAGACTCCCCCAGCATCCCAGCATGCTCTCTGGGCTGGGAAGGGTTCTCTGCTCCACAGCAGGGCTGGACCCACCCCTCTGCTTCTTGGCTGAAACTCTGGCAGACAGTTGCAGGCTGCTCCCCCTCTCCCCCTCACCACTTCCTGCTAAGCAGGAATTCCCCTCTCCCCTCTGCCTTGCTGAGAGGTATCTGTGTATTAACTAGCAGACCACATGCTGGCTCTGGTCAGTGCTGTGACAAAGGCAAAATCAGTAGGTAGCTAATAATGTCCCTCGGTTGTTTTCTTAATGGGGTGGTAAACGCTCTTATCATTTCCATGCTGGGCTAATCAGAGCATCCTGCTGGGGCCTGGCCAGAGCCCCCTTCAGCTGAGTACTGTGGGAGGGAAGGGAGGGCTGCTTTAATACTCCCTGGCTTCTAGCATGAGCCACTACAGGCATGTGTCTGCATTTCTGGAATGAAAAAGGAATGTTGATCCACCTCCAAATTGGTTCAAGCTTTGCAGGTTAAACTAACATGCAAAAATTGAATCAATTCAGGCTCCAGCTTTCTGAATGTCTTTCCCTAGCCCAGGAAATCATCTAGTGCAATCCCAGGCTGGATCACTCTCTTCCAAAGAGTCTTATCCAAGGTAGGGAGGACAGGTAAACAAGGGAAGCTTGAAAATATTGAATATTGATATGTATGTATTACAACTTATAAGGTGTCCTTTATAGCAATGAAAAACATGGCCACTGAAGGTTGTTGTGTGGAAATGCTGGACGAGCTGAAAAGGTTAGGGTGAAGAAAACGCTTATCATTATAAAAAAAATGAGGGGCAATGCAGGGCCCTGGTTGCCAGACAAGTCCTTGCAAGTCCCCTGGCACAACTTTATGAGCACTCGTGGTGCTCTGGTGAGGTACCGGAGGACTGGAGGAGGGCCAACGTGGTCC
>NW_017728918.1:98347901-98357768 GCF_001723895.1 Crocodylus porosus | reverse complement strand
TGGTGCAGGCTCCTACCCTGGGGGTGTTTAAGAGGAGGTTAGATGCACACCTTGCTGGGGTCATTTGACCCCAGTACTCTTTCCTGCCATGGCAGCGGGTCGGACTAGATGATCTGCTCAGGTCCCTTCTGACCCTAGATACTATGAAACTATGAAACAGACAAAGTAGCTGCATCAGGGATCACAGGGAAGAAAAGCAGAGTGGGTAGAAGGGAAAGATCCTTTTCTAGGGTGACCCCACATTGTCCTGGAAAGCACTCATTTTGCTTTCTGTTATCCATCTGAATATGTGAAAGAGGGAATAGAATGTGCCTTGTTATAAGTAGGTTGATCCACTACTTCTCCAATGTTCTGTGTTATCCTTTCAGTAGAGGATTACTTCTATATGTGTGATATGCTCAATTTATCCTTCTACTGGATGATAAGTGGTGACAAAAGTAAAAACAGTGCCATGTGAAATGGACACCAGTTGACTACAAATTTAGTTAAAGCTATTTACATGGAGTAGACATGGTTTTTAAAAAATAGTGCTGAAGGTACATGTGGGAGCAGCTTTCAGTTCTTTACTTTGAAAAACGATGCAGTTCTTGGAAGTTATTTATTTATTAATACAAGCTTTATAGCTAGTGCATTCAATGTCATTTAACTAAACACTGCAATTTTCACTTAAAATCCTGCGAAACATTGCAAAAGTAAAACCAAGTGCTGTAGTACGTGTGCTAAATGTATACCATGAAACCAAATGTCCTTTATGTGAGATGGTAATTTAAGCAAAACAAACAGTTGGTACTTGTTAAGAACTCACACAATTTTTTCTCTTTACTTTTAATGGCTTGTTGTAAAACCTTTGAATGATTCGGTGAAGAAATAATCAATGTAAAGTCATTTTGCCAGAGTGGAGGTAATAAACTTTGTTGTATGTGGAATATACAGTACTTTAGCAGCACACAGGAATCTTTTAATAGTAAAGAACTATTTATTAGCTTTTCACTTTGCCAAAATGATCGCTAAAATTAAGTACAAAGAGGATTCAGCACAGAAACGATCGTTTGAAATTCAGTTTGAATAACCTTGGATTGGTTGTTTAAGGAGCAGGAGGTAGAAATGGTTTGGAGAAATATGCATATGTGTATAACACACACACACACCTTTAGATTGTTTAGTTCTGAATGTATTTGAAAAACACACTTTTGCAAATGTTGAAAGCATGTGCATTCAGGGAAAACAAAGAGAATCACTGAAATATTAGGATCCAAATAAGAGATTTGCATTCACAATAAATTTATTTCCTAAGGGTGTTTGGGATGCAGAACTAAGCATTTATATTCAATATAACACTCAGAACTTATAGTAATTCATTACTATATTCATAAGCACACAGGCTTTCGATGAGACAGTATATTATGGCATCAAAGGGGCCTCTTCAGTCTTTCTAAGCAATGATCTGAAATTAACATCTGGGTTCAAGGCTCATTAGAGTTAATGGAAAGACTTCTGTTAACTCTGATAGACTTTAGTTCACACCCTGAATATCCTTGATGTTCTTTATTGAGGCCACGGTACTAATTAAATATACTATAATATATCTATACATTCCACAATTGGTAAAAATACTGGGGAAACTAAAAGCAAAATTGAAGTAAGAAATTAAAAAGCAAATTTGGAACAATATAAATAAGTCTGAATCACCATGGTACTTTTTCTGTACATTCAGTGAAGGTAAAATTCATCCCTCTGCACAGGGTCCACATAACGCATATTTAAATTCCCCATAAATCTTATTTTGAAGGCTTGTGTGTGAAGTAAATGATGAACAGATTGTATGTTGGTTGACTGCTGGTACAGGGGCCCATAATTTGTATGGAAGATATCCTTGTTTATAGAACAGATCTTGAAAGTCTTTCATTTCTTGTAAGTTACCTTTCTCACTGTTACATTCATCCTTTTTCTAGCAATATCTATCATAGTGAAAGTGCTTTGCCACATCCTAGTTGCTGCACAAATCCAGGTGTTCACTTTGATTCTAAGAATGAATTTGGGGGTAACTGGCAACAACAAAATGCATCAAATTGCCTTCAACTGATAAAGGGATTACTTTCCTGAAGATGGGTATACAGAATACTAGCACAGTTGGGTTAGTTTGCCTGATACCACTTAATGACTATTTTGTTCCCGAGAGATTCAGGGTCCCTAATTAAAGACTTCATCATGGAAGGCAGCTACTGAAATATCTAATAATGAGTGCTCTGATCACACCCACCATACTTCTCACTTCTGGGCAGGAGTGGAAATAACTCCTTATCAGTTTGGAAGCTGTTTCAGGAAAGATGGACACTGGGGTTTAATCTTTAAGTTTCCTTAGAAGGCCTGCTATTATGTGAGATAATCATATCATCCTTCTGAAAACAAAAAGGAAGTACTGGCTGATTATAACAACAAACCAGTCATTTCAAAGAAAGAACAGAGCAGCTTTCAGATAAAACTCTTTTTTTTCCTGGCAGGTTCCTTTGAATGGCATACAGAAGAAAGGGCAAATCAATAAAAAGTTTACAGGCTAAATTTAGAACTATTCTAATTACTGTGGGCATTTTAGTCTCTTGTTTTCCATTAACCATTTTTTGAGTGATCTCACCAGGTTACCAGCAGTGCAGATGTCTTCAATGGATACTCACTCAAGCCTAATGATTAGATTAAGGAGCAGTCAACTGATGCATTGTCTCAGTTAAAATTATGACACATTTTTCTCAAAGAAGGTTTGGTTGTGGGCTTCTTTCTTTTGAGAAAATGGATAATACATGTAGTTGTGGACAATACAAAGCCCAAGTGAAGACACAAGATTTAGCATTGAAAAGTAGCTTGCAACACTGACAAGGGTGCTTCGATCCCTTGAATTCCATGAAGGACAACCCTCCCCCCCGCAAAAAAAATAAAACCCCAACACATTCTATTACAACTGAATCCAAAAGCACGAGCTAACTGAGTCAGCTCAGAGTAAGCTCCCCTTGAGTAATGGATTTTTTTATTCTCAGAAAAAATGAGCTAAATATATTGATTATGCAGGTTTTTACAAGTTAGACAGGCCAATCCTGTAAGAATTGAAAGCACAAATCATATGATCAGATAAGTACATGAACAGCTGATTTCTATAGGCTCAATACAACAGTAAATGATGTAAGATTGTAAGCCAGTGTTACTGTAACGTAAGCAGCTTTGCTAATTCTTTTTTTTGCCTGGAGTCTGTGGTTTTGGTTACTGAACAAATAAGATTTCACCAGTCCTCTTTTTATCAATCATCTTAGTGAAGATGAGCAAGTAGTAGTAGGCAACTGTCAATCCTTTTGGATCATGGTGTATGCATGAAAGGACCTTTAACATGCATGCCTAGGCAGGAGTGGAGGCTGCCCATACCATCCATCTCCACTTTAGACAGAGTCCTCTATGGCTTGTAGCTATATGCACATCCAGGAATCAAATCTGGGTCTCCTACATGGGGGACAAGAATTCTACCACTGAGCTACAACAGTGAGTATGAGCAAGTAAACTTGGATTAAAATCGTGTTCCCATTAAAATTAATGACATTTTTGCCATTGATTTGAGTGAATAAGTTAGTACGTAACACTTTGTGTTTAATAGGGCTGTGCGAAATTTTGCTACCTGTTTCATTTCAATGCTATTTCGACTCATTTCAAGCTTGAAATAGCGAAATCAAGATGAAACAAAAGGCTTCAAAACAGCCTCGAAACAAAATGAGGGCAGTCAAAATGTTTTGAAAGTTTCAAAACATTTAGAGTTTCAAAGCAACCTGGCTGAGTTCCCCTCTCCAGTGCTAGGGTTGGGCTGGGGAAGAGAACCTGGCCTGATTGCTAAGTTCCCCTCCCCAGCATTGCAATCCATTGGGCTGGGGAAGGAAACTCAGCCCAATTGCTGAGCCCCAGTGTTGTGATCCATTGGGTTGGGGA
The DNA here is from genome assembly GCF_001723895.1 of Crocodylus porosus. NCBI lineage: Eukaryota > Metazoa > Chordata > Crocodylia > Crocodylidae > Crocodylus > Crocodylus porosus. The sequence goes on along the minus strand of NW_017728918.1, from coordinate 98,353,808 downwards.
GGGGAACTAAGCCTGATCACACAGCATCCGCAGCCCTCCCGGGGGTCCTGGTCTGCCTGCTGGATGAGAGAAGCTGGGTGCTGCTGGCTGGGACCAGCGACATGCTGGCGCCATTCCTAGGCAGCAGCATCCAGTGTTCCTTCCTTATCTGGCAGGCAGAGCAGGGGCCCACAACCTCAGGAGGACTGGCACAGCCCCCACAGCCCGCCTGGGGTTGCAGGCCCCCGATCTGCTCACTGGATGAGAGAAGCTGTTTTGAGCTTCCCCCTTATAGCCTATGGGTGAAACTTGAAACAGCATTGAAACAGCATCACTGTTTGGATGAAACAAAATGGAACAGCAGTTTCAAATCGAAACAAAATTTGAAATGAAACACTGTTCCGTCAAAATGCAAGTCAAAACAGAATGGTGCCATTTCGCACGACCCTAATGTTTAACTGGTAAACTATCATAATTTTGCATAACATAGGTATGCTCGTATTTCACATTAAATTCTAAATTATCTTTAAAAAGGAAATGTGGATGAGGTAAACGCTTTCAATCTTAAATAATTTGCCCCATATAAATACAATACTTATTGCACTGTATTTATCTTATATGGAATTATTTTTCCCATGCTTAGGGTAGTCATCTAGAGGAGACAGAAATACAGATTTTTCTTCTTCATCTGAAGCATCAAAGATTGATCACAGCTAAAACTGGGGTTTGGGATGGGCATGTAGATGTTGCTAATGTTAGCAAACTGTTCAGGAGCTTAACTGACATGCCAGTTTGGGGTCAAGAAGAAAATTTCCCCTGGATCCGATTAGCAATGATATATGGGGATGTTATGCCTTCCCCTATATCATGGAGCACAGTCCATTTTCTAGGATCATAAGATTAAATTAATATTTAAATTTATGAATTCTTTGCCATTCCAGGGGACCAAAGTATTAGTGACCCCCCTGGTATTTCCTCCCCTCTCCTTGCGTTAGAGTTTTTGAGGCTTTTGTAGCCAGATTCTAGTCTACGTACCAGACATACAGGTGGGCTTGGGTGCCTAAGTACAATCCTATTCTACTCTGCTCAAGTCCCTGAAAAACAGTTAAAGCAATGGGTGGATATGTCTATCTCCTCACTGCTTATTTTTTGGGACTCAGTCTTAAGGATAAGATGACTTCTTGTTACCAAAATAGACACACCAATAGATTTTCAGAGCTTGAACAGGATGGAATAGAATTGTACTTACGTGCCTAGTACCTTTTAGATACCGAATAGGTGAAGTAAAATCTAGTCCTTGGTCTTAGGGTTCTCAGAGGGTTTTTAAGGAGAAGTGCACTTCTGGTTTGTGGTATGTGTGTGTGGAAGCAAACAGATGTTCCTGTGGATTTTACCAGGCTCATCATCTGTTACAGAGTTGTCCATAATTGTGGCAAACTTGACTTGATGACCCTTCCAGTCCTATTTTTCAATGTACACATGGCTGAATAAATGAAAGGACAATAGCAAAGAACCAGGATTGCACCACACAGTACGTATAACCAATGCCAGTAATAAGTCTTGATCCTAAAGGGATGCTGCAGATATACTTCTGTGTGCATCTGAAGTAATAGTTTTTGCCTAAACTCAAAACTGAGGTTGGCTCTTGCTTTCCTTCTCTCAAGATTGGAATGAGGGATTATAAGTAGTTTCAACATTATGCTTTTCAACTGACAGTTAGACAGACTGGGATGACTGCCCTTGATAAAGAGATTGGGGGTTTTGTCATTGACACTGGCAAACAAAAGTTCATGTAAATTTGCTAATTCTATATTATTTGAGGCTCTTAGAATGAGTGAACATCCTGAGCAAAAGAGAACCATATAGATCATAAAGCACAGATGTTACTATATCCCTCTTGTAAGATAAGCTGTTGCTTTTTTCAGTTGTTGCAGTCTTTGAGCAGTTTACACAGGCAGAGCCAAATATACCTAATCCAGAATTCATAAATCCATGGATTATTGTGTCCAGTTAGTCAGGGAACATAGTATTTCATATAATATATTTGTGAATTTTATTTTCATTTTAAGAAAATTCTGGGTTGGATAAATCCTGTGGATTGTTTTCAGGCCAAAAGCAACGTACCCTTGATATCAGTAACTGCAAAGACTATTAAGTAATATAGGAATTTAAATTTTGCATGCAATTTACAACCTCCTTCCTTATCTCTATTAATATCCTTGGTGGCTCCTGATATTGCCAACAATTTGAAAAATCATGGGCTCATTTATTCCTACACCATGTTTCCTTGAAAAGGACTGCTGGACCCCTGTCTTAAGGAAAGAATGGAGCTACCAGGAAGCCAGTTACAGCTGCTTGGATCTCACTCCAGTTCTGTGAATCTTCTGAGCATTTCTGTGGCTCCTGTAGAACTTATAATATATTGCTCAGAGTACATCACACATTGGATGATTCCTGTTTCTCCCATTCCTTCCCTGACAGTTTCTCTAGAAAAGGGCTTATGTGGTTGAAAGCATAGGTGCTGCCTTGGCCAGTAATAAACAATGTGTTTGAAGGCAGTGTAGTAGGGTCAGTTTCTACTCCCTGAGGAGTGCAATGAGATGGAAGAGGGTAAGAGAATATATTCCCAGAAATATCTAACTATAAGGTTTCATCAGGGAATTCATAGATTCATAGATTGTAAGGCCGGAAGGGACCTCAGAAGATCATTGGGTCCAGCCCCCTTCACCAAGCAGGAAAGATAACTGGGGGTCAGGTGACCCCAGCACGGTGACTGTCTAGTCTCCTCTTGAAGATTTCCAGGGTAGGCGATTGCAACACCTCTGGAGGGAGTTTATTTCATAGTCTGGACACCCTGACTGTGAAGAAGTTTTTCCTTACGTTGAGCCTGGAGTTGATCATCCAGGAGTTTGTGGCCATTACTCCTGGTTTTCCCTTCAGATGCCCTGGTAAACAGTTGCTCACTGAGCCCTTGATGTACTCCCCTAGTGTTGTGGTAAGCTGCTACTAGGTCCCCTCTCAATCTTCTTTTACTCAGGCTGAAGAGTCCCAGATCCCTCAGCCTTTCCTCATATGGCTTGTCTTTTAAGACTCTGATCATATGGGTGGCTCTCTCTCAAGCTTGTCCACGTCTTTGTTAAAGTGTGGTGTCCAGAACTGGATGCAGTAGTCCAGCTGCGGTCTCACCAGTGCTGAGTAGAATGGAAGAATCACCTCCTTGGGCATTGCTGGAGATGCTTCAATTGATGTATACCAGAATATTGCTTGCCATACTGGCTACGGCATTGCGCTGCCAGCTCATATTCGTACTGTGGTCTATTATTACCCCCAGATCCCTTTCATTCATGGTGCTAGTCAGTTTGGTGCTGCAAAGCCTGTAGGTGTGTTGGGGGTTGTTTGTCCTGAGGCGGAGTACTTTACTTTTCTCAACGTTGAACTTCATCAGGTTCTGATCCACCCAACTTGCTAGCCTGTTTAAGTCCACCTGTAACTGTACCCTATGTTCAAGCATGACCACACTTCCTCGCAACATGGTGTCATCCACAAACATGGCCAGTGAGCTCTTCACCCCCACATCCAAATCATTAATAAAGATATTGAAAAGTACTGGACCAAGCACTGACCCCTGCGGGACACTGCTGACCACTTCTCACTAGGGTGACACAGATCCATTCACTATGATTCTCTGGGTCCTATTCTGTAGCCAGTTTCTTGCCCACCTGACTGTCTTGGAGTTAAGCCCACAATCCTCCAATTTTCTTGCAAGGAATGCCTCAAATTAAATTCCTAAAAGGACTTGCTTTAGAATTGTTGGTTGTAGCTGTGTTGGTCTAAGGACATAGGGAGATGAGGTTCTTTGAGTATATATGATATCTTTTATTAGACCAACTAAATAGAGAGGGTCCAGGGAAGGGTCACTCACATGGTCAAGGGGCAGTGGGGCAAGCCCTACAAAGAGAGGCTAAAGGGCCTTAACCTATTCAGCCTCCACAAGAGAAGGGTAATAAGGGATCTGGTGAAGGGTGATAAGGGCCATTTACAAACCCCTCAAGGAGGGACTTGCAGAAATTGGGGGAGGCCCTGTTCCCCTGGGCACCACCTGGGGTTACTAGGGATAATGGCCACAAATAGAGAGAAGGTTCAGGTTGGACATCAGGAGACATTACTTTACATTTAGGGCTGCCAGGCTCTGTATGGGCTCCCAAGTGAGATGGTATTTTCTCCTACCTTGGGGGTCTTCAACAGGAGGCTGGACAGATATTTGGCTGGAGTGATATGATCCTGGCACCTGTTCCTGCCTGGGACAGGGGGTCAGACCTGATGATCTGTTTAGGTCCCTAAACACTATGATCCTATGAACTAATAGAAAAATGGTTCTTTGCAAGCTTTCGGGCGCACACACCCTTTTTCAGGCATAGGAAGAGTCTGCTGGTGTTATGGGTTCTCCATGGTAGAATAGAAGGCAACGTGCAAAATGCGGGTCTGTAAAAATGCAAATGCATGGCAGTGAGGATCAGACAGAATGGGAGACAATAGGTGTGAGATAGGTAGGTAGGGTGGGGAAAGCGGGAAATGTTGAACTGGTAATAAAATGTAGCTGGTAAAATGCAGACAGGCTACCTGCAGTTATCAGAAGTTAGGTAGGTTATAATGTGCCATTAATCCAACGTCTATGTTTAGTCCATGTTTTTTTGTATCCAGTAGTTTTATAAAGTGTTATGAAACTTTATTAAGGGAATCACTACATTCCTACTTCTTTTGATTTAATGAATATACATTTTTTAAGTAAAAGAACAAAATATAACGGTCAGTAGTCAAACAACACTATTCTACATTAACTGAGGACGCAGCCCATTATGTTTCCCTACAAATGGAAGCTGGCATTGTATGGAAGTGACTTTTTTAGATCAACCATTTTCTTGTTCCACTACTTGAAACGGACAGTCCTTCTGCTGAAGAATGCATACACTATTTTATTTTGGCTAGTGCTGTTGATAATTGCAACAAAGAACCAGTAGACTATGACATCTAAGTTTGAAGGAACTAAGTTTCCTAGCTCTTGTGATGAAATTTCTACTGGTTCCAGTGCAAACAATGATACATCATCTTACCTCCCACTACTGCCACTGGGTGTTTCATCACAAGCCCAACAGGGATGCGAATGTTTCTGGGAGGAGATTAAGAAGTTTCAAGAAACATATCCATTAATGTCTGGCCAGGGTTGTTTGAATGAATAAACTGAAAAATGCATTGCATTCAAAAGTTTGTCTAAGTCTATCCCAACTGTGTAGTTGGTCCAATAAAAGATAACCAACCATAAAAATCCTTGCCTCTCACTAAGATTGACTCAGACATCTTTTCACTTAATAATTCCTGGAATATAATTTCTATGTGTTTCCTACTGCCTCAAAAGAGTTAAAATGCAGTAGAACCCAGATTTTTTAGAGGATCAGATTTCTTAACCCAGGCAAAAAGGAGGATTGTGAACTATCTCCAGGACATTTATAGCTGTGGCAAATAAGCTGTGCAGGGGCAGCTCTGGCTGTTTGCTGCAGCTTTTTTCAAAGGGCACTGTCTGTCCAGGCAGTTGTGTGGGGTCACAGCTGTGCTCCAGCTGAAAGGTAAAGCAGTGCCCTTGGAGTAAAACGTATAGCAGTCTCTGGAGCAGCTCTTTCTTGAATTGACACTGTGCTGCAAATGAAGTATATCATGAACAACCTGGATAAGAAAAACCTGGGTTTCATAGTTACTAAGGTCGGAAGGGACCTGAGTAGATCATCTAGTCTGACCCGCTGCCATGGCACGAAAGAGTACTGGGATCAAACGACCACAGCAAGGTGTTCATCCAGCCTCCTTTTAAAAGACCCCCAGGGTAGGAGCCAGCACCACTTCTCTTGGAAGTTGGTTCCAGATCCTAGCCGCCCTGAC
>NW_017728918.1:98335638-98347801 GCF_001723895.1 Crocodylus porosus | reverse complement strand
CTACCCTCTGCCAGCTTGTGACCATTATTCCTGGTCACTCCTGGTAGTGCTCGGGGGAACAGGGACTTCCCCAGTGCCTGCTGGTCCCCCTGACTAGTTTGTAACCAGTTTATTTGAATTAGCACTGTTTCTTTGACTGTTTTCATGGAAAGCTCATGGCCTTTTAGAGTTATTGTTGGGTTTTTGAGAAGTCAAATTGCTTTCAGGCTGTCATCAAATTTGAGAAACTATATTTAAGACTGTATTTGATGGAAACTGGGATAGTCCAAATTTTTAAAATAAATTTGCGGGAAATTTGCCTAGTTTTTAAATGGAGCAGAAGAACTTAATTGATGACTTGACAATTTTTTGGAACAAGTTCTCTTCAAATTCTCTAGCACAGTGACAATACAATACTTGGATTGGATATTCTTTCACACACTAGCTACATGAGAAATGTTCCTTGAGCCATTGTGTTCATTATAGTAGAATCTTATGATGAAGTCTTTTCCCATCATAAGTTATCTTCATTCTGCTCCAACCCACTGCTCAGATTGCTACTACGACTGATTCCCTTGATACTTAAGTATGCATGGTTACTGGTCTGGTGCATGTTTAGTATCTGATTATGAATTGGTGCTCAGCTAAAAGAACACAGATGCTATGGATGGGCCTCAAAGGCAGATACAGTGGAGGGAGACCAACTTGATCCTTTCCCTGAGATGAGCCAGTTTCCAACCTGCTCCACATGTGCTAGCCCTAGAATGGATAGCAGCAGAGCCTGCTTAGTGTGGCACTTGCTAGCTCTACTGAGGTGCAGATCCAGTTATCTGAGGGACAGTGTCATACAAATATGGTTTTGCTGTTTGTAGTCTACAGTTAACATGGAAAGCTAGCTTGGGTGGCTCTGCTTGCCAAGTGACCAAGAGTGACGATAATTTGTGAGGCTGTAAGATAGGGCTGGTGGGAAAGATGAACTGTAGGGGCTTGGTGGGGTGGGGAGCTGTGGGGGAGATGGACTGTAGGGCAGCAGGTGAGGGTGCAGTGGGATAGTGCAAGAGCGTGGGAAGGTTGGGTATGGGGGCTGTGCAGGGGAAGGAAGGTAGATCTTTCCAAAAGCTCTAGGAGTGTGCACATCTGCAAATCTTTACAATCCAATCTCCTAGTTAGATTTTATAGCATTTCTGTCAAGGGTAGCCACAAGAAGCTTATATACAATTAACATACAATCATCTACCTTAAGGGTGGATTTGGTTTAGGCTCTTTGACCATGGAGGTGAGTTTAGCTGAAAGGTACTAAATTTACAAGGTGATCTAAGGAAGCCTTTCTCTACTGAGAACCGTGAAGATGTTTATCTGATGGAACGACATCCTTTTCTACCATTTTTATTGCATAGGCCTGTTGGATCATTCAAACAAGCCATCTACTAGCAGAAAATAACTGGAGATGTCATTTCTTGTGGCAAAAACCTAAAAAAAAATATGTCCTTTATTTTGTTTCATTATGAGTAGGTCCAGATTTGCTATGAGCAGTGTCCTGCTGTATCTATTACTCAATATTGCAGCACAGCTGTTTTAAACTTCCTAAAAGGATTCCAGGGCAATCAGCTGGTATTTATTGCCTTTAGAGAATACATTAAGGGTGCATATTTTTATGTTTGTGAAGAAAGCAATGTTTAATAACAAACAGTTTTGGAAAGTACTTTAACCACATTTAACAGAGTAACAAATAACTGTGATTTAAGAGCATGCATTTTAAATTGAGAAAAGTTTGGTTTTCTTCCTAAAGGAAAGATTCTTTTGCAAAGATCAGATTAGTAACCTTCTCAAACAGCCAAAGGACTTCAGATGCTTTTACTGCTTCACTGGCTACTTGAGTTTTCTTTTCTCTCTCAAGTGTTTCCCAAAGAGAAAACAAGTCGAAGAGTTTCTCTAAGTGGAACATTTTTTTTGACTGTTGAAGAAAGGGGACTACGGCATAAAAGGGAACATGTATTGTATTTTTCTTTAATCTAAATTTACAAAACAATTTTCAGACATTTCAACTAACAACTTGGCATCAGTAATTTAGGCAATCTGACTAGGAGTGAGCTATTTTGGTAAAATTCATCTTATACCAATTGATTCACACATGTTCTTTTTCCAAGGAGACAAGACAAGCTTAACATTCAGCAGCATTCTCTGCTTTCAGCTTTAGTTGTTTGCCAGTTCATTTTATTCACTTGAAATGCCAATTTTCCATACACTATTTAATGTAGTGAGCTTGCAAGGAAAAAAAAGAGAGGGGAAAAGACAGAGGGGATTTAACTATGTGTCCTTTTCCCCCACCTGGGTGCTCAGTATAAACATTGGAATGTAAAATGTAGTCATGCTGTATAAATCCAACACCATGTCAAGGGTTAATGTTTAATCATTGTCTAAACCTGAATATATCCTGAGAGCAAGTGCTGTGCTTTGGAAGATTAGTTCTGAGTGCCTTTCATGCCGTTTGGAAGAATAGAATACATTTCCCCTTCAATGCCTAGTTTTTATGTAACAAAACCTGTAACTTCAAGTGCTTAAATGTTATTTTTTTAATAAAAACTGTGATAAGTAAAACAAGGAGAGAAAATCCCACAAGACCCAGGAATAAGTATCTTTTGACTCTGCTATGAGTAATCCAGATAATACATCATTTTCTGGTCAATGTTTGGGTCCTTTCGATCATAATATTTAGCAGTTATTTCTTTTCACTCAGAGATTGCAAAGGGTAATGTGTTAATTAAGCCCCTCAACACCCTTTCATGTAGGTTAGTTTCTGTCATCTGACCCAGGAAGGGCATTTTTAAATGGTATTTCCCATTCTGTGCACAGACAACAGTCAGAAGTTATGTAGAACAGTGGAAAAGTAGCAGTCTGCCTTGAGGAGGAACTGTTTCTGGGTGTTTGCATCAATGCCATGCACCTTTGGGAGGTCTAGCTTTCTAATGTCCTGCCCAATAAACTTTTCTTGCTTGTCTAGATTAAGGTTTGGGCCGTGGTTTCAGGTCTTGCTTTCCTCTCCTGACTTCTTCTGGGGCCACCGCACAGTCCCTGAGGAGCAGGAACCAAGTAATTTTTGAGTTCTCCCGAGTGCAGGAAATACACATTTTCGTCGTCTTTAAGAGACCCATGTGATGGGTTGAATGATTCCTTATACGTTCTTCTCTACGTAATGCCAAGCAAAACCTGGTTCAGACCAATGTAGGGGGAAGATCGGCAAAAAAGAATGCAAGAATTGTGAGACCCAGACCAAAGCTGTGTTTATATCACCTTAAGGAACAGCACTTGGATGGAAACATATTTTCTCAATGTGCTAATCGGGAAATAATGGAAATAATCAAAGGATTATTGTTTTTTCTTCTCTTACATCATTTAAAAACTATCTTGCTGATATCATGCTTAATTTCAGGTATCTGGTAAAGTCTGTGGAGGTCTCCTGCTTCAGAAACCAAAATGATTTATTGAAGGGTGGACACAACACAACACAGTAAATCCATTTTACAGAAACAGCTGGAGAGAAGTCATTTTTTAAAATTATGAGTTTTGTGCTTCCATAGCTAAAGGCGAGTATAAACATAAAGAAAGTTAAACTCTTTGTATCTTTGCCCTTCCTCAGAAGTAATTTGATGAAAGATTGGCATTTTTATGATCATTTTAGGCAGGAAATTGTTATTTGTTAATTCAGCCTCCTAAGTGTAGCTTGTCTAATGTGAAAAGACATCTTGACAAACTAAATGCAGTTACTCAACTAGTTGATGAATAACATGAAGAGGAAACAATCTACTTTGCAGGGAGTGGTTTAAGTGTAAATGTTTCGGTAGAATCAAAATACATTTAATTGAAGCCGATCTAAATTTGTAAGGACTCTCAATGTCTTGAGTCATATTTGCTCACCGCTGTGTAATGTTTTCTAAATGTTTGTGCCTGTAAGAATTGTACCCCAGCCAATATTTGTCTTACATAAAAGTAATAAAAGGGGTCTTTACTATGGTATTTCTTTAACCACTCATGTGAGGCCTAGAGAGGCTCTGAATTTCTCTCAAATGAAAATACAGAAGACTTGAGAGAGAGGGATAAAGTGTGAGGAGGCCACGTCCAGCTCTCAAACTATGAAAACTTAAACCATCATGATGTTGTTTTAAAAACATTATTTTTTAAAACAATGCATTTTATGCTGTATTTCTTCATTTTCTGATTTCTAAGTCTTTGCATCCATATTTTCAGGATTTTCTCTACAATGACAACTAGATGACTCCCTCCATCTTTCCCCACCCTACTCTATATATTTACAGGACTTAAAGAAATAAATATATACCTAGATTTTATTAAGCCTTTATCACAGTCCACAAGCAATTTTCAGAAGGAAGCTAAGTACATAACTGGTTGAACAACTACAAATGGATGAATGTCAGGCTAGCAGGTGGTTACAGAAGCGTAGTTCTACTAGGGTTGGTTTTGGGTTTGCAGGTTTAATGAATTATTTGGATTCAGGAATACAGAAATTCCTGAATAGGTCTGCAGATGACACAAAACTGGGAGATAAATGTTTCAAATATTTTGCACAGTAGGATTAAAATTTAAAGCGGTCCTGATAAACTGGAGAATTGAGAAATGAAATTCAGCCAAAATAAATGTCAGGTTCTATACCTTGGAAAGGGGGAAAACAAGTAAAATACTGGGTTGGGGTAACTAAACAACAGCAATAATGAGAAAGATTGAGGTGGGCAGGGGAGGGTATGGTTGATCAGAAACGCAACAGGAATCAGTAAGGTGATGTTGTTACAAACAAGGAAATTCAACTTGGGGACAGATCAACAGAAGTATTGTATCCAGAACATACAAGGTAATACTCCCACCCTAGTACTTAGAGCTGATCAGGCATCTGATGGACCAGTGTTTCCAGTTGTGGGTGCTGCATTTTAAGAAGGATTTGGAGAAACAGGAATGGATTTGGAAGCAAGTGACAAATATAATAGAAAGTGAGCCATATGAGGAAAGAATGAGAAATATTTAGTTTGGACAAAAGGAAATTAAGGAATGGCATGGCAGCAGTTTTTAAAGTTTTGAAAGACTGCCATAGAGATGAAGAATCATGTTCTGCCTTTCCACAAAGGAAAGAACATGTGGCAATGGCTTTAAAGCATGTAAAGCAGATTTGGATCAAATCTCAGGAAAAACTTCTGAACTGAGAGACGAGAAGGGCAATAGAACAAGCTGCCAAATCTTCTTCACTGAAGGTTTTGAAGAAGGGACTGGGCATTTATCTATACGGGATAGCTGAGGAACAACAGTCTTTCATCTATGCAGGGGTTTGAAGTGATACATGAGGTCCCTTCCAACTCTGATACTAGGTTTCACAAGATGAGACTTTAAGGAAACAGCAAATAAACATTATAAAATCATCATAAAACCACAAGAAGCACCACCAAGAAGCCTACATTTGCTAGGGCATTCCAGGTTCAGTTTTGCCTCAGGTCTGTACCTTTAGTGTATAACATAGTTGCAAATAGCATTGCCCTCTGAATATCTGTCCCACAATTCCTGAGGCCAACACAGCTGTCTGAAGAAGTGGCTCATGGAAACTTATGAAAGACTTTTTCATAACCTAGTGGAATTGTTATAGAAAAGGTGACATACCCATTAAGTTCTTGTCAAGATCTCATGGAGTCATCTCTAGAAGCAGGGCTGTAAGTTTGCTGCAGGAAACATAGGAGTGGCACTAATTTGCCACTGTGCATTCCCCTGCACGTGGGGTTTGGTGGGGAGCAAAATGCCCCGTTTTGGGGAAACAGCCATTTCTTCACTCTTCCTGATTCCCACTGTGCTGGAGGAACTGGGGAACAACTAGAGGAGGGAAGACACTTTGGCTGGTAAGCAGAGAATCTCCCTGGAAGACCAAGCCTCTGTGTTTGTCAGCACACATTCCTGGAGCCTATGCTACACTGCTTTTTTTTGCAGCAGGTTTTTTTTTTTTTATACCAGGAGTTCCCGCTATCAAATTTTGGCACATGCTGCAAATTTGCAGTGCAGCAAAGAGTTGCATGCGTGTGCCATGTGTGATTTGCAGTGCCTCAAACAGGTGTGAGGGTTGCACACTGCATGTGTGCACTTGTCTGCACGTGAAACTTATACACACACACATACACACACACGAGATATTGACACACATAAAGGGTGTGCACAGCATGCAGAATCCAATTAGTGTGTGGTCACTTCAATTGAATTTCTCTCTATTTCTCATTCCTTTCATCCTTTCTATCATGGATGGGGTCAAGATTGTGGGGTCAGGGACAGGGGTGCAACCATGTCCCCTTCAGCTACGTGCCCCATACATAGTAAAGACAGCTCATTGTGCATGTGCCATACAGCAATCTCTTGCTGTAATCCTGGATGCCAGTGAGCTCTCAGTCCACTAGCATGTCAGTGCAACTCCTGATGGGAGGTTTACATGTACTGTGATTTCAATGAGCTCATCAGCTGGTAGGTGCAGGAGTTCCCCGAAATCCTGACTTTTAAGCAGCTCCAGAGTCTTCCCCTCCTTTCTTCCCCACCCTGAATTCAGCAGTGGCAGAGAGATTCCACAATTGCATGAAAGCAGGTGCTGAATGTTGCTGCTGGACACTTCTCTTCTCCTTCCCCCTGAGGAGGGAGAGGAAAAGCACAAAACAGCAGGCTCTGAACCTACTTGAAGGCAGGGACTCAAGGCAGACCCTATGTTGACCACTGGTGAGCTCATATTGCTCACTGCACATGGAGTACACAGTCAAAGCAGGGTGCAGCCTCTGTGGGACCATACTGTGGCAGTGTGATCACACATCTTTGGATCCGCTCCTGCTTCCTGTTTGTATGAAATGAATCCAAGGAGGCCTCTCCGCAGTTTAGAGTTTTACTTTCTTGATCCATAATATTACTGCAATACAACTTAGGACCTTTTTAAATGATACCTATTTGACTACTTTTGTTACTCAACAAGAATCTCTCAGAGTTTGAGAGTCTGCTAAGATCTTTTTTTCTTCCTTTTCAGTCTCCAATTTTTCATGGCCAGTGCAAGCTACTTTAATTGTTCCTCTGATTTTTGCTTTCATCCTCTTCAAAGGTTTTCCCTATTTTCTATCCACTGTTGATAGTAGTTTACCAGCACAGAAAATGGTTTAGACTTGTAATACAACTCATCCTTCTCTATGTCTCTCTCCATCTCTCTCTGTCATTTAGAGTCTATTTATCTATAATATTCCACTTATGAGACTCTTTCAGTAATTTCCACAAAGATACTATAAGGAAGCATTGGATGCTAAAGATAGATTTTTATGATATGAGAATGTGAAGACTGGAAGCCACTTTCTGGGTCAAGTCTCCAGCTATCGCAGCCAAATGCATCATAAAATCTCCTTTCTTAATTGTATCAAACTTAACCTTAAAACTAGGTAGGTTTCTTGCCCCCCACTACTATTAGCAGACTGTTCCAGAAACTTACTACTTTAATGTTAGGAAACTGCTCATTTCCCAATCAAATTTATCTATGGCTAATTTCCATTTGTTCGTGTGCCAACTGTGTCCTTCAAAAAGAGATTTAATAGACTTTTTTCCTTTAGCGTGTTTACCCTCTGGAAGGTGTTTATAGAGACCAGTCATATCCCCTTTCAGTCCTTGTTTTGCAAAGCGCAGTGATCCAAAATCATTAAGCCTTTTTTCATAACATAGGATTTCTTTTTCCTAAATCATAGCACTTCTGCACTCATGTGAATTCATCTGCTTGAATATGGGTGAACAACAGGTGGCCAGAATGATACCCAGTATTCTAGATGAAGTCTCACCAGTGCCTGTATAATGCCATTAATACTTCTATTTAAATCCTGCAAATATCTTGCCTGATCACATTGGCTTTTTTCATGGCATCATGCCATCGGTTCATAGTCATCCCGGCTAGGTGCACGCATTAAGCAGGCAGAAAGCACTCTAAACCATAACTGAACAGATGTTCATGGATCTTAGAGTGATTTAAAAATTGTGGACTACACTCTGAATTAACCCTGGGTGGATGTATGCTAACATAAAGCACTTTACATCAGAGTGCTTTATCAAATGTCTGTGCCAGACACCACTGGGGGTTAACTGAGAGTGTGACTGCTGCCATCCCCGGTGGCATTACACAGGGCTGTTCTCTACCCTTGGGCAGAGCTCCTTTGCTCTGCCTGAGCCTGGGTTAGCCCTGCTTCCTCACTGTCACTGAGACAGCCTTTGATTCCAGCCTGGTGTACAGCTTTGCCAGGAGAAAGGGCATGGGGTTGGAGGAAGGTGGGTTTCTGTCCCTGGAGTATGTTTCTTCTTGGTTGTGCTAATTAAAAGCTCCTAGAGTGTCACATGTATCAGTATACCTGCACTGAAAAATGTCAGCCAGGCACTTTGAACTAAAGCTCATTGAATGAGCTCTAGTTTAAAGCACTCTGCAACTGTTTTTCAGCACAGGGATGCTGATACACCTGATGCTGGAGTCCGCTGGAGCATGGTAATTTCCATTCTCCAGCAGATTCGATTAATCCAGTTTGCTCTGATATGCTGGAATTACAGCATGAAAGAACAGCCTCCAAGGTTCTATTATGTGTTTTTTTGGCAGTGAAAAGATGTCAACAGTATAGCTCAACCCTGCATTGTAATATTCTGATTAGAAAATGTGCAGTCACATTTACCAACGTGAGTGCATATAATTCAGTGTTCTCCTGTACACCTGAAAGTCCATTTACCCAGCTAGCTGGGTAGTTCATTCGAACCTAGATGGGGTTTCTTTTGTTCTCATATTGGGATCACTTGCAACACACTTAATATATGACAGGTTGATGGATTAAGCATGAGTCAGTCAGTTGCTTGCTGCTGCTTTGACTCCACAGGACACCACTTCTCTGCTTCGCTGGAGGATAGCCATGGTCCTACACAGCTGACTGGAGAACTGGCACACTGAAATGAAAGTCACAGCAAAGAGCTGGAGCACTTTAGCTGTCTCATCATACAGCTGTTTGCTGCAGCCTTAGTTGACTTGTGGCTGGATTGCAAACCCTCATCTTCACCTAACCTTCTGAAGAATCTGGCTTCTAGAATGCCTATTAGACTCAAAATCCCTGACCAAGCAGTGGCAAAGTTAAGAGGAGTGACAGCAAAAAATCAGATATCTTTAAAATAAACTATAAAAACCTAGTTTAACTGAAAAACCATGATCTTCTTAGCTGTGGGTTTTACTGAACCACAGAGCTTTACAGTTTTCTGTGTCTGACACATCACACCAAATAGGTTCTGTCAATGTAATCAGGCATGATGCATGACAAATAAGCCAGAAATGTTCTAAATGGCAGTATGCGGTTTGCTTAGAGTTCTGTAAAACAAAGATCATGGTAGGAATTTGATGATTTTTTTTAACTTTATTGATTTTTGCTCTTGTTTTTAGACTCACCTGCATTTTGCTGTTCCTTCAGATGGGTGGATCATCAAAGCCTTGAAGTTGGCACAAGTGTATGAGAGTTTGTATATTTTACCTGAAGATACATCCATATTTTCCAAATGTCTTAGTTCATCAAAATACTGCAAACAATCTCACTAGAACTGACTCTCTTGCATTATCTAAAGTGCTTTAACTTGTTTAAATGTTTCTGACTTTTCCTTTCTCTCTCTCTCTTTTGTGAGATCACAAGTGAACTGCTTGACAGTTTACATTTTATATGGCATTAGCTGGCACATCATTTGCAGAGAAATATTTACATCTAGCTTAAGCTATACCTGGTATTGGTCTGTAATGTCAGGTAAAATCTGATTGAACAGATACAAGTAGAGGGAATCCTCTTCTCTCATAAGCAAAGCAGAGAGAGATCCTCATTTCTATAGAAAAGACACCAAACCACTATGCTGACAGTAAGCCATTCTAAAGTAAGTTTCCTACAAACATCCTCTCCCTTCTCAGCAGACAATGATGTATGGAAGTACAGACAGGAAATGTTCTATGCATAGCAAATCAAAACAACTAAACAATTAAACTTTCCAAAAGCTAAAATCAAAGCAATTTAAGCTTCTCTTTGATTTGCAGGCATATAGTGCAATTTCCTGAAATACAGGCAGTTGTGGCGACTTGTACAAGCTACATAGCAGATATTTCTTAAGTGATGCAAAAAGTCTCATTTGAAATATTTTGTTTGCTGCATACCACATTCCATTGCATATGTGCTTACTCTGGGCTGCACCACATCAGGCCAACTTCCATCAAACCACAATATAAAAACAGAGAGAGACAGTAGACTAGTAACCACCATGTCACAAAATTTTCTGTTGTTTTTCCCTTTAACCACCATTGTGGATACAGATTCATATAAGGGTCCTAAATGGGTGGTTTTATTTATTTATTCTTCTTTGGCACTCCCTTGTAGTCAAGGATGATTGTCTTCCATTATTGTCTTATCTGAAGATGGCTGATGAGGCCTATTCATTTTTCTGGGTAGATTTTTTTCTTATAATAGTGCCTAGAAACCTGAATTAGGACTGCTTGACACTGCTAAACACTAATAAATTGTTCTTGCTCAGAAGAGCTTTGGATCACATTTCAATGGGACTTAGACATTTAGGTACTTTTGAAAATTCTAGTAGGCATTCATACCCATCTTTAGAAAACTAAATACCTCTAAAAAGCTGGCTTTTTTATTATACCATGACTACCTTTCTTATTTCACAGGATAGTCATGAGGAATTTAGATACTGTTATAATGGGAGCCACGTAAAGCCTAGATAAATTAGGCTATACAGGTGGTCCAATGAAATCTATTGCAAAAAATGTCCCTTGCCTCTCATAAGTTTCCTTTTAGCTACAACACTGAAGACTGTACCTGCCTAGTGTGTGAGTTCTCTGGAAGTCTAAGTGGATGTCTGTAATCCATTGTAAAAATTAGCTCAGATATTTAACATTCTGTTTATTTAAGTATTCTCTTTAAGCTCTTCCTTCAACTGAGAGGGAAAAAAAAGTTAAATTTAATAAGAATCTACAAATCACAGTTGTCTAGATGACAGATGCAAACAATTATTTTCATCACTGCTTTATTATCTTTGTTAATTGCATGTACTTACTGTGGCAGTATCTTTATTTTTATTGCATGGGAGGCATTAGTTTTATGATCAGAGTTAAGTTTCTGTATTCCACACTAAGATTCCTCTTCTGCTTAATTCCTCTGGCATATCTTTGAAAAATGTTCTGCTATAATGAACTAATTGCAGTGGTTGGACCATAAAAAAATCAATTTCTTTTATATTTCTCTCTTGAATATATACTGTATTGTCCAAGTACAGAGGCTTAGCTATATTGGTTGAACAGGCATTTTTCTGCACCAACTTGAACTCCAGAAGAAACCACACCAATACTATCTCTTTTTCCTTTTCAGTTTTAAATGAATTATCTTCTATGTAATGGCAGACAACAAATGTCAAACATGAACTTTCTGCATGTGTGATTTTCTTATTTTCCTTTAACATTTACTTCTAGTAGTAATAACAGTTTTTTTTCTCTGAAAGTGCTTCAGTGTACAAGAAAGTTCAATAATCAACGATACTGCAAACCACTTAGATTCAGAATCTTTGCTTCCATATGGAACCCTCTTGATGTTCTTGCAGGACAAGACCTTAAAATAGTTTTCTTTATTGCCCCGATTAATAGTATCATTTCTTAAAACAACATTTCTAAGGCACATTGGCACTGCATTTTGAGAGCCATGTCCTAGCTCTACTCTCTCTGGTTTAGTGGCTTTTTTGAGATATAATTAGAGCTCAAGATGAGACAGGTTACAAATTTTATTTTACAAAATGAAAGGTGCTTCAGGCCTGTATTCAAATTATCAAAGTTGAAGAGTTTCATAGTTTCTAGGGTTGGAAGGGACCTGAGCAGATCATCTAGTCCGACCCCCTGCCATGGCAGAAAAGAATACTGCGGTCAAACAACCGCAGCAAGATGTTCATCTAACCTCCTCTTAAACACCCCCAGGGTAGGAGCCTGCACCACTTCTCTTGGAAACTGGTTCCAGACCCTAGCTGCCCTGAACGTGAAGTAGCGCTTCCTGATATCTAACCTAAACCTACCCTCTGCCAGCTTGTGACCGTTATTCCTGGTCACTCCTGGTGGTGCTCGGGAGAACAGTGACTC
>NW_017728918.1:98312095-98335088 GCF_001723895.1 Crocodylus porosus | reverse complement strand
TAGTCTGACAGGACCTGCCACTGATGAACCCATGTTGGTTGCCCCTAAGTATGCAGTCCCCTGCTGGCCCCTCCTGGATGTGTACCAGCATAATTTTCTCGAACAGCTTGCCTAGGATCGAGGTAAGACTAACCAGCCTATAGTTTCCCGGGTCCTCCTTCCTTCCTTTTTTGAAGATGGGGACCATGTTGGCCCTCTTCCAGTCCTCTGGTTTGGATACAGTATCTGATTTTTGTTCTGTCTCTAGAGTTGGTAAAACTGTGGTGATTTGGATCAAGGTTACACTTCCCCCCAATTTACCAGTGTTTAGGATATGCTAAATAAAACAATCTAAAAAGACTTTCATACTTCATCACTCAAACTAAACTCAAAAGTATTCTTTTATTTATTTATTTAATCATTCATTAATTTATTTGAGTTTCAAAGACATTCAGTCAACCTTTCTAGTCCAGTTACTTCCAAGCAGATGTAGAATCAGCCAAAGTAGTTCTGAAAATTATGCATCTCAGGCTATGACTGACATGACAATAAGGCATGTTTCAAAACTCTGTGAGTGAACTGAAATCTCACTGAAATGCACAGGAAAGGAAATTTAATTATGGGCCTGATCAAATCCCAGCTGAAGTAAAAGGGATCTTCTTTCTATTTTATTGCTCAACTTGGGATCAGGCTCTGTATAATGGGTCTTCAAAACCATCTGAAACAATGAATGCCAACTCAAAGGCTCAGGACAGACATTACATATAAACCAATTTAAGTGATCAGAAACTGGTTTAAACCTGTAACAGAACATATGTTCAATACACATAAACCAGTTTGAAAATGGCTGAAACCAGATACCCCCAGTATCCCAGCATTCTCTCTGGCCTTTCTGCTCCACAGCAGGGCTGGCCCCTCCTCTCTGCTCCCTGGCTGGAGTTCCAGCAGAGACTGCAGGTACAGCAGAGAGGTACCTGCCATGCCCCATCCCTTGCTGCTTCCTGGACAAGCAGGGATCCCCCACTCATCCCTCCTATCTCCCACAGCATGGACCCTAGTCCCACTGACCCTAGGCATGTAGAATGCTAGCTAATACTGAGAGGTATCTCTGTGTTCATGTGTCTCCGATTTCACTGGAACAGGCAGACAGCATAACCACTTAGGGATTTTTAGAACTAACTAACAACAGGTCTCAACAGGTCAGCTGTTAAGCTGTTTAAGAAGAGTTTGAATTAATGGGGAGAGACTACTGTTCTACTGATGGAGTGATAAATACTGTTATCATCCCCCTGCTGGCTTGCTTGCTTGTCAGTTTGCTGCAGGCAGTGTAAAGAAGCAGGGAGGGGGGTTGAAAAGTTCCATCTCATCAACAGATGCATGCACTGCACCCCACCCCTTTGCCTCAGAGTGCTAGCAGCAGGCAGGGGTCTGAGGTCTGGCAACATTCCTGCCCCTTGAGCACCCACTGGGGAAAAACCTAGGGTAGTGCAGGCAGGCTGGGGGTTTATATGCTTCCCTAATCAGAGTGTCATGCTGGAGTCTGGGCATACCCCCCCTCCCTCAGCTCAGCACTTTGAAAGAGGAGGGAAGGATGCTATAATGCCCCCTGGCTTCTAGCCTGATCTACTACAGGCATGTGACTGATTTTCCTCAGTCCAGAGAGAATGTCTGTCCAGTTACAAACTGGTTTAATCTAGCCATGTTAGACTAACTTGCAAAGATTGAATCTAGGCTTCAGAAAGGCTAACTTCAGTGTGCTCAGGAGATTAGTTAGCAAGGCACTTAAAAACAGGAGAATTGGTGAGAGAGGAGTCCAGGAAGGGTGGTTGTTCTTAAAGGGAGCAATCCTACGGGCACAGAAGGAGACAAAAAGGGGAGCAAAAAGAAGGCACAGGGTAGCATAGGGCCCCTGCAAGACAAACTAGGGCAGTTAGTGACAGATAGAGGGGACAAAGATAAGCTCTTCAGTTAGTTTTTTGCCTCTGTATTCCTGAACCCAGATCAGGACAAATCTCTCAGTTAGATCATAGACAGGCATACATAACGGGGAAACCAGCCCACCAACTATTAGCACCAACTTAGTGAAGAGGCACTTGAAGGAGCTATATGTGTTTAAGTCAGCAGGCCCAGATGATCTTCATCCAAGGGTGCTGAAGGAATTGGCAAGTGTCATAGCAGAGTCACTGGCATGGCTGTTTGAGTACTCTTGGTGCTCAGGTCAGGTCCCAAAAGATGAAAAGAGCCAGTGTGGTCCCTATTTTTAAGAAGGGGAGGAAGGAGGATCCGGGTAATTATAAACCAATTTTTCTCACCTCTATCCTCAGAAAAACCTTTGAAAAAATTAAGGTGGGAGTCCAGCAGAGAAAGCAGTGCTAAAGGGCAACCAGCATAGATTCATAGTGTGTAGATCCTGCCCGACTAACCTTGGATTTTTTTATGACTAGGTTACAAAATGCTTAGATGCAGGAATCAAGGTGGATGTCATGTACTTCGATTTTAAGAAGGCCTTTGATACAGTATCAAGTTATATTCCCATAGATAAACTGAGCAACTGTCACGCAGATGATTACACAGTCATGTGGGTGGCAAATTGGCTTAGGGGTTGCACCCAGAGAGTGGTGGTGAGTGGCTTGGTATCAGCTTGGAAAGATGTGAGCAGTGGAGTCCCACAAGGCTCGGTCCTTGGACTGGTGCTGTTCAGTGTCTTCATCAGTGACTTGGCTGAGGGTGTGGAAAACACTCTGTCCAAGTTTGCAGATGATACCAAATTATGGGGTAAAGTTAACACACCAGAGGGTTAGGGAGTGAATCCAGGCAGATCTGGACAGTTTGGAAAAGTGGGTGGAAAAGAATAGGAGGCAGTTCAATAAGGATAAATGCAAGGTGCTGCACCTGGGAAGAAAAAGTCACCAGCATGCTTACAAGCTGTGGGAGGACCTTCTCAGCAGCACAGCAGCAGAAAGGGATCTTGGAGTCACTGTTGACTCCAAGGTGAACATGAGTCAGCAATGTGATGAAGTGATCAATAAAGCTAACTGCACTTTATTATGCATTAGCTGGTGCATGACAAACAGGACCAAGGAGGTGATACTTCCCCTTTATGTGGCATTAGTCAGGCCACAACTGGAATACTGCATCTAGTTTTGGGCACCACACTTCAAGAGGGATGAGGACAACTTGGAGAGGGTTCAGAGCGGGGCCACTCACATGCTTAGGGGCCTGCAGGCAAAGCCCTACGAGGAGAGATTGAAGGCCTTGGAACTCTTCAGCCTCCGCAAGCATTGATGATGCTTAGGGGGTGCATGCGGGTGCATGTGCACCCCCTGAAGTTGGTGGTGCACCCACTGCAAAAAACGCCAGACACTGCCAGTCAGCGGTGTCTGTGGGTGGTTGCCGCTTGCCACCTACCCCTTGCTGCCGACACCGCCAGTGGTGTTTGTGTGCGGTCGCCAATCGCTGCTGGCCACTAATGATGCTTCTGGCACCATCTGTGGGTATGCGGTGTTCATGTCTACAAGAGAAGGCTGAAAGGTGATCCTGTGGCCGCGTACAAATTCATCAGTGGGGGGAAAGCAAGGAATAGGAGAAGTTCTATTTACCAGGGCAACCCTTGGGGTAACTAGGGACAACTGCCACAGACTGACAGAGGGCAGACTTATGTCAGACATCAGGAAGAACTTTTTTATGGTAAGGGTAGCCAGAACCTGGAATGGGCTTCCAAGGGAAGTGGTGCTCTCCCCTACCTTGGGGGTCTTTAAGAGGAGGCTATGCAAGCACCTGGTTGGGGTCATCTGACCCCAGTGCTCTTTCCTGCACAGGGCAGGGGGTCAGACTCAATGATCTGTTGAGGTCCCTTCCAACCCTAACATCTATAAATTTATGAATCAGTTCAGGCTCAGGCTTTTTGAATGTCTGTCCCTAGCCAAAGGTCCTTTTTCCAGGTTAAAAAAAAAAAATCATAGGCCTAAAAAAGTTTCTGTTGGATTTGAAGCTCAGTTTCAGAGGTTTAAGAGATTTGTGTTAATATGTGGGGCCAGATCTTTAGCTGATGTAAATCAGTACAGTTCCACTGAAATCTGTGGCTCTATGCCAACTTACATCAAAGTAGGAGCTGGACCGTGACGCATTTAGCCAAACTGAACCTAAATTCTAAGTCTATGGAGATTTTTCTCATAATGCCTCATTACATTTCTTCATTTGTTTTCTCAAGTATCAGCTGAAGCAAAACACCACATTCAGGAAAACAGCATGAACTTCTCTTCTCTTTCTGTAAGTGAATAAAAACAGTGGGAATAATTTGAGAGAGTGCATGTGGAAAACATTTTCTGAAGAAAGTCTAGATATCAAGTTTTCTTTCTTTTTTTTTTCTTTTACGGGGGGAGTTTCTTAGCAAAATCTAAGCATCAACTTTTTAAATATATGTTTTGAAAAAGTATCAAGTTCTCTGTTCTGATTAGTTTCACCAGGACAAAATTCTGCTCTTAAAATCACCCAGCAATGCATGGATTTCACTTGAATATCTGCATAACTGCATATGGAGAGAGGAGAACACAAAAGCTGGGCACTACAGCATGTATCAGAAAGTACCTTTGTTTTGGTTTGCTTTATTAATATAGTATTAACCAAAGCACTGAATACTCCTAATCTGAAATTCAATAAACATTCCTTTATTTATCCTCACAGTTTTAAGAAAGATCTAGTCAAAAAACAAACAAAAAGAAAAGAAAAGAAAAGAACAGGCAGATCATAACTTTTACAAGCAGATGTCTTGACTTGTTCTAGGAAGAAACAGAATCCCATAAATACCCATCTGCTTCATTTGTACTGAGCTTGGAAGCAAAGAAATAATAAAATGAAGTTTTATATTACAGATCTGAAATGTAACTTGGTAAATCTGATAACTTGGTTATCCTGGTTAGTTATTTGAATCTCAAGGGTCAAAACTGCATCAAACAAATGAGGCTAGCCAACGCCTGTGAGGTATTCTGCTACAAAGAAAGCAGAAAAAGAGAGATGCCAGTCAGGGAACTTGGCACCTTTATTGACCTCAGGAGCTTGGATAATGTTTGGCAGAAAACCTTCCTTCTCAACAGATACCATTTCCAACTTAAGGCCATACGTCCAATCTACCATAGCGAATCAAAGCTTTTTTATGTACAATGAGGAATTGCCTGTACCATTTCAAGATGAAGCGCTCTCTGGAACTTAATTTTATGGAAGTTCATTTACATATCAGGTTAAGGAAAGTCCTATGGTGTCCACGTTTGCTCTTAACTGAATCAGACCTTCACCCTTGTTTAATTTTACTATCTGTGGTCAATGAAAGCTTTGGAAAGTATGTTTCTGTCTCTTATGTTTTATATCCTTTTAAACTTTTATCGTATTTATTACATTTCTCACAGGCTGTTAAGCATGAAATTTTATGTGAATGATCTTTAGTTAATTATTTACAGCCTATCTATAGCCCAATGTTGGATCTCATACAGATTAATAAAATGTACCATACTCTTATCGAAAGTGTAAAAATGACTTATTTTGAGTCATCTTTGAGTCTTTTTATGAGTCTTCTCTTCTCAAGAACTTTTCTTTAAGCCTTGGAATGTTGGGGGTATGTCATTTTAGGTAATTAAAAATGTACTATTTTTTACTGAATTTAAGGGGAAAATATTTCAAATAAACATAACTTAGAATGCAATTATAAATGTACTACTTTTACATCTTGATGTGTGCAAGAAACTAATACTATTTTGTAAATGTTAATAATGATTATGCACTTACTTTCTTTTCATCTGTTTCTGCTTTTAGTGTTCAGTTATGCATAGAATCATAGGGCATTTTTACATGTGTTGTGCGACACAAGCTGAGAGTCTTAATTAGCAGGTCGCACTAATTAAAAGCCCCCATGTCTCAGTGTCCCTGCCTGTGCCTATGCTGAAAAAAGGGTGGTGGAGCACTCTGAACTAAAGCTCATTGAATGTGTTTCATTTCCAAGTGTCCTGCCACCTTTTCTGAACGCAGAGATGTGCTGGGACGCTGATACACATGACAAAAGGCTGCCGGAGTGCATCAGTTTCTATGCTCCAGGAGACTCGATTAATTGAGTTTCATAGTTTCATAGTTTCTAGGGTCGGAAGGGACCCAAGCAGATCATCTAGTCCGACCCCCCGCCATGGCAGGAAATAATACTGGGGTCATACGACCCCAGCAAGATGTTCATCCAACCTCCTCTTAAAAACCCCCAGGGTAGGAGCCAGCACCACTTCTCTTGGAAGCTGGTCCCAGATCCTAGCCGTCCTGACCATGCATCGAGTCTTCTCCAATGCACCAGGAGCAACCCCAACAGTAAGCTGTGCACACTGAGGACCAGGCCAGGAGGCGCAGGCTGGAACATGGTGCAGGCTGTCCTGAGTCCCATGTGGATCGCTACAGGGGCAGTCATGGACTGCACTGCCGGACAAGCTGGGGTGGGAGAGATGGTGGGAGGGTGTCAAGTAGTTTGGCATGCTGTGGCTTCCCTCCAGGGACATAAATATAAGTTCCATTCTTCTTCACTCTGCAGCCAGACAACAGGGGACCCCACAGACCCAGTTTATGGACTTTGAGTAATTAACCTGGTAACCTTCCCTGAACAGCTAACAGGGCACAAACTTCAAAAGCTGGTGAACCCTTGCACCAGTTAACACATCACAAGGCTCAGTAGCAATTGTTGGAGACCTACCTACAGTTACTTGAAATAATAAATTTAAAAAAAAATTAGCAGTACTAAACAATGACACTGAGGGCACATCTACACAAGATGTTTACTGTGGAGTTGCCTAATTAGCTCTGGAGTAAAGTCTCACCATCTACACGTGCAGCTCCATTAGGCCACAGTAAACTAATAAATGGTACTGTAGGTTAGTACTTGTAAACACAAGTGCTGTCTTGTTATTTAGTGTACTGTAACACACATAGATGCTGACAGGGCTGGCTGGGCCACAAATGTACAATAGTGCGAGTCCCACACAAGAGTACCCTTATGTCCCAACAAGCCCCTCTACAGCATGTTGAGCTGGGGTGGAGCAGCCCTAGGCTGACCTCCCTGCCTGTACTCCCCCACGGGCCCTCTTTCACTGGGGCTGCTCTAACCTGGCTCAGTATTATGTGGTCCCAGGTGCACATGTAAACACAGTGTCCAAAGAGCAATAAACTCCAGCATAAACTGCCCAGGAGTTTATTCAGTCACATTAACAGCACATGTAGATGCGCCCCTTGTGGAGCAGGTACAGCTACAAAGTGATACCTCAGAAGGAGGCTTAGGAACAGCACTTATGTCATGAGCTGCAGTCTTTGAATTTGCTAAGCTATGGAACAGTTCCATCACTGCATGTTTGGGCACAAGATGTATGTGCATTCTAGACACAGGCTATTAGAGAGTTTCATGAAAAAAACCCTGCTGAATGCAATCAAGTGACTGCCTCTTTAAATTGGAACAAGTGCAGAGAAGGGCTAATAGGACTGTCAGGAAACTGAAAACTAAAGGAGCCTGGTTATTTAGCTTTCTTTTCTTTAGTAGGAAAAAAACCCTAAAGCTGAAGGGGACCTAGACAGACTTGCAAGTTGGGTGAACCAGAACCAGATGAAGTTCAATTTCGAGAAATGTAAAGTGCTCCACCTGGGGTGAACACTCCCCTGCACACCTACAGGTTTGGCAATGCCAGCCTGACCAGCGCTACGAATGAAAGGGACCTGGGAGTAATAATAGACCACAGTATGAACATGAGCCGATGCTGTTGCCTGCACGGCTACCAATACCCTGGCATGCACCAATCAATGCATCTGCAGCAAAACCAAAGAATTGATTCTCCCACTCCACTCAGCATTGGTGATACCTCAGCTGGAGTACTGCGTCCAGTTCTGGGCACTATACTTTTAACAAAGATGTGGTAAAGCTTGAGAGAGTCCAGAGAAGGGCCACCCGTATGCTCAGAGACTTGCATAGCAAGCCATATGAGGAAAGGCTGAGGGACCTGGGACTCTTTAGTCTGAAAAAAAGAAGGCTGAGAGGGGACTTGGTAGCAGCTGACCACTACATCAGAGGCATACATCAAGGGCTCAGTGAACAACTTCACCAGGCACCCTAGGGGAAAATGAGGCGTAATGGTCACAAACTCCTGGAAGACCATTTCAAGCTCAACATTAGGAAAAAACTACTTTACAACTAAAGTGTCCAGACTGTGGAATAAACTTCCTCCAGAAGTGCTGCAAACGCCTACCCTGGAAATCTTCAAGAGGTGACTGTATGGTTACCTTGCTGGGGTCACCCGAACCCAGTTGTCTTTCCTGCTTGGTGCAGGGGATCTTCCAAGGTCCCTTCTAGCCCTACAATCTATGAATCTATGAATATGAATCTATGAATAAAGGCACAAGAACACATATGTATCACTGCCTATGAGTAACTTTAGGTGGGAAATTAAAAGTTTCTGACCAGCAGAGGCTTTTGGGTCTGGGCAAAAAGGTAGCTGGTTTTAGAAGTTTTATTACTTTTTGAAAGGTATTATTTGAACTGGGCCCACAGTGTGGGGATGCGGTCAGGAAGGCCAACCACACCTTGTCATGCATCCACAGATGCATCTCAAACAGGTCCAAGGAGGTGATCCTCCTCCTCTACGCAACACTGGTCAGGCTGCAGTTGGAGTACTTCGTCCAGTTCTGGGCACTGCACTTCGAGAGGGATGTGGACAACATGGAGAGAGTTCAGAGGAGGTCACTCGCATGATCGGGGGCAGCAGGGCAGGCCGTACGAGGAGAGGCTAAGGGACCTGAACCTGTTCAGCCTCCACAAGAAAAGGCTGAGCGGGGATCTAATGGCCTGTTACAAACTAGTCAGGAGGGACCAGCAGGCATTAGGGGAGTCCCTGTTCCCCCGAGCACTACCAGGAACAACAAGAAATAATGGTCACAAGCTGGCAGAGGATAGATTTAGGCTAGATATCAGGAGGCACTACTTCACTGTCAGGGTGGCTGGGATCTGGAACCAACTTCCAAGAGAAGTGGTGCTGGCTCCTACCCTGGGGGGTCTTTAAAAGGAGGATGGATAAACACCTGTCCGGGGTCATTTGACCCCAGTACTCTTTCCTGCCATGGCAGGGGGCAGACTTGATGATCTGCTCAGGTCCCTTCTGACCCTACAAACTATGAAACTATGATGATGTTGCCTGCAATTGTAGATCAGACTCTTGTAACCCAAAAGAACCTTTCCCGTTGTACAATCCTGTGTTTCTCTAATAAGAATGAGGGCACAAACAGGGTGAGGGAAAGTCCCCCACTAGCAAAAATAGCACAATCAAGATGTGGAAAACTGATTTGAAGATTAGCATTCTTTAAAGAGCAGCATACTTGAAAGACAATTCAGTCTAATAGGCCATGCTGGGATAACAGTAAAGGTTATATCCCTATGGTGGGCTATGTCTTACTTGTTTCAGCAAGTAAACAATGCCTTCATAAAAGACACACCAAGAACAAATATTAGTGAAAGGATAGATATAGCAACCTACTTGGAACTTGGAGGAAGTAATACAGGTTCTAGGTGGAAAGTGTTTGGAGGAAACACTGGAAAGTCAGTCTTTATATGCACATGGCTGGGATACTATTTCTCTATTTGCAGCATTTCAGTTAATAATTCCCTTGATTAAAAGCCAGAGATTTACAAGCATGAGGTCCTCTTATATGTGGCCTTTCCCCACATATTTCCCTCTTTCCCCATATATTAAAATTCCCTCTCTAGCCCAGATTTTCATTTTTTTTACTTCTCAGTTACTGACCTGTCTCATTCTGCCTACAGGTCTTTTCACTGTACTTGTTCACCTTCCAGGATCCTCTTTCCTTTGATTTGGCTTCTTTGATGAAGGATGTCCATGATGTTCTCTTCTTCAGTGACAGAATGCATTTTCTGCATCCTCCACCACCAATTACTGACCCCTGTAAAAATAGGTATCAGTGCATAAGTATCAGGACGAATATGCAAACAAGATTATGCAATGGTGAATGAGACTGTACTAAAACCTGTGTTCAGCTTCTGAGCATGCCCAGTGAGAATGAGAGATTTCCAAAAGCCTGAGAAAAGTCAGGTTAAATTCTTTAATTGTATGGTACGTTAAAGTGGAACTTCTTTCCAGCTTATCTGACGTTTGCTTGCTAACCAAATATTAAGACTTTCACTAAGATCATCGCTATATCTCTTAACCACGTAGGTCTAAATGTTAAGACCTCTAATCTCTAATTATTTTCTGCAAAATTACATGAGTACACATATATAGTTATGTCATACACAAACACTCTAATGCATAGCCAAATTATCTTTCAACACTTGTGAATATGTATTTTCATTACATAATAAAAATTAAACAGGATAAAAAGGATTTCCACAGAATATCAATGACTAGAGCATTTGCAGATCTATAAACTGTGGTTTTAATCACCATAGGTGCATTTATGTAAGAAGGAACAATTTTGCACAATACACATTTGAAAACCAAAAAGCTTGTCTATGAATATGGTTGTTACTATTTCAGCAATAATCAATTTCTGTAATTTACATAAATATAATAAATGACCGTGCATAGCAATGGAAAGACATTAAACAATTTCAGAGCATTTTAAAAGTCTTATAATTGCATTCTAGCTAGATATGGCAATATGTATTCTATATTTCCAGTGTGGATGTCATTTTCTACCTCGTTATGTCCTTAGAAACTGAATAAACCATCAAGTCCATTATGTGGTCTTATGAGGGACCACTTGGAACAGGGAACAAAGATCAATGTCATGTCAAAACAAGTCCAAACACTGACCATCTCTAAGGGATTTACCTAGTATGGCCTTGTTTATGAGCACTGGTTACTGTATATGTTCTCTTAAGTCTACTTTGTAATAAGCAATAGTGTTTATAATGACATTATTTTGGTCTACAATGGAACCTTTGTGAAGGGAAATATTTCTTTTTTCCTACACAATAAATTTACTGTAGGCAGAGGTTTACTCTTAAAGTACTTTGTTGTTCCAGTAAAAAGTTTAAACTTTCATTCTGTTTCTTGTAAACTAAAACTGGACTAAACCCAGACCATGAATTAGAATACCCTTGAACCTTGGTTGATGAAGTGCAGAGAGAAACAAAATCCACATCTTGATAAAAATGTTGTGTCCTTGGCTTGTTTCTGCGACAGAAAGGGCCATGTTAGTTGAGTTCATGTTAAGCAGGTTCTATAGTGTACTTATGCTATATAACTGTGTATGAGACCTACTATCTTTGCATGATTAAAAATCTTTTTGCCCACTATCATTTTGACTTGATTCTGCATTTAGTTATGCTTTTACAGCAGTTCATTTTTGTTAATGTCAATAGAATTATTCCTGATTTACTATGGTATAATATTGGAGTCAGTCCTAGTATAAGTAAGCCCTATGTATTTGTATGAGTCCAGTCATCAGAAGGGTCACTAAACAGAGAGTGGAAAATGGAAGACTTTAGCATGATTTCTTGTTCCATGGGCTTAAGTGAAGTTGTCTAATTAGTGGTCCATTGCTTGGTGGTATTGGTGCACTATTTAGTTTAGTATGTTTGTTGATCACGTGTTGTGTTTGAGACAGAGGTCTTCTGGTCGAGTGTGTGTGAGGCTTTTCTGCCTTTGCTCATTGATTTTGGACAGTATTTCACTGTCAAGCTAATCCTTAATGAGAGGTTTAAGCTTAAAGGGGTAAGATGGGTGAGCAACAGATGGGGAAAAACAGGAGATTGCATGTTAGTTTGTAAGAGGCAATTTGACAGGCTTTTGCTTTTTCTTTTTTAAAGGATAAAGAATAAGGACAAGAATGATGATTACCTGAAAAATGGAAAGGCAGAAGACAAAGCAGGGTAGCACCTTAGAAACTAACTAGATCTATGAAGAATGGAAAGTGATCAGATGCAGGAGATGATGGATGTGCATTTTTGTTTATCCATGCTTCTATATGGCTCAGAAACATGGATGACCTACACCAAACATATCAAAAGTTTAAACAGCTTTCATCTCAGATACATGCATAAAATTATTCAAATAAGATGGCAAGACAGGGTGACAAATGTGGAAGTTTTAAATCATGCTAGTATGTCATTCATGGGAACACTGATTAGTAAGAAAAGACTCAAGTGGCTTGGTCACAACAAGTGAATGCTGAATCACAGGATCCCAAAGAATGTGCTATAATCTGAAGCTCGTGAAGGGTCTAAAAAGAGAGGGAGACCATTGCGCAGATTTTGGGATGCTTGCAAAGATGACTTAGCATCCTTTGGAATCTCTGTGGATGATTGGGAAAGGAGTGCACATTGCTGCTCTGGTTGGCAGTGTCAGCTTGCAGCTGGAGTGAGGCAGTGCGAGGCAGACTGGATCAAGTTTTGTGATGACCAGAGTCAGAGAAGGAAAGAATCTGCTGCTTGGATTCAGAGCATTGCTAATTCATGAGTGTACCCTACCTGTGGTGGGACTATATTGGAGGAACTGCTGTACTGATTGTGCAGCAGGAGGAACGGATGTACTGATTGGACTCAGCAGCCATCAAAGAACCCATGAGCACATACACCATAGTCTGTAAAGAGCAGTGGTGCCAATCGATTGATTTATTGGGTGCCTAATGGAGGATAAGGTAAAAGCTCTAGATGTGATACTTCTTGTCTTCAGGAAAGCTTTTGATGCAGTCCCATACTAAAGAATTTTGAGTTCTTTACTATAAGAAATCTGAAGAAATATATTATAAATTTAATTAATATAAGGTTTTCAATAATCGTACTCAAAGGGTGCATCTGTATGTGCACTTTAATGTGCATTAGCTTATTTTAATGTGCAGTTAAGCATCACAAAAAATGTGCTTTTGCTAATGCCTAGTTTAATGCCTATTAAAATAGGCTAATGTGCCTTTTTCTAGTTTCCACATTAGCAATAAGTGCATTAATGAACACATAGACTTGCCCAAAAAGTAATTATCAATGGTACAAATTCATACTATGAGGACATGTCAACTAGAGTTGAGGGCTTTTTTCTATGAATGGTAAACTCACCAAAAAAAAAAAAGGTCAAATTCGGGGGTCCAAAACTGTTTGTGAAGTTATATGAAGTTTGGTGAAGTTTTCACTGAGAAAAAGGGTGATGAGTAATACTGTCAACACATTTTATTTCAATATTTTCAAAATAAAATACTTAGTTTTGGAAATGCTTTTTTTTTTTGACATTTTCTAAACAAAAAATTTTGCATTTTCATTTCAAATTGCAGTTTTCCTTTAAGGGTTTCCTAATTTAAAATAAAATAAGTGTATAAAAGGATTAATTATTTGAAAGCTTATTTAAAAGACCATTTGGCACTAAAAAAAATGTTGCTAGTTGAAAAAATGTTGCTGTTTGAAAAACATAAGAAAGAGACACAATGGCTAACTGATTAGCACTGGTCTAGGATGTTGGATATTGACAGGCAAGTCTTTGCTCTAGCTGATTTGTAAAAAAAAAAGTTCTGGTCTCAATTGGACAGAGCAGAAACTACAACTAAAGGTTGGAGAGTTGCAAAAACAGTTCTGTTTTTACAAAATAATAAGTAAAAGTTTTGGGGTTTTTTTTCATTCTACAGCATAACGAAAACTAATTTTGAAAGCTTTGAAAGATGCTGTGAAATGGAACTGGAGTCTTTTGGTCAGCTCTACTGTTAACCTTCTGCCAAAATATTTTTTACCAAAATATTTTTTCCCTAAATATTGGCTTGAGAGGAGGACCTGAACCTGTAACAGAATTACCATTCCTTTCTAAAGGAGGAACTACTGTATAATGCCTTCTGCTGTCTTCAGCTTTTAATAAAAGCTGTCCTCTGTCTGGTCCCATTTGTCAAGTTCTCAAAGGGCTTTGATTGAATGAGATCAATTAAAGTAAGAGACGCATCAGTCTCAGCAACTTGGCAATAAGTCTGTAGCTAATTGAGATGGTTGTTGGCTGAGATGTCCTGGGCTCTTGCCCAGTCACCAGACCCCTTGAAATATTTGGTAAGGTCATTAGGTTTCAGGTTTAATACCAGCTGTTCTTCGAAGCTTCTTTTCATGAACTCTAGAGCCAGACTGGGAATGAAAAAAATCACTGGGGTCCTGTAGCATGGGAGAGTGCCACATTAATCCTGCTGTTCATTGCCTTGCATTTGGCCTATGTCTCCATATGCATACACTTTTTCACAGATGACTGACTGGCCTGTAAATGAAGATTAAATAATTACTTTAACAACTTCATTGGAAGGCTGGGCTTTTTCAAATACAGGTGGTGCAGACTTCAGAAACACTAAAGTTCTGATGTTGCCCTGGGACTGAAAAAGGGCCCTGTGAAAAGACAAAATTCACTAACAGTGTGACTATTTTGAACATCCCAACACTTGGTAAAATCTGAATACATTTTCTTTGATTTTTATCCATATCTCCTAATACGATTATCTCAAGTAACTTGTCCTTTTTATTTTATCCAAAGAGAGGTAGCTATTCACGTTAGTCTGAAGTCAGGCAGAAGGCAGGGTAGACTTTCACCTTTTAGATTAAATTAAGTATATCAGTGATGCATATGCTTTTGTAAGGAGCAGCTTACTACATCAGATGAAGAGGAAAAGAATTGTATTTATCTCATGATTATTATATCTATTCTCTATTACTGGTGACAATATCATTATTGTCCTTATCTCTCAGGACCATCTCTCACCCTCTTCTTCATCTCCCCTTTCTGCTATCTTTATGTACATATATAGTATAGTATCTGAACAACTAAAATAAAAATCTTTAATGTATTTAAACTCATAACTGCTCTGTGAAGTAGGGAAATATCATTTCTTTCATTATATAAATAGCAGAATTAAGTCTGTGCTAATTTAGGGAATTAACCTGAATCTTCAGCCAACACCCAAGATATTGGTCAAACTTCTTCAGCCTTATAGCCGGGCTTTGTGGCTAGGGATGGAAGTTACACATAAACAGGTTTAATAGATCCGAAACTGTTTTAAACCTGTAACAGAACAGAAGTTCAGTGTACATGAACCAGTTTTAAAATGGCTGAAACTGGTTTAAGATAAACCTGGTTGAATGTAGTATCAGACTTAACTGATTTGGGTCAAATTGGTTTATGAGACTTCTGTCCCAGACCCCTGGTTGAAGTTAAATCAGAATCCCTCAGCATCCTAGGATGTTCTGTAGGCCTGGGCTGAGCTGGGTTGGGCTGGGCTGTGCTGCCTGGTCCAGGCTGGTCCTGCCCCTCTGCTCCCTAGCTGGAGCAGTAAAGGTTGGCTGACAAAGAGGGAAGGGGGAAGGGCAAGACTGGCTGGGGATGCAGCGCAATCTGTGGGCTGCCAGGCAAACCCCAGCTGGGGTGTGGGGCTGGGGAGGGGGTTAAACACCCCTTCTGCCACTCAAACTTACTGCTAGCTGCAACTGTGGACTAGAAATCCCAGAGGTGCCTGGAGGCAGGAAGAGAAAGTGATAAGCAACACTGCAGAGTCCTGCTGCTGTGATTTTGAACTGCAAATCCCACTGAGCTTGGCAGCAGCAGGAAGAGGAAGTGAACACACAGCCCATGCTGGCTACTTGCCCAAGAGCCATGCTCTAGTGCCCCCTTGCCTTCTGGCCTAAGCCACTGCAGACATATGGCTGTATTTCCTGAATTAAAGGTAAATGTCTGTTCACTTCTGTTTCAATTTCATCTCTGAATTTAGACTAACCTGGAAAGACTGTATCAATTTAGCCTCAGGCCTTTTGGCTGTCTGTACTTAGCCTGTATGACCCTCACAACCCTTCCTCCACACACTTGAGACACTAGATTTCCTTGAGAGCTGAACTATTAAAACTTCCATTAAGAGTACTGTTATCATCTTCTCATGATTCTTTCATGCCAACATTGTCCCTCTTCAATCTCTACAAAGCAAAACCACTGATTTCTTTTATATATATTACTAAGATCACATCCACCTCCCCTTGAATTGCTTCAGTAGCATCCCTTTCTTCCATAAATAAAATTTAAACATTTTTAGCCTGGCCTTTAAGACCTTTAGCTTTGGGTAACCTGGAACCTGGGATTTTAAGAAAAGTTCAGGCTCATCCCACAGATTGGGCAGTCATTTTTCCAAGATCATGAGACTAGCTGACTAAACGTCAGAATACCAAAGGCAACAAAGGGAGAAAGAATTTTGCAAAGTAGAGTAGCTAGCTGGGGTAGCTCTTCAAAGCGTGTCATAAATCCCTACTGAGAGTGACAGGAATGAAAACAGGTGGCTACATAATGTAACAATCAGGGTGTAATGTATGTGTTGTGTAATGTAATGCATTACGTGCACTGAAAATGTGATATGAGTGTATAACAGAAGGGGAACAACCCTGTGGTTTTGCTGACATATTGGCAATGCATACTGGAATCTCAACTCAGTGGCTGTTACCCATTGCAGTTCCCACCAGGGGCCCCAGTTGCTTATTAGACTTCAGTTCAAACAATCCTTCCTTATCCTTGCAGCACTATCTCTTCAATCTGCCAGTGATCATCACTTTTACTTATAGGAGGCGCTGTCTGACTCTCCTCCACTACCACTTCATATACTTTAGTTTGACAATCTGTGGTATACAGGGGAAAACATCACCCCATCAAGGAACAGGAACAGTCAGCAAAGTTTATAGTGACTTGGAATTGTTTTAGAAAGTTGGTTCCCAACAAGGCATCTTGCCTGGCATCTTTCAGTATGAGAAATGTACATGGCTATCTGTGGTCTTGGAAGTACATGGTCATACCCCACTCCCCCAAGATTGGGAGTGCCTCCCCACTGGCTGCCTTGACTACTAGGCTACAGGGTCATAGGTCCATTTCTGTCCTGGTTGTAGCTTGCACCGATACTTGGTGATATACAAGGAATACCTGGGAACTTGAATCCAGGAGAAATTGGTAAGTGACCTCTCTTAGCTTTCCTTCCAGGTAATATCCCAATCCTGTGGAACCCACAATTACTACATCCTCCTGTGGGCCTCTTGGTGTATCAGCAGTGGATGGGCCCTTTTCCATTGCCTGTCTCAGTTTCCCTGCCCAGGACACCACCTTCTCTCTGGACAGACTCTCTGGAAATGGTTATAGTCACCACAGGATCAGCACCCACCAACAGTCTTGTGATGTAACCCCAGCTGCTGTGATCCACGCAGGCCCCTACTGCCATATCTGCTTGGACCCTGACTGTCCAGAGCCTGGTGGAGTTTGTTTATTCTACCCTGAAGCTTCTACATAGTCTCCATTAGCACCTGCAGGACTGATGGTTCTAGGGTTGGGGTGTGTTCTGCTGGTTCATCTTCTTTGGCACGCACATGTACTCTGGCCTCTGTGTCTCTGGGACTTAGGGCTCCTATCTGCTGTGCCAGCTTCAAGTCAGTGGCTAAGTGTATGGCCACCTTCAGGCTCTGGGGTCTTCCCAGCCAACATTTAGCTTCCACCTCTCCACTGCAGGCACATTGTATGAAATGGTTCTGGGCAAATCTGTCATACATGTCTGAGCTAAACTGTGGGAATTCCTTTATGGCTAATTGTCTGGGCACCAGGCCTAAGTCCTGGGCTGACTCAATGGGTGCCCTTACTCTTGTACTGAAATCTATACTAGCCCACATAGGATCTGTAGCTGGTTCAAAATCTTTCCTGAGGGCCTCTATTAGGCATTTGTAGCCCTGCTTGGTTTCCTTGCTGAGGCCATAGTAGACCACATGGGTGTCTAATGCTCCTTGAGTTGGGGGGGGCATGTGGATCCCCTGACACCAGTCAGCAACTGGGTGGGGGAGTCCCTCTGGTGGCCAGTCGTGCTGAGTGGGGGGGAGGTAGTTCCCCATGGCCAATCTCACTCACCGTAAAAGCAGCCATGCTGCTTCCAGATCTCCTATGGCCACTTCTGGAAGTGGCACGGCTGCTTTTGCTGGTGGCCCCACTCCCCAGCTGGCATTCACAGGAGGGGCACTGCTGCTCCCACCTGCCCCCCTGTCCACCAGCTAAACAGGGAGCGTGGCCTAACACCAGCAGTCTCAGGGGGTGCATGTGTACTGCCGTGCACCCCCTACATGCCACCCCTGGTAGACTACCCCCGCCTTCCCTGTGAGTAGCAGACCTAGGAAGTCTGGCTTGTCAGCCTCATCCCATCCATTTAACCTAGCTGCCAAATTGTGTATGCCAGATATCCCGCTCTTATTGTTCACCACTATAGGATGCAGGATTGAATATAAGCCTTTGACCAGGAGGTGGGGCTTGTTTGTCTTCCTTTCCTATGGGGGCATCCCTCCCACTGCAGCATCCATCTCCCCTATGTAAAGTCCACACAATGACAAAACTATGCACTTACAACAGCAGTTTTCCCAGCACCATATGACCTATGACCACTGATCCCACCAATGCCACCAGTTGTTGCAAGCCCCTGCAGTGTCAGGCAAAATCACTACAAGCAATGAGGGGTTTACTCACTTTATATAAAGTGTTCTAGGGATTAGGGTCACAGGCCAATGGGAAGGGACAAGTAAAGGTAAATAGGCATTCATAGTATAACAACATACACTTAGAGAGCAAGTAAACAGGTAGTGGTCAGTACAGCTGGGTATATACATTCAGCACATGCAGTCCCCTCCACACTCCAGAGGTGTCCCCAAAAAACAGTCTTTACTCCAAAGTCGCTCTGTGCAGGTCTCTAGGTCAGGGATCATGTGTAGTCGATTCGTGGTTCAACTATGCTGCACAGAAGTTTCCCTTTCCTTCAGTCACTAACCCCCCCAGGACTCCTGGCATGTAGCTAGCTGGGGCTGTCCATTCACTTTCTCTTCCTGTTGCCCCCAAGTGCTCTGGACTTGTAGTCCAGCATCACAGCAGCAGAGCTCTGTAGGGTTTCTCATCACTGTTACTTCCTCTTCCAGGTGCCTCTGGGCTTTGTAGTCCATGGTCACAGTCAGTGGGGCTCCACAAGGTTGCTCCCCTTCTGTTACCCACTCATATCACATTTTCCATGCACACAATGCATTACATTACACAATGTGTACATTACACTGGGTTAGAGGTAGGACAAACATCACCCTCCAAGGAACATGGTCTAAGTACTGCAGCACAGACTTATGCTCCCTCTCATGACTTTTAGTGAATCTTGAATCCTTTCCATGCAGTGACACAGAACAGGAGGGAGGAAGGTTGTCCCCCCACCATCCTTGTGACCTGGTCACACAGCACTCTCATACCCCCTCAGGCAGAGGAGGGTATAGAACTCAGGTCTCTCACTTCAGTGCAACTGCTGTATCCTCAGATCCAGGCCCCAACATTCTGTCATCCAACCTGTGGGACATGGTGCCACTTGCTAGAACTGGTGCATGGGGTGGCACAGGCCTGGTCTCAACACACAGGCCCGGGCAGAGGTGGCATGGGGACCTGGAATTTCATTGCTGGTAGATGAAGCCTGGCAGAGATGGCATGAGCTTCGGAGCATAATCCCCACTTTTGAAGCTGGATAGAAGTAGCATGGGCCCCCAGAAACTGATCCCTATATGTGGGGCCCAGCAGAGGTGGCATGGGCAGGGCCCCAATTCTTGCATGCAGAACTGGGTGGAGGCAGTGCAGGTTCCAAGGGCACCAGCATCGTGATTTCAGTATGCAGGATTGGTTGGAGACAGTGCAGGTTATGCGGCTCCAGTTCCAACACACTGGCCCAGGTGGGGGTAGCATCATCTGGATCTGGGTGTGTGGGTCTAGTGCAGGGTCTGATCCAGCTCACAGATTAGCCTTACATCAGTCATTTGGCCTGAGAGGCCAAAAATTTGTGCAGCACTGGTCCAGGCTATTACAAAAATATAAGCAGCACCATACTTCATCCCACTGCATTTTAAAAGATATGGTGGGTGTAACTACATTTTGTAAGGAGCCTAACTATGTCATACTGTATTAGGCATTCTCTAAGAAAGCTGACTAAAGCAAGCCCCTCAGAAGACTTAATCAGAAGGACACATGGCTTCTGGATTTGATCAGGTGCTGGACTGCACAGCCCTGATAAGTTTTGGTCAATTCAAGGTATGCACAGAAGTGCAACTCTACGTGCCTGGGAAATTTTATGTCTGATGGGGAGGTACTTATGAATTTCAGGAACCTTCAAAATCATTAACAAAACTAAGGGAAGGCAACTGGGGCAGTAGTGGCACAGCAGCAGCCAGAAGTTGTCACTGTGTATGTCCCTGCTACCCTGATTCCGCAGCTCACAATGATCCAGCAGCTGAGCAAGAGATGTTCAGAATCACAGCTTTGGACTAAAGTGCCTAAACTCTGCCTGAGTCCTACTTTAGTCTCTTATGTTTCGTTTCTTTTCTTTTTTTATCTGACCCTTGATGGGTGCACAGACTCCAGGAAGGGAACAGTTGCCCAATAATGTGAAAGGACATGTTTTGTTCTTTGTTTGAAGCCTTCTGTGGGTGGGGGGCAGACCTTTGTGGGAGGTCTGGCAGGCCTTCAGTTTTAGACTTATTCCCTTTGTCTTCCCTTAATCCATACCCCACCCTACACACACTGATGTAAGGCAGACAATTTAGCTCTATGTTTCTGGTCATCTGGCTCTGATTTTTTACATCACTAATTTTTCTTTCATCTGAAGTTCACAGTG
This sequence comes from Crocodylus porosus, assembly GCF_001723895.1. Classification (NCBI taxonomy): domain Eukaryota; kingdom Metazoa; phylum Chordata; order Crocodylia; family Crocodylidae; genus Crocodylus; species Crocodylus porosus. Next base: position 98,314,451 of record NW_017728918.1, on the reverse strand, counting down.
ATGTAATTGAAGAGAGCCTAACTTTGAAACTACACAGTTTCTTTGGGACTACCCTTCTTGGCCATGTCCAGATGGGCATGGCCATGCAATATGTGGCACTGCAAATATGTCTGTGGCACCACATAGTGCACATTTAGATATTCTCTGCACTGCAAGGGCACACTGCCCATGTATGCACTGCTCTGATTTTTTTCCTGTGGGTTTTTTTAACCCCCTGGATATCCCCTTGAACCAGCACATGCAGAGGCAGCACACACCGCTCAAAAGCGGAGCTGAGCCACCTGGAGCCATGCTTTGGCTGATGGCCAGGCTCTGCATGGCAGAATTTCTGCTGCTGCAGCCCCAGGAGTCTCCCAGGACCACAGGTAAGGCTGTTGGGGACAGGCCAGTGCTGGCCCTGGCCTCTCTCACCCCACCTGGGTTAACTTGCTGCATGCCAAGACAAGCATGGCACAAGTGTTTCCTGGGGACAAGTAGCTGTGGTGCAAGGTCTACCACCGTGACTTGTCCCTGAGGAACCAAATGTCCATGCTCTTCTGGATGTAGCCCTTGTTCCTAAAACAGCTATTGGCTTCTTGGTATATAATCCATTCTTTTGCATTTGGAAATATGACATCTCCTTTCCCCCCATCATTTCTGCCTTTTTCTCTCCCCTCCTGTATTACCTATGGGTATAGATATAAGTAGTTATAAGTTAAGTTGAAACCCCGTGAACATAAGTCCCCTTTTATAATAACCATTAGGTATTGTAATAGTGTTTTGGTGTATGTGTTGGATTACTGTAATGTATTACACCGTATGGTTATTGTCTCTTAAGTGTCTATGTATTTAGGCCTGCAATGTGGGTTGGCATGAGTGATGTCAAGTATCCATTTTGTGTGTGTCAGGTTCCCATCTTGTCCCCATCTTGTCCCCATGCCCTGTTGTATAAGTATGTTGCAATTCTGACTCACGTTCAAGTCTGTAACCTCTCCCGTGTAGATTGGTTTTCCTTGAATGCCTGAAGCAAAAGAGTGAATGGATGAGTGAAATACAATGATAGCAGGACCCCCTAGTAAATCACCTCACCATCAAAACCAATTCCTGAACCAAAAACCCAGCCCCTGGAACCACCCTCAGCATTCAAGAAACAAAATATGAGGCAACCCACTATTGTGCCAAAGCTGCACATGCTCAGTAAGAACACCTGGAGCCCTCTAGGACAGGACTGACATTTTTGCCTGGACAAGCCCTCCCCATAGGAGATGGGGTAGTGACGACTGACTCCTGGGGATGCCCTTTCCATCTGGACTAGCACCATGCCACACCACCTACCCACCCAGAGGCCCTGCCAGCAACCCCGCTCTGGACAACACCTTGCTGGAGAAGACTCTGATTGGCCATTGAGGATCAACTCACAGCCCAGGATAGGTAGCTATCACCCACCCTCCTTCCCCAAGCAAAGGACCTGGACTCTGTCCCTACACACCTTGACTTCAATCCCATCACCAAGCCTTTTTCTCTCTTGCTATCATTGTGTGGGTGTGTATGTGAGTGCTTGTAGGAACCAATAACTTCATGGGGCTGTGTAATGTGTTGTCTGTTTAATAAACCTGTTATTTTGAAACCCCAAGTTGGGGTTTTGTCTTATTGACCTCCCAACCCTCCTCTTCAATCTCCCAGCTTTCTGCCTCAGTTTCCAGTCCCAATCTCCCAGCCTTCTGCCTCTGCCATTCCTGGCTGTATCCTTCTTACCACTAGGCTTTTCCCCTTGTCTCCACCCCAGCACCAGTGACCTTGAGTAACCCTGGGGCCACTTGACCTTAAGCAACCCCAAGCCTCACTTCCTCAGTCCAGCTTTTCTTTAGTCTGCTGGGTCTAATCCCAGTTCTGGCAACTTTCACTCTCTCACCTTAACCTTTCCCCAAGTACCCCAAGCTCCAGGAGGAGGTTAGCAGGCTGAGGGGAATAAGGGAGGCAGAGGAAGAAACTGACAGATATTTTCTTTCCCTGCAGGGTTGTACGACCAAGGAGGATGCACCTCAAGATGAGCCCTCCACTGCTAAGTGGCAGATGGTCACCTCCCGTGCCCAGGGCTGCTCAAGACATGGCAGCAGCAGTTCCTACAGTCCGGCTGGAGAACAGGTATGAAGCTCTGGCAGCCCTGGAGGAGGAGGACGGAGAGGATGAAACTGGGGAGGAGGCAACTCCACGCACACCGTGTCCCATGCAAGCTGAAGGAGGCAAGAAGGCCAGGAGGAAGAAGTGTCGTGGACATTGGAGTCAGGAGTGGACTGGCCAAGTTTGCCGATGACACCAAACTTTGGGGCAAAGCATCCACCCCAGAAGATAGGCGGGTGATCCAGGCTGACCTGGA
>NW_017728918.1:98308611-98312084 GCF_001723895.1 Crocodylus porosus | reverse complement strand
GATGAACATCTTGCTGGGGTCGTTTGACTCCAGTATTCTTTCCTGCCATGGCAGGGGGTCGGACTAGATGATCTGCTTGGGTCCCTTCCTACCCTAGAAACTATGAAACTATAAGCACACACACACCATACCATCCAACTCACCTGTGTGTATGTGTAGGTGGGTGGTATATGTGTAAACTGGTGAATATACATATATATGTCATCGTGTGTGTGATATATGAATTAGTGATCTGTGTATGTGTATTGGGTGTTGGTAACTGATTTTGTCTGATTTTTGGTGTCTGTAGTGCATATGTGCTTGAATTCGTAATAGGTATGTATGTGCTTAGGCTGGTAATTTTGGACGTGTGTGTGCCTGAGTTGGTAGTGTGGGTGTATGCACCTGGTGGAGGTCTATGCGCCTGATTGATTTTTGTGTGTGTATACGTGCAATTGTGTCACACCTTCCCATCTAACAGTGCAATTTGAGATCCTGAGAGTTGGTCTGGCCCCACAGGACAACAGTTCTACAGATCCAGGATGTCTCCATTTTAAAATAGCTACCTTAAGGCTATTTAAGTATCTCAAGGCATAGTCATGCATTTTGTTTCTATGTTACTTGTATTTCCTTTTACAGAGTAAAAGAAATTGCTTTCTGTTTGAGTTTACTTGCAAAAATAACAACTTGCTGTTCATCTACCTTGCACTCACCTTTCTGTGGCTAAGAGGAACCATGAAAGGCAAATCAGGAACTTCTGAGCAACATCTATTACTTGTATTAAAGACTCACACGCAGCTAAATGCTGTATATGCACATAGTGAGAGGCAGTCCCCGAACCAAAGAGTCTCAGGAAACAAAGAATATTTTATCATCCCCACTTAGATACTAGAAAAGGAGAAGTGTTTACTATCTTGCAGGAAGCTTGTGGCTGAGCCAAGATTTGAACTGAGATCTCCAGAGCCCTGCTCCAGAATACAAACCACAACACTGTCCTTATGCTGATTTCATCTTTGTGGTGTGTTTTTAACATAAGCTTGAAATAACAGAGTTAGAATAGGATAAGATAGAGAAGTGTCTGCTTAAGTAATGGTATAAGTAATAGACATGTTCAGGGCTATATGAAACAAAAGGCCAGTGATATGTGGGGTACATGACTGAGATTTTAATTTTAAAAATCACATACATACAAACAACGTTAATTGATTTGTTTTCCTGAGTATGTTATAGGGAGGTGTTATGTATGCTTAACTGAAGGCAGATATGGAGCAATGTGAGGTGAATTGAATATGTAGAGCAATATAGATAGACAGGTAGAGGAGCATTGGTAAAGTGTATGGAAAGATTACCCTATTTTCTCACATACCACATACCCCCAAATAAAACATGCACCTCTTTTTTTCTGGAAAGCAGAATGTAGGAGGGAAAAAAAGGTTTTTCCAGAGTCCTGGTAGACTGTGAGACATAGAATAAGTTCTCCTGGAAAAATAGAGTGTTCATGAATGGTGACATCCCAAGGGACAGTCTAAGTGAGGCAGCAGGGACTTCGTGGTGTGGCAGAACAGCAACAAATAGTAATATAAGAACAGCTTTCATAAGCAAAATTCTTCCTTTAGGTATGTCCCAGGGACTCAGGATCAGGCAAGGGGGAAGCCTCTTTGAGAGGCAGACCCCAGACCGAAGAAAAAGGAAAAAAAAAACATACCTGCTGCAGGGGCCTAGAGGAGTGAGGAGGCGTGCCTTGGAAAACCGCCCAAGTGGTTTATCAGCCATGCCCATCTCCAGCTGGGGCCGGGTGACATAACGAAGAGGCGTCACCTGGTGAAGATAAAAATCAGCCTCAAAAGCACAGGAGAGAGGATGCCGAGGGTTGGAGGACTGCCGGGGAACCATCGGGTGGAGAGCATCCAGCCACTGCAGTCAGCAGCAGCAGTGGCAGCAGGAGCTGCAAGGGATCCCTGAGCCAGGGAAGACTGGTGGGGATCAAAGCAGCCAGCAAGGAGGCCAGCAGCAGCAGCAGCAGCAGGAGCTGCGAAGGATCTCTGTGCCGGAGAAGACCGGCGGGGATCAAAGAAGCCAGTGGAGAGGCGAGCAGCGGCTACAGTGAGAGCCAGCGTGGGAGCTTTTCCCAGACGTGACAGGTGCCACAGCTCCAGGGCAGAGGCAGGTCCTGGAGGTGGAGGCGTGGACCCCAACCCCAAGGGTGTGCTAGCTTAGGGGTGTTAGGGGCTAAGGGAGTACAAGACTCTCGCCGTGGTTACTCCTCGTCTGCTTTGTTCTTCCTTTGTCTCATTGCTCTTGTAGTCGAGTTATCAGTTTCTATTTTGTCACGTTGAGTTGTTTCTGGGCCCTGGGGTTTTATGGTGGTGAGGGATCAGTTGTGTTTTCCTTTTTCGGGCTGATCTATTTTAGTTCCCTGTCTAGAGCAGGTTAGTGGAGCCCTTTGTTCCAGCCTGGGGTCAAAGATGGGAAAGAAATCACATGAGAGCATGGAGAGGAACAACAGCATCTGTTGTAGAAAGTGCAGGGTGTTGAAAGGGGCAATCCCAAAGGCCGAGTGTCACCACACCCTCCGGTTTTGGCCAGAGCCCGAGGCACCCAAGGCGAGGGAGGATACATGGGGACTGGGAAGATATCAACAGGGGATAGCCACAAAAGATCCTGAGGCTTGTCTCCAAGGGTGGCGTATGGCCAAAGTGTAGGTTTGAGCCCTGTGAACATCCTCTGGGATGCATGACCACTCTGGAGGCATCCTCAAAGGGGACCCCCTTCACTGAAAGACCATCCAAAATAATGGTGGGGAGTTTGGGGGACACCCTGAAGGTAATCGAGGTACCCTCTGGGGTCTACATGAGGTTCCCTGGTGAGCAAGGTCAGCTGCTCAGGCAAAGGCAGTGCAGGAGTGAGCTTTTGAGCAGAGCTGGGCACAAGGTAGCATAGAAAATGGGGGAAAATGTTGGTGAAACCATAGTATTTTACTTTTTATTGCAGAATATGGAAGGGTTTTGCCTTCTATGTTGTGGACTAAATGAAAAAAAATATTGCACAGACCTTTAAAAGTAACTTGTTTGGCTTTGTGTTGCAATATCACGTGGCAACAGGGAAGGACAATGAATATGATCAAGGGTTTGGAGGAGCTGCCATGCTAAGAGAGATTTAAAGGGCTAGAACACTTCATTTTGGAAAGGAAAATACTGAGGTGGGTGGGATGGATATAACAGAGGTCTATAAAATCATAAAAGGTTCAGACAATGTGAACTGTTATTCACCAAGTCCTAGAGTGCTAGAACTAGGGCACACCCACTGGAATTAGCAGGAGACAGGTTTAAAACTAACAAGAGAAAATACTTTTTTATGCAGCGCATAGTTAACTTGCGGAGTGACTTGGATGAGGGTGTAAAAAGCACCCTGTCCAAATTGCTGATGACACTAAGATGTGGGGGCATGTGGGCATGCTAGAAGGGAGGAATTGGCTGCAATTGGACCTAGACAGG
>NW_017728918.1:98259587-98307936 GCF_001723895.1 Crocodylus porosus | reverse complement strand
GATAAACAGCTTGCTGGGGTCGTTTGACCCCAGTACTCTTTCCTGCCATGGCAGGGGGTGGGACTTGATGATCTGCTCAGGTCCCTTCTGACCCTACCAACTATGAAACCTTATCACAGGAAGCAGTAGAGGCAGATAGTACAGCCAGGTTCAAGGAACTAGGCAAATTCATGCATGGCAGATCCAACAGTTGGTATTAAACAGAGCATTCAGGAGTATATCTCTAAACCAGTGAAGGTGAATGCCAGGAGGGTTATGGTGGGGTTCTGTCCTGTTTATATGCTCTCCCTCTAAAGCATTGGATCCTGCCACTGTTGGAGACAGATGCCACTAGCATAGGACTGGTTTGTTTCAGTATAGCACTTCTTTATGCCACACTGCTATTCATCTACCCCTCAGCGAAATTGAGCATTTATGTCTCTGAAGATATAAACATATATCATCCTTGGAGCAGGATCAGCTGTGCCAGCATGTGTCCTGGCACAGCTGATGTTTCATAGACAACACAGATGTTGCCCATTGTCTTGAGTTGGGGTGCAAGAGTGTGATACACCTGTATGGGGATTCCCGGGGTGTGTTTCTGCAAGCAGGAAAACTGGAGCAAGTGGTCCTTGGCTATCAGGGGCCTGATCCTGCACAGGAAGCCAAGGCACGCAGAATCAGGCCCTTGAAGCCCTGATAGTACCTGCCTGGGGCAGATGGAGAGAAAACAGACACACATTGTAAAAAAGCCTCTTGCTGTGGCGTGGGGATGATTTGGGGCATATGTGGTGTGACAAGGGGCATGGATGACTGTTTGCTTGGGCTTTGCACTGCCAGAAAAATCTTCAGTGTGGTACAAAGTCAACATCTGTTTGCAGCCTGAAGCACAAACCTTTGGGGAGGGGGGAAGGGTTGGGTTGAGGCCAGTACAACTGCCTGTTGAGGATTTCCTAAACAATAGCATCATTGTTCAATAAGACAGGAGCGAACATTTTTGAATAACTGTTTAATCCATTAACTTCTGTATCATAGGGCTGACATTTACAGAAAGTATGTTTTCACTTTGAAATATTGATGGTAAAAAGTAAAACACATATATATCCTAAAACATCTTGTGCTTACTAATTTTTAAAATCATTTATACCGTTCTTAAAAAACCTAATATTTCATTTACTTTGCACTACTTATCCAATTTCTTTCCTTCTTTGTGTTTGTCTCACACAGTAAAGCTAAACTAATGTGGTTCCCTTTCTGTTAAGTGTTGATTTTCACTTCCTGCTTCTCACCATTAAATAAATGTTATGTTTGGTTTCATCACTCTGCTGGAGACTACTTAATTTAAAAAGCCACAATATTTTCATTTTACTTTTTTTAAAACCAATAATGAAAATATTTCCATGTACATGTGTTTTTATATGTCTGTTCTAGAAAATTGCAAGGGGAATCTCAAACTAATTTGAGAGCAGTTCTTTAAATTGCATTTAGAGTCTCAAACTGTAATACGACTTTTGGTGATAAATTCAAAGAGTTTTGAACATGTTAACTGAGTTTGTTCCTTAATAATTCACTAATATAGTTTCTTTTGCTAGCTGTATTCTTAAGTAGCTGTACTGGAATACTTATGGTCTGTATTACAGGAAACTGTCTGACTATAATAATCAAAGCTAAGGTCACATTTGACTTCAAAAATTTAAAAAGCATAAAAGCTATCTAATGTATACTATCAAACTAAAGAGAGGTTTTATTGTCATTTCAAACACTGCTCTCAATTCATCATTAATCTATATACCATTCATATAAAAGGATTGAGTGAGAGTGGAGCATAATTATTTTTCCTTGCATAAATTACCTGTAAGTGGCTTGGCAAATGGAGAAAAGGTTTTTTGTATCACTGAGCTGTCAGGGTGAATCAGAGAAGGAATTTGCCCCCACCACCCAATCCCTCTTCCTCAAGTGAATAACCTAGATTTTAATATTTAAGAAGAAAAGATAAAGTTTAGTCACTGATATGCTTGATCTAATTTTAAGTGAGGGGTTGTGTGGGAAGGAAGGGATTGTTTTATACTGATTTGACTGTGTTATATATGGGATGCATGGATTGATCTAACGGTGAAGTTGTTTCTTTTCACTAATGTCAACAAAGCCAGGGTCCTAACAGCATCTTAGCTATTCCAGTTTTTAAATATTTATTTACACTGCACTTTACCCATGCCCTGTCCAACAAATCAGATATGTGCTCTGTGCAGGATATGTCATTTTTTCTGAGGAAATGCATGTTAATGAACAATGGGGGAATGATGTTTGGTTGTCTAAAGAACAATAGCAGAACTGTGGGAAATAATTAGAAAAGTTCTGTCATGGAAGGAGAAGAGGTTAGAATATGAATATCAGGAAGAGAAATAATTGGGAATTTTATCAACTTGTGCCATTTATCTGACAAGAAGACACTCCTAAAGAAGCAAAGATCTTTGTATGTGGTTGACATTGGTTACTTGAGAGATGTTTTAATCAACTTAATTGACCAAGTGTTTCCAAGTAAATATACAACTCTGACTTCTATCCTGAATAAATGTATTCAGCATTTGACACTAGTAGCATTTTGTTCATTTTTTTCAATGCAGATTGAAAATAACATCTTCACTCAAAGCAGCCTGTTCAAGTGCCAATAACTAAAACTGACTTTGGGAAGTAGGTTTTTGCAGTTTATCTCCAGGCAGCAGGGATAAGTTGGGAGGTTCATCTCATTGGGAAGCAGCATTATATTGGTTTAAGAAACATTCAGAACTTTTGTAAATGTCTTGTGAATATAAAAAAGTACTGATATGTGGCTGACTGCTGTTGTAGTCTACATTAGGGACAAGGCTGGTTGTTATATTGGAGTAACATTTTGTAACAGTTATTGCCATAAATTCTGTAGAAAAAATAAATTTTATTAATGTCCGCTAGCTCTTCACATTGTAATTATATTTTACATTAGACAGGAAAGAAAACAGGCAATTTACAAATCATATTCCTGCTTGAAAATGCTTTGCCAGCTCGTAGTATAACTAGTAACTACATTTATTGTAATGGAAAGAATTTGGAAAATCTGAACTTTCTCTAGTTTCCTGATTTTGTGTACTTCACAGCTTTCTGCCTATGGTCAATTTTATTTTTACATCTGTAATGTCAAGCATTCTTCCCTGTTGACTGTAAATGTTTCTGCAAAACAGCAAGAGGATAGGAAACTTACTGTGGTTCTTGTAATATCTAACTGTAGTTCAGCCAAATGTTGGTGGTCGAATGTCCAACAGAACTCTTATTAATTTCTGTCAATTTTTCATTTTGGCAAACTCCCTTTTCAATATGCATGCCAAGATCATCCTCAAATGATCTCTTTATTGTTGCAGTGATTTCATTTCATTATCTGTGTCCTGATTCGAGATGTTTGCTTAGAGAGCCATGAAATCAGAGCACATTAGTTTCATAACAAACTGTGTTCAACCAAAACTCCAGATCTGAAAATCCTTGAACTTTAAGGTAATTCAGAATCCTAGCTCTGAACTAGATCTGAATTTCATGGCCTATATCTTTATTATTGTATACTAGGGTGACTTTGCAGTGTCCTGATTGTCTGTAAGAAAATCCCACTGATGGAAATTTATTAGAATAACTATTTTGCAGTAGGTATTCTAAAATTGCACTTAAAAATGTCAGCCTGTTTTAATCCAGAAAAACTTTCCCCATGAAGACAAAGCCTAAAGTGTTCAGAGAAAAAGTCATCAGCAGAAATGTGCATTTTAAAGAGTTAATCTTTTCCCCTGTTCCCTGCCCGCCCTATTTCCCCACTCTGCTTGTCCCTAATAGCTGATTCCCAAAGCACCCTTGTTCACAGTAAGAAAGATATAGGCCACAGAATTAACATCTAGATCACAGCTAGGCTTCTGAACCATCTCAGAGTTCAAGGACTTTCAGATCTGGAGTTTTGGTTGACCCCATCTCTTGTTATGATACCAGTGTACTATCATACCATAGCTCTGTGTGTAGACATCCTGAATCAGGATACAGGCAGTGAAAACATATGAACATAGTTTCCCACGCTCAACATCAGCTATTGTTATAAACACAATTAGCTGGCAAAACCAATGTCTGGAATCAGACAAGCTGAAATCACTGAGCACCTGCAGAGATGTGAGAAGTGGGGAGGTTTGCCGAGTTTTTGCAGAAACAGCCTTTAGAATCCTTTGGATGCTAATTGTAGTACTAATTATTTGAGCGGTAAGTACAAGTGCCATTTCTATGCTTTGTAAGAAGGAAAACATTGCACTCTGATTTTCTCAAAAAGACAATAAAGGGCCAACATTATTGCTTAAGCAATTATATTACAAACAGCTAAATACAAGGCAATTAATGATCAGATTATTATAATGATGAAAGAATTATAATAGATACATTCAAATGTGTAATTTCATTATCAGCATTTAGGGCCAAATCCTGTTATCCTCTATGAGCCTGTAATGGGACTCCATCTCTGAAGGCAGCTGTGGCACACAGCTCTTTAAGTCCATTCTGCACTCTGGCTTATCAGGCATTACCCTTGCTATCATCTGCCGTGCTTTTGATAAGTTTGCAAGGCTGCCCTCAGACCATCAGAGTAACCCGCTGAGGTTGCTTCACTCTGTTTTTCCTAATATCCAAACTAAACCTTCCCTGCTGCTACTTGAGACCACTGCTCCTTGTTCTGTCATCTGCCACCACTGAGATCAGTCTAGCTCCATCCTCTTTTTTTTTAAAGTTCTGAGACAAAGAGAAGGTCTTCCAGTTCTGATGTCTGGCACATCCTGTCTCTTGGCTCCCTGGAAACCCAGCTCCTGGATTTTGCATATTTGTCAAGTGACTTTCCCCAACCAGGCATGCCCTGGCCCCCAAACTGTGAAACACATACCCTCCCTCTGGGCATCTTCAGTGGCCTCCCATCTCCCTGAAGGCCACTCTGTGTCTCATGGCTTACACAAACCCTGAAACCAAACTATAAGCAAAATTATTTTCCTGTGTCTCTTTCTAGTCCTGAAGAACTACTTTTCTGAGCCTAGCCTGGATCATAACTGACTTAATATAGGAGCTCTTATTAAATCCCCTGCCTAGCTCCACACCTTCCTAATTGGCAGGCTTAGTGGTCTGCTCCTTGTGGTCTGCCCTTGCAGCCTGCACCCTACTAGCAGGCTTACAGCTCTGCAGTTCACCCCATTGAAGCCTTCTTCTTGCACTCAGGAACATGGATTAGGACCCCATGTTACAGAGCCCAAATGGCAACATGAGCAGATGATTGCTTGATTGGGCAAGTATTCAGTTATGTACAGCATAAGTCCTGAGGAAAACAAAGAGAAGGAGGATAGCCCTTTTGTGCTTTAGCTCCAATAGCTGAGTGGTTAGGGAACTCACAGTTTCTATCTCTCCTCCCCTCCTTTATCCAGAGGAGGTTTAAACTTACCTTACTGTGACTTCCCAGAACAGTGCTTTAACCATCAGACCACAGATTAGGTACTAGCTTTGTCCTCTGGTCTCTAACATCCACTGTTATGGGATTTAGCCATGTAAGATTTAGACTTATGTACACACCCAGTGTATGTCCCTATGTAGCCACATAGCTGCTGAGCCACAGTGCATAGGTAATGGAATTGAAAACTGTGAGTGTCAAATATGTAACGTGCATGACTGGAAAACTGCCACTAGGGTATGTAAAAAAATAATGAGATTTGAACCCTAGTCGTACAAGATTATATGTGAGCTGTATTATTACATTCCCCATTTTGTCTATCATTACACTGTCTTGTATCCTGTCCCCATCATTCCATTTCTACTTTTGCTGGGGACTTTTTTATAGCTTTTCTAAGTCCTACCTTTAGTAATTATGTGGGAATGGTATAACCTAGGGCACAGTTAAATAGCAAGCACTTCTAAAAATGCTTTAAAAAAGGAGTTTTTGGCTGTGTTCTTGCATTTTGTTTGGTTTTACTTTTATCAGACATGCTAAAGAGGTGCTTCACAATTCTGAAAAGCGCCTTTCATGTTTAGAGGGTGCAGTGATTCACAACAGAGCTACCATAACATGAGAGTGCAATTTTCATTATGCCTGAGAAAATTGCATGTGTTAAAAGATAACCAATCTGTATATTTTGTAATATGTATTGAGCTTACATATTCAATAGAAAAAAGATATTGTACAGAGATTGAACATTATCTTACAGAGATCACAATGAAGTGCTGTGCAGATTCAGAGAACCATCCAGCCTGGTGCCTGCTGACTGCAGTAGGACTCTCCTGCAACTTATAAGATACCATCTGTTTGGAATGGGAGGACCACATGTCATTGGCCATGCTATAAACTACCAACAAAAAGGTTCAAAGCAGTTTAGCCATATAATAGTTCCTCACTGATATTAATCAGAAATGTATGGTTTTAATGCAACTCTTTGAAAACCTATATCCTATGAACCACTTTGAAATAATATACACCCAGAAGCTTTGATTCAGAAATCAGTACTTCAGACATGTTTTTGCAGAAGACATAATTCTGAGTCATTGCAAGTTAAACTATGATTTGCATGCAAGCCCATCTGTCAAGTTGAAAGAGAGTGGATATTAGTACAGCAGAGATGCATACATAGGTAAAACATGGTATGTGCATCATAAATGTAAGCAGCATGTCTTCAATGTCTGAATCACACTGACTGGATATATTTCATACTAATAAACTGAGAATCCTTTTTTATGTTATTTTCGTGTGCAGTCTTATGATGTAATACCTACACTTACGATAAGCTGTATGAGTGAGAGTGAATTCTGCAAAGTATTTACACATACTTATTTGATCATCAAGTTCATTTTCATCCACATGGTATCCAGAGCCATCTTTTTTTTTCTAGAAACATTTGTGATCTTTTGCTTGAGCATAGGTTTGCACAGTGCAAAATTTTAATGAAAGCTCATAGAGATATGTGTTTGGGAAAAAGTATGCCTTAGAGATCTCCCCTGGCCATCTTGAAATCTCCAACTTCCTACTTGATAATAATTTATCAGCCATCCACCTAGTAAGCAAAAAAACCAAAACAGTTTGCAGTTTGGGGATAGGGATGACTGATTGTGAATGACTATGTGAATGACTAAGGCCTGTGTACATTTTGTTCTGAAGCATTTAAATGGGACACAAGTGATAAACAGATGTTTGTTAGCCCCCTGTCCAAGAATGGCTGGCAGTCAAAGTCCTTAAGTGAACATATTTGTAAAAATCAGAGGTGTTGTGCATGAAGAAGAAACAGAAAAAAGGACTAAGTTTCTGTTTAAATTATTCAGTTTGTACACCCATCTACACAAAACACTTTACTAAACGTCAAAGAATACATTTATCAGTAAACTGTAGTTTTCCTCATTACTGCCTATGGGGTGTATATAACATCCACTTTTGTTGAGCTAATTAATAAATAACCTTTACTCTTTGTCAAAAAAAAATTAATGCAACTAGAACTGTTTCATTTAAACATTTTCAAATAGTTTTGTCTTGATTTTTCTTTGATTTTCCTCCATCTTGGAAAAAAAGAGGAAAGAAGAAAGGGTGAAAGGTATTCCAAAAAATTGAACATGATTTTTTTTCCATTCTCTCTCTCTCCTTTTTTCTTTTTGCCTATCACTTACACTATAAGCTCTGCGTGAGAGAAAAACCATCTCTGTGTGTTCTGTGATGCTTCTAACACATTTGTGGGCTCTATATTATTACAACAACAAAGAGAATATTTTCCTTTCTTGAGATGAGGGTGTGACATGAAAATGGTTCACCTGCGATAGGACACATCAGCTTGATGGTAGCATTGCCCACAATGCCTTTGCCATTCATCCAATTCTTTGACTGTATACAATGTTTTCATTATTCCTAATATACACATAGCCTAACCACAGCTGCTTTCATGTCTGATCACTGACAGTTCCCCAAAAATGCCCACTGCGTGGTCTTTATCCAAATGGATAGCAAATGTTTCATCTAAAAGAGAGAGGTTTTACCCCATCTTTTCTGTTTTAACTTAGTTTGGTAGTTTGTTCCATCCCTTAGTTTGAAACAGAGGGGGAGAAAAGTGTCAGCCAGTCACGCCACAGACAGCAAGAGGGCAGAGCAGAAAGGATACAACATGATTTCATGACAAATAGAATTTAAGAGTATAGAAAAAAACAACAGATTTGGGATTATGGATTAATTTGCTAGACTATATGCAAAGTAACAACTTTGTTAACCTTTCAAGTTCTTAATATAGGGGGTTAAAAATGAAGTGGCAGAAGGAGAGGTGAACAAGTTCAACCCATTGCAATGTTTCCTTTGGACATTCAGAATTCACTGCTGTATGCCAGGGTGAGGGTGCTTCATGTTGTCTCTGTCTGTGATATTATGCCAACATGATGCAATGCAAGAAGAAGAAACAAGAAAAATGGAACCAGAGTTTGGCTGCCAAGAAAGCATTTTATCCATCTCTGCTATGATCATTATTGTTCAGCACATCTGTACTTGGATTTTCTTCAAAGCCCAGTAAAAATTACAGCTGGAAAAGAGTATACATTTGTATTCATCTGTACTCTTTTATTTGAGAATTGTGTCTGGGCAGTCTTTGCCATAAAATATTAATATCTCGTATACTGTCTCTTGATAACAAACCTAGTTTGTGTCACCAATTTTCCATTTAGTAGAGGCAGGAGAAAAGAATACTGCCCAGAGTGACTGTATAAAAAAATAATTGTACTTGAAAGAACTCCATTGATCTTCATTTTCTGTGATTTCCAGGGAGCTGTGTATAAAACCATGCTCCTTATCCAAATGCATACTTATATAGTGAAGATTTTTGATATGCATTTTTCCTTGTATTTGATGACACTTTATGGCACCCACCCTATATCTGTTGGGCCTGCTTTTCTTATCATTTGTATCAGGATAAATCTTTTGACCTAATGGAGTTGCCTTTGACTTATGCTGAGCTAAATGTATCAGAATCAGGTCTATTGATTGCCTTGAACTATTAGTCCTCAGGAAATACATTCAAAATAAAAATCAGTCTCAGTCCAAATTCCCTCATACTACTGCTTAGTAAGGGAATGTTGGGGAGAGCTGAAGAAAATGGCTGTAAGGGACCTACTTGATCCCTGTGGAGTTGCAGTCCAAGTATAAGTTCACCTGAGCAGAGGTGGCCAACCTGTGGCATTTATGCCACAATTGGCATGGGTAGCCATTATGTGTGACACACACGAGATCAGGGAATGGAAAGGCATCACAGTAGCTGATAAGGCAGGCAGCAGATTAGGCAGGGATCAATGGGCAGGGATCATAAAGCAGAGCAGCAGATTTGGCAGGTGAAGGGGATCAGAGTGGCACCAGTGAAGTTACAGAGAAAATTTCTGGCATATCTGCCAAAAAAGGTTGGCCACCACTGAGTTAAAGCAACTTCTGGGTTGCTGTAATAAATGACCCACTCACCACTGTGACAGTTCTTGATTCTCTTCTGAAAAGCCAAGTGATTAAAATTCCACTAAGCTTCTTTGCAGCAAGCAGATCTGGATGACAGATATATCATTGAAATCCCTGGAACATGTCAGCTTATTTTCCAAAGATCAGATGTTTATTGAAATTTTAAAGACCAGATCTGAAGAAAGATGAAACCAATATGGCTCAAAAGTATTTCTGTAGAAATTTTTCCAAAACATGCATATTACACCATAGAATAAATAAGTACTTAAAAATATCTGTTTCCATAAACTTCTATAGGTCATCCATAGGGGCAGTCCCCCTTTGCAGAATAAGAGGGGGATAACTTTGGATGGATTTTTTTTTTTTCACTTTGCAAAATGTTAGTGATTCCTTTATCATTTCTTGACACTCTCAGGTTCTCAAACAGGCCTGGCTGAAATAGTTTTGTGTTTTCAGACTATAGCAATAAATTCAGAAAAGTAAAAAGGAGGAAACAAATTCCTTTTTCTATTATATTCCACAGCCAACATTGCTAGGTCATTCCTAAATAACAGCAGTCTTTTCAGCATTACCTCTTCAAATAGGCACACAAAGTCAGTATTGTAGAAGGGTTAATAAATTCCACCACATTACAGACAAACGACTATATAAGAGCTGAAGGTGAATCACAAAACAATGAGGACATGAAATAACACAAGAGCTGTGGGAGATGCCAAATGCATCTGAAAAATGACTGATTTTTCTGTGCCCTGATTATCTAATACATTAAGATGAACTAAAAGCTGTGGTGTGCAGAAGCAACTATAATTAGCAGTCATTAAGCAAATGAAAAATATAACTGGTTTATTAAGAGGTAACCTGAACTGAATTACAGGAACGAAAATTCTCTGTGCCTCTACAAGATTCCATTAGACTATCAGCAACCACTTACTAAATACTTGGTAAAACAATTTAGAGTGAAATCCTGCCTTTGTTGAGTGCAAAGCCAAAACTGACTTGAGTGAACCCAGGATTTCACCAAATCTTTTTTGAAGTACATTTATGTTAAAAGGAATATTTTAATTGACTTTAGTGATCTTGGGATTTAAGTTCCAAGAAGGAGATTAGAAACAGCCAGCACTGATTCACCAAGCGCAAGTTATGCCTGCCCAACCTGAACGCCTTCTGTGATGAGATGGCTGGCTCTGTGGATGCAGAGAGACCAGGGAATGTGGTATACCTTGATTTTAGCAAGGCTTTCAACATGGCCTGCCACAACATTCTCGCAGGCAAGCTAAGGAAGTATGGGTTGGATGAATGGACTGTAAGGTGAATGGAAATTTGACTGGAGCACCAGGCTCAGAGAGTAGTAATCAAGGATGGATGTCTAGTTGGCAGCTTGCATCAAGTGGAGTGCCCTAAGGGTCATTCCTGGGGCTGGTTTTGTTCAATCAGCACCCTGGAAGATGGCATAGAGTGCATCCTCAGCAAGTTTGCAGATGACACCAAGCTGGGGGGAATAGTAGATATGCTGGAGGGTAGGGCTTGGATTCAGAGTGACCTAGACAAATTGGAGGATTCGGCCAAAAGGAATCTCATGAGGTTCAACAAGGACAAATGCAGAGTCCTGCACTTAAGACGGAACAATCCCATGCACCAGTACCGCCTGGGGGCTGACTGGCTGGGTGGCTTTGCAGAAAAGGACCTGGAAGTTACAGTGGACAATAAGTTGAATATGAGCCAGCAGTATGCCCTTATTGCCATGAAGGGTAACAGGATACTGGGCTTTGTTGGTGGCTGTGTTGCTAGTAGGTTCAGGGAAGTGATTATTCCTCTCTATTCAGCACTGGTGAGGCCACATGTGGAGTACTGTGTTCAGTTTTGGGTTCCCCACTATAGAAAGGATGTGGACATATTGGAGAGAGTCCAGTGGAGGGCAAAAGCTGGTTTGTGGGCTAGGGAACATGACTTCTGAGGAGAGGCTGAGGGAACTGCTTGTATTTAGTATAAGCAGTTTTTGTCTAAATTTAGTATTTAGACAAGACTGAGACAGATTTAATAGCAGCCTTCAACTACCTAAAGGGAGGTTTGAATGAGGATGGTGTTCTCAGTGGAGGCAGATGACAGAACAAAGAACAGTGGTCTCAAGTTGCAGCAAGAGAAGTTTAGGTTAGCTATTAGGAAGAATTTTCTCACTGGGAGAGTAGTAGAACACTGGAACAAGTTACCCAGAGAGGCTGTGAAATCTCCATTCTTGGAGGTTTTTATGACCTGGCTAGTCAAAGCTTCATCTGATGTAGTTGGGGATAATCTAGCTGGGGGAATGGTTCTGCTTTGAGCAGGGAATTGGATTAGATGACCTCCTGAGGTCCCTTCCAACCCTAATTTTCTATTAGTCCAAGACCACTCCATCATGAGAACAGTCTCATAGCAATAAATCTTACCTAAGACTTATATTTCTTTCCTTCTAAAGATCAAAAACCATCTTGATTGCAAAAACAGAATGTTAGAGGTAAGTAGATGCAGAGAGGCACCATCATGGTTAAGGACTTCAAAAATGCAGACTTTGTTTCACTGAGGGAACTAATGGACAGGATCCCCTGGGAAGCCAGTCTGAGTGTGGAAAGGAGTCCAGGACTGCTGGCTGTATTTTAAAGAAACCTTACTGAGGGCCAGGGTCAAACCATCCCAATGCATTGGAAGAATAGCAAGTATGGCAGAAGACCATCTTGGCTTAGCAGGAAACTCTTCAGTGAGATAAAACACAAAGAGGAAGCTTCCAAGAAATGGAAACTTGGACAAATCACTAGGGAGGAGCATAAGAATATTACTTGGGCATGCAGGGATGAAATCAAGACAGTCAGAGTGTAATTGGAGTTGAATAGCAAGGGATGTGAAGGTAACAAAAAAGGATTTCTACAAGTATGTCAGCAACAAGAGGAAGATCAGTGTGGGTCCCTTACTAAATGGAGGGTGCAATGTAGTGACAGATGATGTGGAAAAAGGTGAAGTGCTCAATGCCTTGTTACCTTAGTCTTCACAGGCAAGGTCCACTCCCAAACTACTGCACCAGGAAGCACAGTTTGGGGAGGAGGAGAGGAGCCATCAGTGGTGAAAGAATAGGTTAGGGACTATTTTAAAAAGCTAGATATGTACAAGTCCATGGGGCTGGAAACAATACACCTGAGGGTGCTGAGGGAGTTGGCTGATGTGATTGCAGAGCTGTTGGCTGTTATCTCTGAAAACTCATGTCAATTGAGAGAGGTTCCAGATGATTGGAAAAGGGCAAATATAGTATAAAAGGCAAAGAGGAGCATCTGGAGAACTACAGATTGGATAGCCTCACCTCAGTCCCTGGAAAAATCATGAAGCAGGTCCTCAAAGAATTTGTTTCTAAGCACGTGAAGGAAAATAAGGTGATTAAGAACAGTCAGCATGGATTCACCAAGGAAAAGTCATGCCTGACCAACTTGATTGGCTTCTATGACAAGATGACTGGCTCTGTGGAAGCAGGGAAAGCAGTGGATGCGATATACCTTGACTTTAGGAAGGCTTTTGATATAGTCTCCCACAACATTCTCACACACAAGCTAAGGAAGTATGGTGGAAAGAAAATTGGGTGGATCATTGGAGTCATAGGGTAGTAATCAATGGCTCAATATCTAGTTGGCAGCCAGTATCAAGTAGAGTATCCCAGGGGTTGGTCCTGGTGCCAGTTTTGGTCAATATCTTTATCAATGAACTGGAAGATGGCATAAAGTGCACCCTTAGCAAGTTTGCAGATGAAACCAAGCTGAAGGGATTAGTAGACACAGTGGAGGGTAGGGTTAGGATTCAGAGAGACCTAGACAAATTGGAGGATTGGAGCAAAATAAATCTCATTAGGTTCAATAAGGAGAAGTGCAAAGTCCTGTATTTCAGATGGAACAATCCCATGCACTGGTACAGGCTGGGCACTGACTGGTTGGGCAACAGCTCGGCAAAAAAGGACCTGCAGGTTACGGTGGACAATAGGCTGAATATAACTCAACAGTGTACCCTTGTTGCAAAGAAGACTAGTGGCATATCGGGCTGCATTAGTAGTAGCATTGCTAGCGGATTGAGGAAAGTGATTATTTCTCTTTATTTGGCACTCGTGAGGCCACATCTGGAGTACTGTGTTCCGTTTTGGGCCACCTGCTACAGAAAGGAGGTAGTTAAACTGGAGAGAATCCAAAAGAGAGAAATGAAAATGGTTTGAGGGCTGGGGCACATGACTTATGAGCGGAAGCTGAGAGAACTGGGCTTATTTTATCTGGAAAAGAAGACTTGAGAGGAGATTCAACAGGAGCCTTTGGAAGAATGGTTCCAGAGAGCATGGAGCTAGACTGTTTTCAGTGGTGGTAGGTGACAAAACAAAGATCAATGTTGCAGTGAGGGAAGTTTAGGTTAGATATCAGGGAAAAAATCTTTCTCGCTAAGAAGGTAGTAAAACACTGGAACAGCATGGTTGTGCAAGACCCAACTAGAAAAAACCTTGCCTGGGATGATCTAGTTGGGGATGGTCCTGCTTTGAGCAGGGGGCCTAATTAGATGACCTCCTGAGGTCCCTTACAACCCTAAGTTTCTATGATTTTGTTATTCTATGACTTAAACCTTGTGGGAAATTTTCTTTTCAATTTACAGTATGTAGTTCATGGCACAAAAGGGGTCTTTTCTAACAGAACAGTAAAATCAAGGAAGAAACAAAATATAAAGCCCCCCCCAATGGATGGCAGAGCAAATAACAAGCTCTAGAGATGTCAGAACATCCTATAGATAGCAGATGAAAAAAGTCTGTGTGTGTGAGTGCATGTACATTCTACAAATGTTGTAATATCAAAGAACAAGAGATTGTGTTTATGACCTCCTAATATACTTTTTCAGTTTAAGTACTGAGAAAGATCAGATTTCCCTATAGCCGCCTATACTATGTCTCCTTTCTGTTGCAGTATTTTCCCCTTCTCACTCATGTTACCACTAAAAGGCCCTCAGTGAGATAATTCTTTTTTACATGCAAATAAGTGGCTACTTTAAAAAAATCCCAAAATAACATTAAATAATCAAATGTACTGTCTAACTTGCAAAAAATCTATTCATTGGGCACTTCTATGTGAGATGCTGACTGCACAGTAGCCAAATAATCCTGCAAGGTAGCACGTCACATCACCAAAAGTCCTAATACGCTACTACACAGTATTATTAGTCTACTGCACAGTAGCATCACTTAAAAGGCAAAAAAGGCACCAGCACTACTGCACACTAACTCCAGTTACTACACCTTCTTTTAGTACGTGTTTATACAAGTACTTGATTATACAGGCACTAAATAAAAGTGCAATAACCACTGTGCAGTGACCTCTTGTGTACAGTGTAGCCTCTTGTGTAGCTCCCAGTACAGTGTCTTACCTGCTTACTAGTTAGATGATATTGGGCATGACTACACGTGCATTAATGCACAGTGGTTACTGTGCATTTAGTAAGAAACAAAAATAACCTTAACAACAGAACTCAGGACTGCACCCTGACAGGAAGATGTTCTCATCTTTGAGCTAAAGAGTCAGGCTTCCTCTTGTTTGTGGTTGGTAGGCATCTCTCATACCAGTTTATGGATTTAAGTGGTTGATCTAGGTTGTTTCTGACCAAGTCTAGGAACACAATGAGTCCTAGTAGGTTTACAGCTGCTGAAATAGGGTCTATCTCAATTGTTTCTTTGTGACTTCCATTTAAGTCCCATTTAGGCATTGTCAAAAACCTGTATAGGGACCTTTGTGCCTGTAATGTAAAATATTATACATTAAAGAAGCATGTGAGGTGCCATCTGAAGACTACAGAGAGTGAGGACAGATAAGACATCCGCAAGAACTGCTTCACAGTTATGGCGGCTAGGAGCTGGAACCAACTTCCTAGGGAAGTGGTGCTGGCTCCTACCCTGGGGATCTTTAAGAAGAGGCTTGATGCCTACCTGGCTGGACTCATTTGAGTCCAGTTTTTCTCCCGCCCAGGCGGGGGGTCAGACTTGAAGATCTACAAGGTCCCTTCCGACCCTACTTCTGTGATTCTATGATGATTCTATGATAAACATTTATACCATTTTGGGGTGAGCTGGTATTTATTGTCTGTGACGCACATCTACATGTGAAATTAATGCAATACAATAAACTCTGACACATATAATACCAGTTTATTGCTCCTGGGCAGCATGTTTACATGTGCACCCAGCACAGTGAGCTGGGCTGGAGCAGCCCCAGCTGGCATAAAATCTGTGGTGGCTCAGCCTGCCAGCCTGGAGCTGCTCTGACCCAGCTCAATGTGCTGTGTTGGGGCTGGCCAGGGCAGGAGGGGGCTTCAGTGCCCCAGCCAGCCCCATCAGCATCTATACATATGTTGTTGTGCCCTAAAGAATGCTGCCATAGGATAGTACTTGTGTTTACAAGTACTAACCCACAGTGGAGCCAATTAGTTTACTACAGCTTAATAGGGCTGCACGTGTAACCGCTGAGACTTTACTGTGGAACTAATTAGGCAGCTTTGCAGTAAACATCTTATGTACAGGTGCCCTGTGAGTGCTAATCACCCCATCTGCTGTATCTGTTTTGTGTGTCTGCTTCTTTCCCACCATGAGTGGGTAACTTAACCTTGTTTCATTCAGTAGTAAGCTGATCCAACTTAACTTTCACTTACTGGAAGAGTAGAAACATGTAAGAGTTACTGTGAATTCAGCTGAACTGTAGTAAACTCCAACTCCCATAAAATGGTATTATTGCTCTTCTGTCCATGTTCTCTGTAAAATTGCTATAACTGCCAGGAGAGTCACACAATAGAATTTCCTTGCTAAGAAACAGAGCAAGATCAGTGCACTACTTTACTTCTCAGTTAAACTTTCATATTAAAATTAAAATGACTTAAATGAACATTGTTTTGCTCTTCCTTACAGGGACAAATTCCACCCATGGTGAAGTCATGATTTTCCAAAGAATAACTAAACTGTAAGCAGAATTTTTCTTTAAACTAGAATGGTTCTGTATCAATTGCAATGCATTGGTATAGTTTGGAATACCCACATTTTTTATAACAGAATTCATTTCAAGTGTTGAAATGAATAAATTAGTTCATCTGCTCAGTCACACTATGTCATTGCAGAGCTGCCACCACTGCGCAGTTGCCAGCTGAACCCCATCCTGCTGGCCAGACCCTGGCAGGGATGCTGATGAAATGCTGCTGGATGCCACTGCTGGGGCCATCCATGCCCTTCTGGGCCTCCAGCCCTGCCACCTGTGAGCCCACTGGGATGGTTGTCCAGCTGATCTGGGATGACAAGCAGTGGCTGGAGGTATTCAGGATGTCCTAGGCCATCTCACTGGACCTCCAAGAGCAGCTCCACCTGCATCTGGAATGGCATCAATGCATTCCTCAGCATCAGTGCATTCCTTGGCATGTGAGAGTCCCATGTCCACCTAGCTGTGGGGGCACAAGCTGCTCAATAAAGTTCTGCACTGTCTCCTGCCTCCCTGCATGCTGTGGCAGGGAGAACCCAGGGGCCAGGGGAGAGTTGCTGGGCCAGGAGGGAAGTGGGGCAGGGGCCAAGACCAGGGCCAGGGTCAGGGCCAGGACCAGGGGCCAGGCAGGGTGGGCTCTCCCTGCCACTATAGGGCTTGTGACATGGGCAGGGCTGGCATGCCGGATGACTCTGGTTGGTTCTGGCCAGCATTGATGGTGGCTCCCAAAAGATTCCTCAGTTGGAGGGGTGCAACATGTGAGCACCTGGGCAGCTCCTGAGAAGGAGTTGGTATTGCTGGTGGCTGGCAGGCTTTAAAGGACCTGAGGCTGGGGCTGCCAGAGAGCCAGGTCAGCCCTAGGGCATGAGAGGTTCCCATCCCTGGGGCTCTGGTGCTGCACTCAGGCTGGCCCCCTAGTGGCATAGCAGACCAGGAACAAATTTGCTCCTGGTTGGTGTCTACACATACATTACTGTGCAGTAACTACTCACAAATAAATTTGCTACTTGTGTTGCCCTAAGGGGTCAGGCCAGCTCTCAGGATCTCAATATTGCACTGTTGGACAGGAGGGTGTGACACAATTGCACATATACAAACACACAAATCAGTTAGGTGCATACAGACACACAACACCAGCTCAGGCACATACACATCCAAACCAGCCTAGGCACATACATACCTATCACCAATTCAAGCACATACACTATACACCCCAAAAGTTAGACACAGATCACTAATTCATATACCATGCACACAATGACATATATATGTATATATATACACACACACTCTCACCAGTTCACACACATACAACCCACCTACACATACACACAGGTAAGTTCCTACTTGGATGGTACAGTGTGTAGATGTGTGCTTGGGGTACCTGGGGTACTTGAGGGAAGGTTCAGGTGAGAGAGAGCGTTAAAGTGTAAGGAGTGAAAGTTGCCAGAACCAGGATTAGAACCAGTGGACTACAGAGAAGCTATCTGAGGAATTGAGGCTTGGGTTTACTAAAGGTAGACTGGGGCTGGAAACTGAGGCAGACAGCTGAGATATTGTGGTGAGGGGGCAGATAACTGGTGGCAAGGAGGAGACCGCCAGGAAAGAAACTGAGGCAGAAACCTGGTTGCTCAGAGGAAAAGGAAAAGGCAGTGGGGATAAGACAGTGGCAAAGAAATGGGGTTTGGCGACAGAGAGGAGCTCAGGACAGGTGTTGGAGGTGGCAGTGAGCCAGAAGCACGAGAGGGAGAAATGAGACAGAAGTTAGAGGAGCAGAGATTGGAGCAGAGCCAAACCATAGTAAAGCAAAACCCAACTTACGGGTCCAAATCAGACAACACACTACACAGCCCCATGAAGTTATTGGTTCACACACACACGCACTCACAATGGCAGCAGGAGAAAGAGACTCAGTGGAAGGGCTGGAGTCCAGGTAGGGAAAAGAAGCAGAGTCCAAGTCCTTGGTTGAAGTGGGGGTGGGGGGGTGATAGCTACCTATCCAGACTGGAAAGGGGTCCTTGTCCAGTAGGTGTTGTCTAGAGCGGGGTCACTGGCAGGGACTCTGGGTGGATAGGTCGTGTGGCATGGTGCTGATTCAGATGGAGAGGGTGTCCCACTGGGTCTGTCTTCACTGCCCCTTTTTATAGAGGCAGACCTTGTGTGACCCTAGTGACAGGAGGCATGCCTAGGCAAGGATCAGCCCTGGCTTACTGAGCATGTGTGCTCCATGCAGGGATGTGCAGGGTGTCTGTAATGGTGGGGTATTGCTGGTTCCGCAGGGTCTTTTGTCTTTCAAATGCTGGGTTCTTGTCTCTGTTCCTGGGTGAGGTCCATGGTTCCTGGATGAATCAATATGAGGTGATGGCCCAGTCCTTACAGGCCATTCAATAGAGGCCTGCTACCATTGTATTTCAATCATTCCCAATCACTCTCATTCATCTGGGAACCAATTTACATGGGAGGGGTACGTGACTCATGCTGTTGCGACACATGGGATGCCCAGGCAAAGGACATAAGATGGATACTTGACATACAAAATAGAAACTTGACAGACATTACTTCGGTTCACTTACAAACACTGGCCTAAACCATACAATATCCATATGAAACAATTAAATCAATCCGAAAATGATAATAATACAATGTAAAACAGTGGATATCCAAAACCAAAAACTTGCTACCAAAATAAAAATGTTAAAGCTGATCTTAAGTCTGAGCTTGCTTATACTTGTCTATAGGGAATAAAGAGGCAGAGAAAGAAAAGCCAGAAATCACTGGGGAAGGGAAGGGAAGGGAATGCATATCTATCACAAATATATGTGTGTGTGTGTATGTGTATGTGTATATATGTGTGTGTGTGTGTGTGTATGTATTAAAAAAGAAAAACTGGGGGTTTTGCTACACTTGCATTTGCAGGTAGCAAATTCTCTCATGAGTAGTGAAGTTTACTGCGCAGGAAGCGTGTCCATGTGTAGATGCATATGCTCACTGTGCAGTAAACTATGCTACTGTGCAGTAAAGTGTCTCATATAGATGCATCCATGGTAACTGAAATATCTAATTGATATCATAAGCCAAAAGCCTGAGTATTTCTCTTCTGAATGGCCCAGGGTTATTTCTTAGTGATGTCTGACTATACAGCCAGACTTTAGGAATGCAAAGCTGTTTCTTATAGCCATCAGGGATCAGCATACTAGGTACATTCTAATATTTTTCTCTGTACAAAATATTTAAAATCTGGACCTGAATGCATGCTTTACCTATTTTGATTGCCCCAATAGCCTCAAAGGGAAGTATTTCATCAGCATGTGCTCTATTCTCTTGAATTTCATACATCTGCTTTAAGCATCTGCTTTTAATCAAAGCAAAACCAATTGTCTCCTTCAGCGGACAATATGGTATGGATAAAAAAAGCTGATGGTTTTGTATCAACTGCCTTTAGCTTTCTTCTTCCCACTCAGATCCTGTGCCAAAAAAGCTTGTTTGTCATTTCACTTTTCCAGCAATAACCAGAATGTCATGCCCAAAATTTCAGGGGTTCTTTTCTGGAAAGGTCATATGTAAATATCTCTTTCAATTTAATATTTACTTTTTTCACAAGTATATGAATATGTCTTTAGGAATATAGATGAAATTGCCAAGGGCAAGTTACATTGCTTATCTTCTCTGAAGGATTTTGGAAGTGACTGTTTAATGTGGTGTGTGTGACTTGACTTCTTTTATGTGAGAAGGCTGTTGTGCATCTGCAACTGCATGGATCTTGGTGTAAGAAAAACCTGTGCCTAGTGGTAAGGAAATCCAACATGACTGGGGTTACTCTTCCACTACAGCCTTCATCCACCTTCACAGCCATTGAGAAGTATATGCCTTCTTTATTCACCCTCTCCACCACTGAGGTCTTTATATTATGCTGCATATATCACCTTTGACCTAACTGCTATGGGTGATCCTACCAGGAGTTCAAGACTCTTAGGGTCATCGGTACATGCAAGCCTCTCCACCCTGTCAGTGTGGCAGCCCATGAAGAGGTATGTGGTGTGCACTGGAGAGAGAACATACTTAAAAAATGTACTTCTAATTAATAATGAAGTACAGCTAGTTCAAAGTGTACCACACCTCACTCTCAAATACACCCCTAACTCTCAAATACAAGCAGCTAAGAGATGCCTGGCACTTTCAAGGGCCATGTTATAAAACACAATTCACAAAAAAAGATTTCAAGATCTCAGTTTTGCTAGAAAGAGAGCAGTCTCAGCAGCAGAACTAGATCTTTGAAAACTATGTAGCATAGAGTATGTGCTATTTGTATTCAGTGCTTAATATAATGTTTCATAGTCATCCTGTGATCAACTAGCATACCAAAGTTTTTTTTCTCAGTTGCTTCCAACTGACAAACTACTAGTTTATGACTGCATGTTTTGTCACTAGTATCTAAATACATATTCTTGTTTTGTATTATTAAATATCATTCCATTTCAATGCTTCCAGTCTACTAGGTCATTCATTTCTGTATGAGGTTCTGATCCGCCACTGTACTGACAATGCCCACCACTTTTGCTGCATCAGGAAATTTTATTAACACATTCCTATTTTTTGTTCCAGGGATGTTAACAAAAATATTAAACAATACTGGCCCCACAACTGATCCTTAAGAACTCCACTAGCAATTTCCCTCCAGCCTGATATTTGTCTCTCTACACTACCCATTGTCACCTTCTCTTTGTGCAGTTCCTTACCCAGCTACAGATTCACTTACAATTTCCTATGTGAAGTTCAGATAAATTATATGTACTGCATTTCCATTCTCTAGAAAACCAATTGTCCTAAAATGATCAGTTTAATCTAGCACAAATCCAACTACAGTAAAGCCATGTTGCACAGTAGCCCATTTTCCACTTGGTCTTCATGTCTTTATTCCTTCTTTTACAATGCATTTAAACACATTACACACTACTGAGATCAGACTAAGGCTTGGTCTGGAAGGGGTGTGTCCTGGACAGTGTACTACTAAGCATGACCAACCAATACCCACCCACATTCTCTAAAAATAGATTTGTGTTGGTGATGCCTCTCTGGGATCATCACCAGTGTTTTTTCCTTAAAGGCTGAGGTCTCAAAGATAGCTGTAAAGAAATGCCCCTGAGCATTTTTTCCAGTGTAGGTCCAGATTTAGAGTACATGGGGGAATGGAGAGACAGGGTGTGTTCAGTAGCATTCAAGACAAGACAACAGTACTAACATAAGACCTAACAGGCCCAGATCAGTTTTTTCCACTTCTTACTTAGAGGTACTATGTTTGCTATTCTTAAATCATAGGGCACCAGCCTGAATTGATAAGTTTGCTAAAAATACTTGATACTGGTTTTGCAATGTCACACTGTATTTATTTCAGAATTCTGGGATGGAAATTATCTCTTTCCTCCCACTGTGAGAGCTCTTTGACTTTGCTTCCATTTTGGTGGTATTAACTTCCATTCCAGCACCCTTATTCCCATTACACATCTTGCTATGGCCTTATAGTCAATAACAAGGCAGCTTTTATTCTTTTAAAAACAACTAATAGAAACTGGCAGATACTCCTAATTCATAGCTGACAAAAAAGAGTACATGAGGAGATGACAATTAAGTATCAGTTTTTCCATGCTATTCAGGCCAGATGCTGCTAAACGGTGGTAACACTCAGGCATTCCTCAGCCTCTGATTTCAATAAGATTATCTAGCAGACACGTAGTCTACGTTATGTTCTGTATCCCACCCTAAGTTACCAACATGGAGATTCAGAAAGTTATTGAAAAGATCCCTAACTAGAAGTACCTTGGCTCATGTCTGTGGGCTTGAACCACACAGATTCTCCTCGCATCATCATCTTCAAAAATACCCTTTTCTGTCAAGCCTGGGTTTTTTTTATTCCTTTAAGGTTTGGGGTTTTGTTTTAAGAATGGCAAATGGCAATCGTACTAGATATGTTGTTCATGGCAGTTGCATGTCTGGATAGATTCCCTAGTGAATGAGCACTGTGTTTATGATAAACATCAGCATTTGAAATGCTGCAAAGACTTTGTAAGCCAACTTGTCTGGCACTAGATCTTTGATAGCATGTGTGTTTTCCATTTGAAAATAAATAGCGTAGTGCCCCACCAACGTTACAAAGGATCCAGAGGGACAAATGGTTCTTTCCCTACATTATTTTACCTTTTTTAAAGAATTATATAATGTTAATTTTTTCAGTAGTTTCTATAAATATAATTACATTGTACTTTATAAAACCTTTTATCCTTTTTGGATTCAGCTTAATCTGTTGTGCATTTTATCAAAAACATATGACATGGCTTTTCCATGGACAAGAAGCTTTTATTTTATTATCCCAGGGAGTTCAACTCAAATGGAGCTTTGTACCTGGCAGGACATCTTCAGCAGAGTGCCATGTTGATGTAAAAGTTTGTGATACTCTTAAAAGAGATTGCTTAGTAACCTTTCATGTTAGAGCAGAAGTTTATGTCCTTCAATAAACTTTGGTTTGGGCCTAGACTATTTTACAATTCAGAACCAAACTCAAGGAGGCAATAAGATGTAAGTAGTGATGATGGGTTGGGAAAGGCAGGTGGAGAGGATAGTGGAGGTAACTCCCCCCCCTCTCCCCTTCCCCCCCGACTTAAGGAGAATGGGCATAACTCTGAATTGCCTAAAGTGTGGGTGTGATTCTATCTTCCCTATGATAGGGAATGTAAGTGCTCCCATTATACAAATAGGATCATGCTCCAGCGGCACAAAGCCGTCTCTCTTATGTGCCCAGAGCAGGTACTAGAGGTACCTTTACCCTTTAGTTGGGTAATTCAGTGTTGGTTACATGCTCCACGTTAGTTATCGACTAGCTGCAATAGAATTCTGTCCTGTGTCTGCTGCTGGGGATCTAGAATCACAAGCTGCTGCGTGATGATCATGGCATGACAGTAACCCAACCACCTTTTACCTTTTGTGCCTGTGCAGGCACTTGTGGCCATTCTTTCCACATATAGACCTGGCCATGTTATGTAAGTCCTTGTTTACCTCCAGATTAGACTGTTACTATATTATCATCATTCAAGCTGCTCTGAAAGCCATTTGGAGATGGACAGAGATGCAAAGTGCAGTGTCTTCTTTTTAAAAAGACATCTGGAAGCATGTGACTCCACTTCTCTTGGGAACTGAACTGCCATTGGTCTCTGGGTGGAGTTCAAGGTATTAGTGTGTCTTCAAAAGTCTTAAATGGTCTGGGAATGCCTCTCTCTCTCCCACTGCTATATTAGGTCAGCAGAGATAGCTGAATCAGCTTTCCTCATTATGGAAAAAAAAATCATCTTGCTGTAGGACATTTTTTCCCCTCAGGACTGCAGGGCTCTGGCACTTGCTTTCCCATGGTTCACACATAGGCTAATTTTGGTAATTTTCTAGACATGCCACAAAAAGAAATCTTCCTTAGGTTTCCAGAGCCACTGCACTCAGATATAATTTGTGCAAGGCTAATTAAAGATGGTAAAGATGTGTTAACATGGCTGAAAGAAAACAATCTACCGATGGACTTCCCATGCAAAGAAAACTCTTATCAAGGACAACTTGTCTTGCTTTTTCAACAACTTGTCCTGCATCTGTTTTATCTGATTGGCTCATAATACACTTGTTTTGACTGGTTTTCCAGTACTAACTAATAAGGAAATAATATAAGGCGAGCTTGTACCAAGATTAGTTCCATATACATGCTAATGCACATCATATCTTTAACAGTGGAAACTGGCTTTTTTAAATTTTCAGCTATTTCTCAGTTTTAATTCTTCAGCTTATAACTGATCCCCATCCTATTTATGTTTCTATACAGTTTACTTAACTACTTATTTTTAAAAACTGAAACATTGCACTGAGCTAGCTGTATGGTAAAATATTTGCTTGCTCAATTTTGTTACGTGCGCTTTTCTTCTGACACTTTTCCAAAGATAGAAAGCATTGCATGAGACCATAAAATGGATGTAAGGAATCCAAGATGTGAGGAATAAAAGTAGACCAAACAAACTAGCAAACTTAATGAGAAGTGTGTTCAGTAAAAACATTTCACAGTATATCATATTTTATGGTCCTGAAATTCTACAGATCCCTTGAATAGAGGGTTAGTTGAAGAAACTGATCCTTCTCTTATTGAAAACAAAGGTAAAAATGCTGACCGAGATCCTGCCTTATGGCACAAAAAGGCTCAGTCTATGGGTGCAGATTGTAAAAGTAGGCTCTAAACACCCTTTGTTTTTGGGCTGCTGCAGGGTAGGGTGGAGTTCTTGATCTAAACTAGAGCATCTAGAAGCTCTAAAGCTCTAAGTCCCTCCCTAACCCTAAACTTCATAGGGACTGTTCTGCAGCCTTTTGCTTCTGAGCATGCCTGTATATGTGTAAACTACACGGACTACTCTCAGATCTCCAACATGTCCCCAGTGCCAGGTCTTGTGAGAGGGCATTCAGATGGTGGTCTGCAGCTTTCCTGTACTGTTGACATCAGTCCCTTTATATTAGGATGACTGATACCTGTGCATGTCTTTTAACATGGGGATCCTGTTGTGCATCAGAAACCACAGAATACTTTGTGGGAAGAAACCTTAATTAGATGGTAAGTAAAACCTTAATGACTGAAGGTTTCTATTCCACTGCAGCCCTCATCCACTTTATAGTCATTGTGAAGTATGCCTTCTTCATCTGCCTTCTCAGCTGTGCAGGACTTTATTTTTACTTTTGGATTGCTGTTGGTTTGGAAAACTCAATCATAATTGTGCTACCATGGGTGCCTCTATCAGGAGTACAAGACTCCAAATGGCATTGCTCTTTAGGTCTTTGGTAGCACACAAGTCTCTCCACCATATCAAAGTTATAATCAGGGATCCTGGTTTTCTCTGATTTAAAAAAAAAGAGGGGATTTTTTTAAATCAGAGAAAACCAGGATCCCTGGTTATAACTTTGATATGATGGAGAGGCTTGTGTGCTACCACAGACCTAAAAAGACCTATACACACACACACACACACACACATATTTAGGGGTGTTTCATTTAAATCACGGAAAATATGGATGTGGGTTACTTTTTTTTAACTGAAAATTGGGGATTTTTTTTTTAAATCAGAGAAAACCAGGATTCCTGATTAAAATATGTGTATACCATAGCTGCACTAAACACTTTCTCTTCTGGCTAGCTAAGTGATTTTGGCAAGTATTATAATTTATGAGAGCAGTGCACTAGTGTGAAAGAGGGGGAGTGAATTCCTCCACATCTTTCCTTTATGGGAGCAGGAGTAGTCTGAAAGTGTAAAAAAATATATGTCCATTAAGTCAACAGACATAAAGTACAAAACATTCTGTATTCTGAGAACTGAGTGGGGAAATAAAGAGGACAGGTCTAGAGACTTCCAAAATGTTAGAAGAAATACTGTAAGTTATTTGCATCCATGTTTGTATATACAGAAGGCCACTTCAGATATATTTTAAAAAATTCTCTTAATGTAAATGACAGCAAAATCTCAACATTGCCAGATCTGAGTTATATAACCTTGTTATTTGACAAACTATAGGAAGTCATCCCGGAAAAAGTTGTTTCTATGGTGTGGCCAAACTTTGTATTATATGGCTATCAAGAAACTAATATGTGATGATGGAAACAGAATTTGAGTGAAAAATGAAAGCAACAGTTCACACCTCAGAAGTTTAATGTATTTAATTTCCTGTGGGGCAAGTTCATTATCAGGTCCCTGTGGATATGCTTGTTATTTATCACTTCATCTAGCCTCATTCTAAGCCCTGCAAAACAGTAGACCTTGGGTCATGGTGTCTGTGAGTTTTGAGTTGTTTAAGAGTGAGCACTGTCCTCATGACAGCATACTCCAATTTCTCCAGTGTATGCTAATTGCATTTTTCTTGATCTCTGGGTGGGAAGAATCTGTTCCTGGACATGTTATTACTCAATCCAGCCTATCAGCACATTCCAGGGGGATAAAGTTGGTGGGAGTTTAAAAAGGCAAAAGAAAACAGGAGTTACAAAAAGCAAACAACTCCCTTTCTCAACATCTTCAACATGCAGTGCAGGCTTTGAATTTAGAGGTAATGGGCCTTGCCCTTACATTTTTACATATAGCTGTAACAGACTTTTCCTCCTCCAGAACATGCTGTGCTGGGTTTTGAGCTCTTTCTAATGTTTGCTGTGAAACTGAATCTGTCTACTTTGAGGAATGATTCCTTTTGACATAATATTATTCTGCCATATGAGAAAAGGAAGAATGTGCACACTTACAACAAAGATCATTTAAAAAGTAATGATAAAGGGGGGTTCATATACATATAATATGATATATATCAGATGTTTTTGCTAATGAATAGCATAAAATTTATATCTACAGCTCATACTCTCTCCTAAATTAATCTGATTTCTTTGCTGTTCTGTATATTGCTGTTCTCTCCATCTGTATATATACCTATATATTTATAGCTATTACTTGAACATGAATATAACATGGTTCCCATCTTTGTGGCTCTCCAGAACTCTTGTAGTAGGGGTGCAGCATACTTTTGTGTGATTCACATAACAGACTTGCTTCTGCAGCTACTGGGGGTCATCTAATCAGAGTGAAGCATGTCACCAAGAGCAGCAAATACTATATTTCTATCACAGGTCCAGCAGAAAAGGGTACTTATTCATAGGTAGTGCAGGGGTGGCTGCACCCCCTGCTCTCAGACCCCTTTCCCGCAATGCTTCCCCAAATCCCCAGGTTGGCACAAGAGGAGCAGCAATAAGGGACTTTTAAAGTCCCTCAGTCAGGTAAGAATTTATCTCTCCTCTCCCTGTTCCCCCTCCTTTCCTCTGTGTTCAGTGACATGTCCCCTTACCTCCAATCCTCTCCTCCCCGCCTGGCACTGCCACTGACCTCACTGTTCCTGCCTGCTCCGGAGGCTGTGTGGGGAGGCCCCAGAGCCACTCCTGTTCTTCCTATGACTGCCATTTGGACTGCACATAGTACCAGGGCCAGCCACAGTTAGTAGCAGTGGTGGGCAGTGGGTGGGTTCCCTTCACCCACACCTACTCTGGTGAGCAGGCAGGAGGAACCTTCCTGCCACTGCTGCTGTCCCCAGCTGAGCCCAGATTCCTACATAGACCATCTGGAGATGGGCAGGGGCAGTGGTGGTGCCTCCCTCACCCCATCCTGCCCCACCCCTGAGTCAGCACGGACAGCTGCAGTGGGAGGTAAGGGAGGGGGGACTGGAAGGGATGGGACCTGCCATAGAGGGGAAAGAAGGAGGGGGGAATTCTTCCTTCCTCCAGTGACTTAGAAAGTTTCCAACTGCTGCTCCTGTGGTATCAATTGAAAGGAGGGTGCATCTGTGCCACTGCATCCCCTTTGGATCTGCCCCTGGATGCAGTGATTAAATACACTCAATCCAGGGCTAAGGGATAATATTTCAGACATTATTTACTGAGGAAGATCAAGGGGTGTGTTCTATTCTGCATATTTCACCCTATCTAATGGAGCTGAGGATAGAAAATTTGGTCTGGAAGGAACCTCTAGAATTTATCAAGCCCAACTCCTTCCTAGAGGCATTATTTTTCCTGTGTAAATCATCCCAGACAAATGTTTATCCAACATGTATTTAGAATGGCCTACTAGCAAAAGTATCGACAATGTTAGCATTTAGAAGTCCTAGTGTTTTCAGCCTCTTCTCACATAGAAATCAATTATTTTTATCCTTCAGTGTAAAATTCAATTTATGTTTTTCTATTTGTGCTTTATTCTGTTTGAGAGGCAGTGATGAGTCCAGTATTCACAGTCACCATAAATCAGCCACTTATATAGTGGCATTGCAATAGTTTCAATTTTATTCTCTTTTCCTTTTTTCTTAGAAAATAGTAACTATTTTTGGAGGTGGACAAAAAGTACCTCAGGGAAAATAATTGTTGACATCTGCATGGCAAGACAAGGATGAAAGCCTATCGCTGGAAGAAATTTAGTGTGTACAGACAACTATCCCAGATGGAAAGCAACCACCAGGAAACAGTGTGAAAGAATTATTAGATTACTGATAGAAATATAAAGTGCTAGTGAAAGACACACTGAAGGGAAAATTCAAAGGCATCCAAATATTTAGATGATGGGTACCAGGTCATTCAGATGTATTCATACTGCTTTATGTCATGTCGTTGCCTGTCCTTTGTAGCTCACACTTTTTTACATGTGTCTGTCAGCAGTGGCCCGTCACCATAGTGAGATTGACTACTTGAATTATCATTTTCAAAAATAAAGCATGTGAAAATTATATAAAAATATATGAGACCTCTCATTTTTCAGAGCAGCCTGAAATTGAAAATGAACAAAAATAGTTTCTTGAATTGCCTCATACTTTGAAGATATATAATTTTTTAAAATAAATGTGGATAATGTCATGGAAACCATATGGCAAGAGTTACCAGAGATGGGGAGAAATTTTTTATTACATGTAGAATGTCATTCAATAGCTTCATATCTCTGTTTCTGAATCTCTGAAAACTTTATGCTTGATTTTCTGTTGCTCTGAATCTTCTGCAGGCATGTATAGCAGGGCAACATAAATATAAAAACACTGTGTCTTGGAGTATGTATAAAAGTATTGCCAGTGTGACCTAAGCATATTTTACATTCATATGGCAGTGAAGTAAATGCCTAGTCAAGGTACAAGACAATAAAGAACCAGGTTAATTGTTTCTACTGAAACTAAGACAGTTTCTTTGTGAAAGACGATTCAAAGTCCTTTATTTTGTGTGCTCAACAGAGCAACAGTGCAATTCATTACCTTTGTATAACTAATTGGATTATCATCATCTTCAGTAGAACTAGGAATACTAGAATTGTGGTAGCAATTAGACACACCAGTCAGAGATTGCGTCCACTGCACAAGGCCATGCACAAGAATAAAATGACCAGATCTTGCTACATAAATGGTGATAATTTATATGGAGAGAGAGTTGCCAAGGACTTTGTTATCTCTGCATGGTTTACATTTTAATAATAAAAGGTGCTAGTATCCATCATGGAGATGAATTCAAAATATTTATAATCATTATTAACAAACTTTAGCAGGGGCACTGTACAGTACTGTAAATATAAATATACTTCATGTATCTTTTAAAGATAAATAATGAATAAGATTCCTTAAATACAGCATTGCCTGACAATCTAATTGGTTAGCCATTAGAGCATACAGTATCTCAAGAAGCCCTAACAGAGTAAAAATGTGCAGTATCAAGGATCAATCTCATAATCAGCTGAAATTCTGTTTTCTTCACTATCCACTTGTTTTTTGTAAAGAGACCTTCCATTAGCTTCCTCAGGTATTAGAGTTTCTCAATAGACATAGTCTCATGAAGAATTTCATAATCATGGCTGACTACATATTATTGTAATTTGGTTAATCGTTACTGTAAAAAGATGCCACCAGTAATCATTTGGACACTAAAGACAATGGTGATCTCTGACATTTGTTAAATCTCCGCTACATTTTTACAGATTGACAGATACATTAGCAGCAAGGCTTAAAGGGCTAAATCCCACTTCACCTTTACATGCCTAAGTAGCACTTATGTAGCCATATAAATGCAAATTTTGGCACTTACACAGAATTTGGGTTCTATTTACACTTATACAGCAAACATAAAAGGCTGCACCCTGACTTCACAAGCTCAGAGGTCAGAATAGAATTGCCCTGTCACGTGTGTAACACCATGTAAGGTCTGAAACACTCATCATAGAAAAAACCCAAAGGAAGGACAGACAGGCAAGCTACCTTTTCGGCCAATAGACTGTTGATCAGGGCATTTGGCTCTGAAATGGGAGATCTGGGTTCAAGTCTCCCCTCACTCAGCAGACATTTAAACATGGATCTCCTGCACTCTAGTGAAGTGCTCTATTCATGGGTTTACTCTGAACGCTCACATCTTGGACTTGGTGTTTAACTGCATCCTGTGCTGTTTTGTGGGCACATCTTTATTGAAGACAGGTTAAGGGACTTCACCCTAACAGAAAAGGTCCTCACACTGAAGTGGCAAGCAGTTAGCAGCTCTGTTCAGGTTTCTCTCTGGCAGAAGCTACAATCTCTGTGTCACTAAATGTCTAGACTCATTCTGGCCTTTGGATTTTAGCTCAGCAGTCTAAAGAGGGGACATCAGGTGTATGGCAGTCTCCACTTCTCCATAACTCTGCCTAGGCATATACACTAAAGGTCTTGGCAAAATGGTCACAGGGATTTGAGAGAGGTATAAGAGCCCTTGAGGCAGCTACTAAGATTTCCAAGCAGCCCTGTTTCAGGGTAGCTTGCTTCCCTTGCATGAAAGTGACCCTAGAAAAGGTGAGTTAAACAAGTCTTGTATCATTACTTACATCCTGGCTCAACTAATTTTATAAACAGCATTGCTTGCTGGAATATTCATACTTTGACCCCTAGATAGTTTGATCTGGATTTGGATCTGAGGAAAATGGCTATGTTGAGCAACAAGTTTGCACATTTCAGAATTCATATTGCAGTTCTTTCAGAAACTCAGCTCTTAGACACACACTTCATAAAGGAGAAGGTCTATACCATTTACTGGCATGGTAAATCTAAAGGAGTAAGGAGAGAGCATGGTGCAGGTTTTGCTATCAGAAATGAACTTATGTCATGGTGTGAAGTTCCAATTGTGGTGTCCATACCTACCATGACACTTCCAGTTAGACTACAGAAGGGATTCATCAACTTTGACAGTGTCTGTGATCCAAATTTACAGGCTAGTGATGAGGAGAAGGGCAGCTTTTATCAGCATCTGGAAGAACTAACTGGCAGGATTTCACAGAAGGAACCCATTCTAGTACTTGAAGACTTCATTGCAAGAGTTGGGTCCAATGCTGAGATGTAGCCTAAGGTTCTGGGTAGGCATGGCATTGGATATATGAACGACAATGGTCAGAGCATTCTTGAGTTCTGTGCCAGTCAAGTCTTATTGGTGACCAAGACCTTCTTTGCTGGTAACATCAGAAGAACATCATGGAGACACGCAAGATCCCAGCACTGGCATCATCTGGAATTGGTTCTGACAAGGCCTGCACACTTGAAAGGTATGTTGCATACACAATTCTTTCAAAGCATGGACTGTGACACAGGCCACTCCCTTGTCTGCTGCAAAGTGAAATTTCAAGCTAAGAAGATCCACTGCAATAAACCTGCCAGACAACCTCATATTGACTTGTGCCAAATAGATGATCCTGTCAAGAAATGGCTTTTCAGTGAAGGAGTAATAAAGTCATCTGGAACAAATGAATCTGCATAATATGCATGGGAAGTCCTGAATACAAGTATGTACAATGTGGTGATCAAGAATTTTGGGAAGTGTACTAAGAAAAACATTGACTGCTTTGTAAACCATTTGGAGGTACTGCTGCCACTCAGTGAGAGAAAAAGAATTGCCCTAACCCCTGAAAAGTCTACTTCTACTATTGATTCACTCAACAACATTAGAGACACTCATAAGATTGTTCAAACAGCTTCCAGGAGGTGGAATTCTGGCTTGGTCTCTGAGCCAGCATCCAACAGGTGTCTGATGCAGGTGACAGTAGATGGTTGTATGAGGGCATTAGCAAGGCCATCGGGATGACAAAGTACAAGACAGATCCATTGAAAGACCTGGATGGTAATATCATAACTGATAAGGGGAAGCAACTGAAGAGGTGGATAGGTGCACTGTGGAATGATATTCAAGGGACTCTATAGTAGACCAACATGTGCTAGATTAATTGCATTGGTTTGAAGTTATGAATTTGCTGGGTGCCAAACCTACACTAAAAGAACTTGAACAATGCATCAAAAAAATTCCTAATAACAAAGCTTCAGGACCTGACTGTTTAGCTGCTGGAGCTGACAAATGTGCAAACAAAGACTTGCTGCAAAGATCATATGAGGTACTGCTAGAAGAAACTGTTCTGCAACATTTAAAGGACACTCATTCAACTCTATAAAAACAAAGGAGACAGAAGTGACTGTAATAACCACAGAGGTATATCTCTTTTCAACATTGTGGGAAAAATCTTAAGCCATATTCTTTTACCTAGACTTCAAACATTAGCTGAGAGAATCTATCCTGAGAGTCAGTGTGGCTTCCACTCACAAAGGTCTACCATAGATACGATCTTCTCTCTAAGGCATCTGCAGGAAAAATACAGAGAAAAGTGTATCTCAATGCACATGGCGTTGATAGATTTAACAAAAGCCTTTGACATAGTTAGTTAATCAGTTGGGGCTTTATGTTGTTCTGAAGAAACTTGGCTGTCCATATATACTACTAAACCTTGAAAAATGTTTATATGATGGCATGAAGGCAACTGTAATGTATGAAAACCAAGAATCTGACTTGTTTAAAATCAACAACTAAAATAGACACTGCTGTAAAAAGGAGGCAATCATGGGTTCTGGTATTGACTTTTCCCCAGAATGGGACAAAAACGATACCCCTACTTTTCATCCATTTTATCCAATATTAAAAGCATGATGCAAAAAATGTCTTTTGGAGGCAGAGGTCAGAATCCAAAGCGGCATCCACAAGAGTATTACGAGTGAGTTCAGAGGGACTATGCATATTTTAGACATTAAACAAGCATATAAAGGCTGTGTCTACACAAGATGTTGATCACTCAGTAGCCCATAATTACTGCACAGTAGCATTGCATGGCAAGAAGTGTGACACAAGGCTACTGTTCAGTAGTTATGAGCTACTGTACAGTCAGCATCATGAAGCAGCCCTTAGTTGGCACGACTCCACAGTAACTCCAGTTACTGCATGGTTAGTATCTCATGTAGATGCGCCAAACAACCACACTTTACTTTCAGCATGTACTTACATATTTCACTCAGTCAAGGCCAGAATCTCTCGTGCTTGGTAGGAATGAGTCAACAGTTAGTTTGCAAGAAATTGTTCTTTTTAGAGTAGCAGAAAATTTACAACAAAACCATTCAAAAGTAGCATCTCCATATGTGAGCTTTGTTATCATTTCTAAATTATTATTTTTATTATTAATTTTATTAGTGAAAGGGTCTTCATGAATTATAACTTAGATATTTTGAAAGAACGTGAAATAGAAACAAAGTGATGATTCAAGTCAACTTTTATGCTGAAATCATTTCAAATTTGTGATTTCTTGATAAATCTATGAAACTCAGCCTTTATGGTTTGGTCTTCAAGTTCTTAAATCCAGTTTTGGTCATGAATAATCCCCTCTGTTTTTAGGTTAGCTCAGGGTCAACACAACATTCAAAGATGAACTTGACATACCACAACATTCTGGAGAAAAGGGTGTGAACCCCCCCAAAAAATGGGGAAACCAAAGGAAATGTTGGCAGTAACCTCTGCAGAGAGAAGCTGCCAACTTTTGAACAGCTCTGTTTATTCTTCAATTATCACAGCAAGTCAGCAGCAAAAAAAAAGATTATCAATATTCAAACAGAAATGCTTGTTTAATCAGTGTCGAGGGCTGTAGGTTTGCCTGATTTTCTTCCTCGGAACAACATTATCTGACAACAGCCTAAGTTAGGTGGTTTGAAGATTCACTACCTTGTTTTTAACTTTTTAAATGTAGCTTGATTTTGAAAATGTTCTCATTAAAATATCACATGACTATTTGTTCACTACAAAGCTAATATCCCCATTTACAAATAAACATATTCTTTGATATGTTCTGAAGAACAAGGAAGCATCCTGGAAACTGTCAAACTGGAAGTGTGGTTAAAGGAATACATTAGGCACAGGGACAGGTCTTTCTGATGGGGACTGTTTATGAACTGGCTGTAGATTAAATGGGTACACCAGGACATATTTTTTCAGTGAAGTTCATGTTACTTAATCATATTTGTATTCCATGATAATAGCTGATCATATATATCCCCATTTGAATTTATGCTAATTATTATGTGGCCTGACATTGGTGTCTTTCAAGAGAACTACGTTCAGCAGATATATAAAGAGCAAAACAATATTTTCTTCAATAAACCATTGGAGGTGTGGGGGAAGGAATGAATCTGATACTAAATAAGTTAGATACAGATTTGCATCCAGTGGAAAATAAGAGAACAACAGCTGCTTTTCTTATGGTGGTATTATGGCTGAGAGTTTAAAGGCACTAAATAACGGTTAAAGCTATAGAGCCTTTCTGCATGTGTATTATGTTTTGTTGGACTCAACCTTCTGAAGATGAAGTAGACATTATCTTTTGACTTTAGAGAGTTAAAATGCATATCCATAGCATTTCACTTAGTTTTTTGTTTGTAATACACCAAAAATAAAGAGAATATAGAAAACGATGGCTGATTGTACATATAAATAATTGCACCACCTGTCACAGGGTACCTTAATGCTTCATTATTTCTAAACTTAATATCTACAACAATTTAAAAGGCATTAATTCTCATTGAGAACTAAGGTTCCAAAGTTTTAAAAACAAATTTATGAGTAATTTGAG
Organism: Crocodylus porosus; assembly: GCF_001723895.1. Taxonomy (NCBI): domain Eukaryota; kingdom Metazoa; phylum Chordata; order Crocodylia; family Crocodylidae; genus Crocodylus; species Crocodylus porosus. Next base: position 98,272,972 of record NW_017728918.1, on the reverse strand, counting down.
TATGAAAAAAACATTTAAAACATTTTTACACCATATTTTCATGTTCAAATAATTAAAACCAGCCCAATGGATTTGTACCAAATTTTTCCCACATGAAAAACTGTTTCCCCGGGCTAAAAAGTATGAAAAATGTAAACCTGCAGACTAAGTTTTTTAAGGAAAATATTGCAAAATCATAATAAGAGGAGATTGACAGGCTGCTGTCCTAGTTTTGAACTCCACATACAAAAAAAAATGTCTAACTTGGATCTGTTGGTGAACTAATTCCAGCATCAGGGATTTATTATGAAATCCACTAATATATGAATATTTATTCCAGAAACTTTAGAAAGGAACAACCTATTTCTTGGTTATTGATTCCTGATTATACATTTTATAAAGATCCATGTTTCTCAAGTGTTCCCGCTTAAATTGTTGAACATACCATCTATGACCAACTGTGCTGATGTGATTGCAGAGCTTCTGGCCATCATCTTTGAAAACCCATGACAATTGGCAAAGACCCCACTTGATTGGAAAAGGGCAAGGATAGTGCCCATATTTAAGAAAGGGAAAAAGGAGTATCCAGGGAACTACAGATTACTGCAACCTCACCTCAGTCCCTGGAAAAATCATGGAGCAGATCCTCAAGAAATCCATTTCTAAGCACTTGGAGGAGAAGGTGATTAGGAACAGTCAGCATGGATTTGCCAATGGCAAGTCATGACTGACCAACCTGATTGCCTTCTATGACAAGATGACTGGCTCTGTGGATGAGAGTAGAGCAGTGGATGTGGTGTACCTTGTTTTTAGCAAGGATTTTTGTATGGTCTCCCACAACATTCTCACAGGCAAGCTAAGGATGTACAGGCTAGATGAATGGACTTTAAGGGGGATAGAAAACTGGCTGGAGCATCAGGCTCAGAGGGCAGTAATCAATGGGTTGATGCCTAGTTGGCAGCCAGTATCAAGTGGAGTGCTCCAGGGGTCAGTCCTGGGGCTGGTTTTGTTCAATATCTTCATCAACTAATTGGAAGATAACATAGAGTGCACCCTCAGCAACTTTGCAGATAACATCAAGTTGGAGAGAGTAGTAGATACACTGGAGAGTACAGATAGCATTCAGGGTGACCTAGACAAACTGGAGGATTGGGCCAAAAGAAATCCGATGGTGTTCAATAAGCACAAGTGCAAAGTCCTGCACTTAAGAGAGAAGAATCCCATGCACCAGTACAGGCTGGGGCCTGACTGGCTGGGCAGCAGCTCTGCAGAAAAGGACCTGGGGGTTACAGTGGACAATAAGCTGAATATGAGCCAGCAGTGTACCCTTGTTGCCAAGAAAGCTAACAGCACAGTGGGATGCATTACTAGGAGTGTTGCCAGCAGGTCAAGGGAAGTGATTATTCCCCTCTACTCAGCACTGGTGAGGCCACATCTGGAGTAGTGTGTTCAGTTTTGGGCACCCTACTACATAAAGGATGTGGGCAAATTGGAGAGAGTCCAGCGGAGGGCAACAAAAATGGTGAGGGGGATGGGGCACATAACTTATTAAGAGAGGCTGAGGGAACTTGGCTTACTTAGTCTAGAGAAGAGAAGACTGAGAGGAGATTTAATAGCAGCACTGAACTACCTAAAGTGGGGGTTGAAAGAGAATAAAGCTAAACTGTTCTCAGTGGTGACACATGACAGAACAAGGAGCAATGCTCTCAAGTTGCAGTAAGGGAAGTTTAGGTTAGATACTAGGAAGAACTTTCTCACTAGGAAGGTAGTAAAACACTGGAACAGGTTATGCTGAGAGGTTATGGAGTCTTCATCCTTGGAGGTTTTAGAGACCCAGCTAGACAAAGCCTTGGGTGGAATAATCTAGTTGGGGGGATGGTCCTGCTTTGAGAGGGGGTTGAACTAGATGATCTTCTGGTGTCCCTTCCAACTCTAATTTTCTATGATTCTAAGATTATTGTGGTAATGAGATAAGGATTGTATTATGAACACAGCATGGAGAAATGCCTTATTTATGTGAAAAAAATACTGTCACTGCTTGATTCATTAGTTAGAACCTGTATTCCATGGGGCTGTCTGCATAGGCACAGACATCCAACCATGCACATTGAATTATAGGATAATGGCTTGAGTCATTATAGATTCATAGATATTAGGGTCAGAAGAGACCTCAGTAGGTCATTGAGTCCACCCTCTTGCCTTGGGCGGGAAAGAGCCCTGGGGTCAGATGACCCCAGCTAGGTGCTTGTCCAGTCTCCTCTTGAAGACCCCCAATATAGGGGAGAACACCACCTCCCTTAGAAGCCCATTCCAGATTCTGGCAACCCTTACTGCAAAGACTTTTTTTCCTAATGTCCAACCCAAATCTGCTCTCCAACAATTTGTGGCCATTGTTCTTGTTATTAGTGCTTTTACTTGTCACTGTCTTTGCTGTACCTGAAAAGAAATGGAGCTTATACAAGACATTAACATAGAACAGGAAAGAGCCATCTGGGCCTTCAAGTCTAGTCCCTTTTGTTTAACTAAAGGGTCTAAACTCAAAGGCCCAGGAGAAGACCATAATGTCACAACTTCACATCACCTACAACTGCAAGGAACAATATCTAGAACAATATAAAATATCATCATATGAATATAAGGATTTTGCTAAAAAGAAGCTCTTCTAAATAAAGATAATCATCTCCTCACATTTTGATAAGTTAGTTTGTGAACTAAGTATGAAAAGTTGACATTTCAATAGCAAATTAATAATTGAATGTGTTAATTTAAATAACAATACGTTATTTACTTTTGATCTCATCTTTGAATTACTGTGGGTTTCCTCTCCTCCTTTTGGTCCTCATATTATTGGCAAAATGTTTTTCTTTTTCAGTTTAATCTTTTATAATTATGAGATTCTTATAACACTTGCTTGAACATTATTTATATTATCATAACTTAGGCTAAATATTAACTTTATCTTAAAAATAAAATAAAGGTCATAAAGTCAAAGAATTCTGTTTTTTTCTTAAACATAGATGGCCTAATTCTGCCCTTTCTACCACATTCAACCCCACCTTATTTCTTGTACTATGAGGTTTCATAGGGTATAAGCCTGTGTGGAATTTGGCTTAGTACAAGAATGCTAAGTGGAAGTGTGTTTACACCCAAAATAATTTCTTAACCACAGTAAAAGAGAAAAAGTATATAAGATGACATGGTGGCCTCTGTTTGCAAAATTAAACCTGTGTTTGAAAAAAAAAATCCATGTAAATATTTTCCCCTGCATGTGGTATTTTTGGGCAGAGAAATGCAAATCATGCTTTTAACTGAGAACACAGAATCTGAACAGAAGGGCATCAGGAAGCATGTTGATGTATTCAACCATTCAGAAAAGACATGTTTCAAGTCCAATCAACAGGATACTTTCCACTGGCATGAATGGGAGTTACATTTAAGCACAAAAAACCTCATCCATGTTTAAATTTAGCGCATACATTTTAATGCAATTATTATTATTGTTATTATTATTCTTATATTGGGGAACCCCCTGAGTCTGATTCTCACGTCCTGTTAAAATGATAAAACTCCTACAGGAGTTTGCTTTAGCAAGGCAGGTGGTACTAGCATTATTTGTGATGTTCTATTTTCCAATACCTGAATATTAAAGCAAAAGAAATATTTATCTGAAAACATCTTAAACTCTTTCATTTCTAGGGTTTAACTTTTAATAAATTTTCTCACAATAAAAAGCAGAAGCATAAACATCACAAACAACTGTATCGGCATGAAAGTTCATCCTCCCCACCCAAAATCCCTCCGAAACCAATTTTAGGCTCAGAGTCATTCTAAAAATGCACACCCATGATTTATATTGGCTTCTTTAGAAATTGCATGCAGACATGGAAGGGTGGAAGTTGGCTTTTAAGTATTTTGTTTAAAAATGAAAAACAGTACAAGACAATATAGAACAATATAAATCACGCCTAAGACAGACATAGTACACACATCTGATCCATGGCTGATCCAGTAAAAATATGTATTTATTCCTACTGAGAGCCCCATGCTGAAATGATAGTCCAAGTAAATATTTGACTGCCAAATTTACACATGCCCCAGAAGTTCCATAGGCCTCCTTCCTATGTAAGAAAAAAATGAGGCAAGCAGTTTATCCTGCATATAAGATGTGTAAACAAAGAAGTGATTTATTCATTCTTCAGAGGCACAGGTGTTCAATAGGTGTTCACTACAAACCATAATTTGGCATAGTATTGGTAGGATGTTAAGAGCATTTATGAAAAGTATATTGAAGATAATTCATTTTCTTTTGCTTGACATCAGTAAAGTCAGGAGTTTGCTTACAGTTTTTATTCTATTTGGTTACAGAGGTTATTGTTTTTTTAAAAACCTTTTATACTATCTGGGTAAGAAAAGATGTACATTTTAGTGACCTAGTAAGCAGGAATCAGCATGCAGTTGCAAGCCCAGTGATTTCTTTTCTCAAAAAGCTGACAATGTTTTGCCATGCAGTTATGCACCTACTGGAATATTTCTAGAGTTCTCATTCAATAAACTGAAGACAGGGTGTTCTTGTTCTACCAGGCAGTACTCACTCAGTACTCTTAAATTTCAGGCAATTGTCTAAGGGATTGAAATAAAGAGTACACAGATTTATACTAGAGTTGTACAGGAAGCACCAAGACAGCAGGCAGACTGGCTTAATGTGAACAATCTAGTAATATAAACCTGTATATTTTTCACTCCTATCCCAGTGTTATTAAATTCTTATATTAAACTTTTATTAAAGGAGTAGGTACCTTTAAGGACGGATTCCTTAGCAAGTCCAACATGGAGTTAAATTGAAAACCAATGTTTTTGGATATATTTTATAAAAAATAAAATATTATGGAAGTAAAAATCCACAACACAATGGGAGATAGCAGGGGGAAGAATATAAACCCATGGAAATGTTCAGTCTTTTGGGCTATGTCTAGACCACAGGGCTTAGGTCATCTGATTAATTTATTGTGCCATAATCCATTGGTAAAAAAAAGTAAATCTCAGGGTCACATGATAGTATTTAGCATGGAAAGAAGCTAAAATTTAGTGCAAACCTCTGAGAAGAAATTCCTAAAAATAAGCCAGTGTCATTAGGGAGATTTTAAAATCTTGTAAAGGTCTGAGTACAACACTTTAGGACCCTGATTCTCTCTTGTACTTGGAATTTGTCACTCATTTATAATTCAGGAGCTGTGAAGAAGAAAGTTAACTTTGTTTTGTTTTACTTTGTTTATGTGAAGAAAAGCACTGTGACCAAATAATAATGGAGGAGCCACTATTCTATACTGCTTGTGGTAGAAAGGAAAATATGCTTAGTCCAGGAAAATACGATGTTTGCTGTAGAGAAATTAAATGAAATAAAAGTCCCTACTGTCAGGGATGACTGATTGTTGAGAAGGTGAGTCTTAACAGAGACAAAATAGAGAGCCAGATCTTTAAAGCGATCTTGCACAATTGTACACGCAGTAAAGCTGGCTGTGACTTTTCTTACAAGGCAGTTTTTTGCTAGAAAATGTTGGGTTGTTAAATCAGATTTCTGCCGGGATGTGTTGACTAATTTGCAATTTCTGGCAGAGAGAGAGGGAGAAAGGACGTATCTGGGAACAGCCAATAGCTCTTCTAGAATATAGGAGACATCACCAAGGCTCTCAGGTCTGTTCTACCGGATTAAGCCTTGGGGCTTGACCATTTGTCTCCCATATCCCAGGTGAGCCTAAGCTAACAAATGTTCCAAGGTGGGCAAAGAACTCTCTCAGTCTCCCTGTTGGAAATCTTCATCTTGCAGAAAAACTTAACTATTCATGGGACAGGAACTTGAATGTGGAGCTCCCTCATACCAAGAGAATACCATAACCACAAGGCTGCTGTTCTTTTTCCTCAGTTTCTTCTGTTGAAGCTTTTCCACCTTGCATAACTAAATGTTCCTTGGATTAGAGAACTAGAAAGAGAGGGTATCTGACTCTAGTTTTCTGGTTATGGTACTCACTTGGGATGTGGAGATAGCAGATTGTTATCCTTATTCCAGTAAATATTTTATTATTTATATAAAGTAGGACAGAGGCAATAGTAGACTCAGTAAGATTCCTGCCTCAACATACCCAATAAAGTAGGGGTTTAAGCAGAGGTTGATGGCCTATGGCCCACAGGCTGTATCTGTTTTCGGGAGCCCTTTCACAGCTGGAACTTAAGCTGCACCACAGCAGTGGAGAGAAGTAGCAGCAGCAGCCTGGTCCAAGCACTGGCCCACCTCAGATCCAAGCTGGGCCTTTTCAGCCCACTACTAGAAAAAATTCTTGGCCACTAGGTTAGAGACAGTGCCCCCATTCATGTGGGAAATGTGGAAACAAGTCTTTTGCCCGAAGACGGCTATAGAAGAAGATGAATAAGGTTATAAAAAGACATCATCTTTGGAGAGTGATCAGCTGTATTAAAATGTGTGGTTTGGGCCCTTAGCACTCCTGGGACTTCAGGAGCTATGTACTTTAGGACAACAGCTTTGCATGCCACGATGCCCTGACCCAAGGTGCACATCCCCAAAGACAAGAACCTGCATGTGGGTTCCTCTGATTGCAGATGCACACCTCAAATCAGGGTACTGGTAGGACTGATCTGCAAGGGAATTCTCATAGCATACTGTAGGAGGGTGGCTGCGTCCTTCCCAGTTCCCCTCAGAGCCCTCCTGCCACAACTTTAATTGGAAGGAAAAGATGTTCAGTTTATCCCTGAGGGTGAGAACACACCACAGACCACCCAGATGGTTAACTTCCCAGTGCTAAATTTATTCCTATCAGTGTCACATTGTTGTTTCCTCCCTGCTAATTGCCTGATTAGCAGAGGGAGTGGCGCAGCCATCCCAATTAACACCTAAGCTGGTGAGTCTCCTGGCTGCTTTAGTTGATTTTGGCTAGCACAGCATTCTCACCATCAATTACCTCATTGATGGGGCGTGTCTCGGCTATCTCAACCAGCTGTCTGGTGGAAAGGCGTCTCTGCTGTGATCCCTCCATACTTGCTGCATGCCCTGGCTGTCTGGTGAGGCAAATGGCTTTGCAAGGCTCTCCCCTCTGTGCACTGCCCTGGGGTCCTCAGCCTTGGTGTTCCTTTTCCTGCTCAGCTCTGCAGGGTCCCCTGGATCCTCCCTTAGTTGCCCATGCCATCTGCAGGCCTCAGCTTCATACCCCTGCTCCTTAATAGCAGATTGTGGCTACTCCCATCACTGGTCCCCAAGTCCCTTTGCGGTCCCATGCCTCCTACTTTTCCTCTCTCTCTTGTCCTCCTCTGGTGTCCAAGGGCAAAGTACAGTCCCTAGCAGCCAGGCTTATGTAGGTGGTGGGGGTTTAATTACCCTGATCTTCCCTAGGTGTGTGAAATACCTTCACCTGTGTAGCGTGCTCCATGTAGTTTACATCAGGTTCCCTGCACAGCTCTCAGCACCAGTGAATGCCTGTACGTGCTGCTCCCAGTCTATGATCACACAATTTACAGTAAGCTGTGCAATCATAGACCAGGTGTGGTGAAAGTTTGTACACACCCATAAATTTTTTTAAACTTTCAGTGTATGGCAAAAATGCATCTTGCTTTAGTGCACACTTGTTTATATCTCCAACTTGTATGCTCATGTAGCTGAGTGTCAGCAAAAGTATGGTCCACTTTAGCGCACACAATCCAATACATTTAGCTAGTACACTTAGAAAGCATGAACAAATGTAATAGTCAAAAAGAAGTGGAGGATGCCAAGAATGCTCCAATGGCTATTTACTCAAGCAAATCAGGTGTCTGTTTGGTATACATGGGTGGGCATACACGATTCTATGTGTTCTTTTTTTGAAACTTTGCTCCTAAAGGTAATGAAAGCATTCACAGTTTGGTTAGAATGAGTGTTCTACCTCCTTCTGAAGACTCACTGGAAGCACCTGGGTCTGTAAAATTAGCTTGGCAGTTGCACAGGCCAGTCTTTCTTGTAAGACTTCTAGTTCTTGTTTAACCTGGTCAGGCCTGGAGTCTCACAAAAATGCCCCTGGTCTCCAGAGTCTCAGAGGCAGGGATGAATGTGTGGGAAAGCAGAGCAAACATATCTTTTTCCCCTTTAATGAGTGCAATATCCATATAGACTCTTCCCCACCCTTGTGGGCAAGAGTACTTTGCCTCCTCTTTGGACTTAAATTGTATCTGGAGTTCAGTTTTCTGTGCCAGTATGATAAAGTCCCCTTCTCCTCTCCAGCTTCAGATTAGAGTAAGCCTGCAAGTTCATAGAAATCAAAGAAAATTAGGGTTGTAAGAGACCTCAGGAGGACATCAAGTTCACAACTCTGCTCAAAGCAGGACCAGAGCCAATTAGATCATCCCAGCCAAGGCTTTGTCTATTCAGGTCTTAAAAAAACTCTAAGGATGGAGTTCCACAAGCTCTTTAGGTAACCTGTACCCTCCTAGTGAGAAAAAAATGTCCTAATATTTAACTTAAACTTCCCTTGCTGAAAGTTGAGACCTTTGTTCCTTTTTCTGTTATCTGCCACCACTGAAGTCAAGCTTCATCTTCTTTGTAACCACCCTTCAGGTAGTTGAAGGCTGTTGTTAACCCCCCCCCCCCCCCCCCCCGCCTTCTTCTTGTCTCCAGATGAAATAAGCTTGGTTCCCTCAGCCTCTTCTCAGAAGTCATGTTCCCAGTCCTCAAACCATTTTTGTTGCCCTCTGCTGAGAATCTGGCCTGGGACTTTCTGAGAACCTGACCCTGATGATATCCTAGTCTTTAACAAAGCGAAGCTATCAAATTGGTGTTTGTACAAGGCACCTGCCACACACTGACAAAATAAATTAAAATCAAACCTACCCACAGGACTTTGGGTTTCTGGAGGAAACTGTAGAAAGAAAAGAAAACCCACCTAGGCCAACCTGGCAGTTAAAGAAATATGGGAAAATTTCATTGTTAGCACTGAACACATCTTGCCCAAAGCCCATATCAAGGCCTAGGCACCTGGAGTAGAAGGTGGTTAGGAACAGTCAGCATGGATTCACCAAGGGCAACTCATGCCTGACTAAAGTGATTGCCTTCTATGAGAAGATGATCTGCTCTGTGGATGTGGATAGACTAGTGGCTGTGATATACCTGGAGTTTAGCAAGGCTTTTGATACGGTTTCCCACAACATTCTCACAAGCAAGTTAAGGAAGTACAGGGTGGATGAATGGATCGCAAGGATAGAAAACTAGCTGGATCATCAGGCTTAAAGGGTAGTAATCAATGGCTCAATATCCAATTGGCAGCAGGTATGAATTGGAGTGCCACAGGGGTCAGTCCTGGGGCAGGTTTTGTTCAATATTTTCATCAACTATCTGGAAGATGAGAGAGTAAACCCTCAGTAAGTTTGTGGATGATACCAACCTGGGTGCAGTAGTAGGTATGCTGGAAGATAGGGCTAAGTTTCAGAGAAACCTCAACAAATTGGAGGACTAGGCCAAAAGAAATCTCATGAGGTTCAATAAGGACAAGTGCAGTCTTGCACTTAGGATGGACCAGTCCCATGAACTGTTACAGACTTGGCACTGACTGGCTGGGCAGCAGCTCTGCAGAGAAGGATCACCTAAAAACTCAATATCCAGTTATGGCTCCTCTCTAACCACTTGGCAAAATGTAGATAGCACCACTGCCAGTCAATTAGGTAGCTAGCATAAGTAAAAGCTGGAGGCATTCTGGATTCTGAGCGGCCAGAGGAGTCTAGCTTGATTCAGACACCTAAGCTCTGGAACGGGACAGGGGTCCAGACCCACTTCTATCTAGTTGCCTACAGGCTCTTTTGAGGGACCTGTCATAGAGTTCTCTTAGGGGGAGGTGTGTTTGGGACCACTGCTCCCTTGTCTTGCATCTGAGAGAGCTATGGGCGCTTTTATAAATTATGTGTTGTTTAGATGCATGTCACAAAATGGTGCCAAAAATTGCCATTTCACTAGGTTAGTCACATCTGAAAATACAAGTTGATGTCTTTTTATCGTGGTAGGTTTTGATTTATTGTGGTAAATTAAACCACCTCTCACATGTTTTACTTTTAGCATGGCCAGGTGTTCCAGCAGGTTTATTTTTATTGTGAAACTTTTGTGACGTATTCTCTCACACAGCTAAAATTGCCATTTTCCCAGTTCTGACATGATTTGTCCACTGGGTGCCACTTGGGTTCAGTGAGAAATCCATGTAATTTCTGTTTTAATGTAGCCATAACACAGCAGGTGGTAAGGATCAAAATTGTTCTTACTATATGTTGGGCAGTTTGTCTCCTGAATGAAGAATCAGGTTAATTGCAATTAATTTTTGTTGGACTGAAACCTTTTACTGGGGCACTGGGAGGACTTTGAGGGGGGGCCAGGGGACCACCAAAGTCCCAGCAGGAGAGAAGACCCTTGCCCTCACCCCCCCAGCTTCTAGACATGCATTCATTGGAAATATTATTTGTGAACTGACCACACTTCCAATTACTGCTTTGTAAACCACACGCACTCACAGCTCATCGCTTTAGTACATTGTTGGGGGAAGCACACAACACTGGGGCACTGGGAGGACTTTGAGGGGTGACCATGGGACCACCAAGGTCCTATCAAGAGAGAAGATCCTCACCACCCCTGCCCTCTCCTTCTAGGCATGTGTTCATTAGAAATATTATTTCTAAATAGTCAGCACTTCCAATTACTAAGGTTTGTAAACCACACACGCTCACGGCTCACCACTTCTAAAGTTTGTTCACGTATGTCTTGCCAAGTTCAGAGTCCCAAGTAGTTTATAAACCAGCAATCATGGTAATGAGCATAGGTCTTACTGTGTGTTTTCTCAGGTTGTATGCTTGTTTTTTATCTTCAACATCTGCACATTTGTTAACCTTGTTAACCTCTGGCTAACATCTGTTAAGATGACTCTCAATGGGATTTAAAGAAAAATTCTTGGTATTACACCAACTTTCCTGGAGAGTGGTTGTTGCAATTTTGAAACATTATACAAAAATTCTCAGATGTTAAAAGTTGTGCATCCCTCCCTCCAAAAATAAACAAGCCAAAGGAATGTGTCTTATTTCCATTTCTCTTTTTGCCCAGTAGGAGTGTAGGAAAGCAGTACTACTATGTGGGGTGCTTGGCTTCAGGGTCCTCAGGTTCATAATTTCCTCAGAAGAGATTGTGCAATGTACAGCCAAGGAAAGCTCCAAGATAAATACAGTCCTTTGGCTGGATCCCTTGGTTTATTGAACACACTTTGACTGATTTAGGGCTAGATTTTTGCTGTAGAGAACCAAGTTGAGACAGTGCAGGGGAGACAGCATTTTAACTTGTGCTCTTGCACAAAGAACCAGCAGTGCCAGTTCATGTTCTGCCTGAGAGCAAAGGAATAAGCTTGTGAATCCAGGCGTGACATCTTGGTACACTAGAGACTATGGAAAAGCAGGCCACCTCTTGAAAGTGCAGCATAAAAACTGTAGTCCCATTCATATGTGGAGCTATTCTGCCTTCCTCAGCCTTTCCTAAGCTATAGGGTTCCAGCCTTCTGCTGGTGCAGGTCACCTCCATCACTGTAGCTATAGCTATGACAGGTTGTATGAGAGGTCTTTGTTTTACTGCTGGGTTCCTAATGCCAACGTGTAGAATCTTGCTTTTATTAAATATGCTTTCTAAATTCTATTTCAGTATGAAGTAAGCTTTTTGGCATTAAGAGGAAAACCTGTGTCATCAAAGGTGGATATCCAGCAAACCTACTGCCAAAAGTCACTAAGCCAGCCAGTAGATTTGCTGGATATTTTTGCGCCCTAGGTGCACCACTCTGCATTTGTCCTTGTTGTACTGCATCCTGTTGTGTTCGGCCCACTTTTCTAACCTGTCCAGGTCTGCCTGTAATTGTTCCCTACCCTCCAGAGCGTGCACTTCACCCCACAATTTAGTATTGTTTGCAGACTTGGACAGAGTACACTTCACACCCACGTCCAAGTTACTGATGAAGATATTGAAGAGACATTTGGCTATAGATATGAAATAAACCTTGTATCATTTTAGATTCAAGGGAAGCTATTCTGGAGAAGTGGAATGAGACTTGCTAAATGGTACTGAATAATGTGGTTAGAGCTGTGATTCTCAACAAGAGTGCTGTACCAGCCTGGTGCCTTGAAAGCCTTTCAAGGGTGCTGTGGGGTCCCAACCAATCCTAGCACTAATAGGTGTGCAAACATGATTTACAAGGTAAAGCCAGAGATTTCATGTAGGAATCCAGAGTGTCAAAACCATTCTGACCTGTTATTATCTTCCTGAGTTCTTTGCTACAAAATTGTTCTATCATTTTTCAGTAGTCAAAAATCTTGTGAAAATAAGAAATGGCATTTTCCAAGGGGTGCCTTGTGTCTAACAAGGTTGAGAACCACAGTATTAGGGGGAGAATCTGTACACATATGGATATCCTTTGTCATTGCACCCTACACCAACTTCGACAATGCATGCTTCAGAGAGGTTCTGGATAGCTCTGTAAGTGAGATTGCTGCGGTAGGGGTGTAAATGTCATTGATTACCCATTTTTAGGCTAGATTTTGCACAGTCCTTAGATAATCTGCAAACTGTACCAGGTCTGGAGTAGGAAAGAAAACTCTCTGACTCACAATGTGTCCCCTGTTCCAAGGATGATGTACTTTGCTGCTGGCCTAAAACAGCACAAGCTATGACACTACATGTTGACCTGAAAATATCTGGATACAAGGGAAGGCACTTCTATTTCTTGCCCAATCCCCACTGATTCCCCAACCACCTGCTTTATGAAGGGAATAAGCAAGTGCATAGGACTCATTCACCCCTAAACACACTGATTTAATATATCAATAGCCCATGCTTAGTAGATTTCATAGACATTAGAGCTAGAAAGGACCTTGGAAGATCATCGAGTCCAGCCCGCTGCCCCAGGGGCAGGAAGTCAGCTGGGGTCATAGGATCCCAGTAAGATAAGCATCCAAATTTCTCTTGAAGTCATTCGATGTCTGTATTTGAACCACCTCTGATGGCAGGCTATTCCAGACCTTGGGGGCTCAGACAGTAAAGGAAATATTCCTATGTCCATCCTGAAATGCTCTTGCACTAGTTTATAACCATTCAACCTTGTCATCCCTTGGGGCGCTCTGGTGAACAATCTTTCTCCCAGATCCTGGTGAACACACCTGATAAACTTATAGGCAGCCATCAGATCGTCCCTGAGCCTGTGCTTTTCCAGGCTAAAGAGCCCCAGAGCTCTCAGCCTGTCATTGTAAGGTCTGTTTCCCTGACCTTTGATTATGTCCTTCAAGAGTAAATTGGATGCTTATCTTGCTGGGATCCTATGACCCCAGCTGACTTCCTGCCCTTTGGGCAGGGGGCTGGACTCGAT
>NW_017728918.1:98238735-98258877 GCF_001723895.1 Crocodylus porosus | reverse complement strand
GGTTTAGCAGGGGTCCAACGTTGCCCTTGCCTTTCCTCTGGCTCCCCACATATCTGAAAAAGGACTTTTTATTGTCCTTGATACTTATAGCTAGTTGGAGTTCAGTTGCAGTCTTGGCTTTCCTGGTTCACTCCCTGCAGGACTGGACCAGTGCGGAATATTTCTCCTTGGAGGTGGATCCCATCCTCCATCCTTTGTAGGCCTTTCTTGTTAGCTGCAGGAGGTCCACTAGTTCCCTGGAGAGCCAAGGGGGCTGCTGTGCCCTTTTGATACTTTTCCTCCAAGACAGAATAGCCTGAGCTTGTGCATTGAGGATTGCTCCCTTGAGGAGCAACCACTTTTCCTGAACTCCCCTCCCCTTCAGGTTGTGGTCTCTGAAGGCCTCACCAACAAGCCTACTGAGCTTGCAAAGTCAGCTTTCCTAAAGTCAAGGACTTCTGTATTGCTGACTGACTTGCCAGCTTTATGGTGGATGGTGAAGGTGATCAGTTCATTGTCATTGTCACCCAGCTTCTCATTGATCATAAGGTTGCTGATTAGGTCATCTCTGGTTGCCAGTACCAGGTTGAGCAGCGCTTCACCTCTTGTTGGCCCATAGACTTCTTCAGTCAGATAGAGGTCTAGGCATGAGAAGAAACTTTGCAACCACTCGGATTTAACCAAGCACTCTTCCCACGACATGTCAGGGTAGTTGAAGTCTCCCATGACAAACATGGCCCGAGAGCATGCAGCCTAAGCCTATTCCCTGATGAAGTCCTGGTCAAGCTCTTGACTTTGGGTAGGAGGTCTGTAGTAGACTCCCACCATTGTGTCCCCTGTGCCATGTTCCCCATGGATTTTAACCCAGAGGGTCTCCAGTCATCCACCCTGGTCACCAATATTGGCTTAAAGGGATGCACATCTTTCCTTGACATAGAGAGCTACACCCCCACCTCTTTTGTCTACTCGATCTCTCTTGTACAGGGTATAACCATCTATACCCATGGTCCAGTCATGGGTGGAGTCCCACCAGGTCTCCATTATCCCTATGACATTGTAATTATTTGTGTGAAACAGTATGACAAGTACCTGTTGCTGAGCTCCAGCAGGGCAGGAGCCTTGGTGCAGCGGGCCTTGGGGCCCTTGACAACCTTGGTTCATCCCCTTGGCTGCACAGAATGGGAGGTCCCCAAGTCCTCCCTTGTCCTGGGGGGAGACCATGGTCTACCCTCTGGCTCCCAGGGGAGAAGGGCCTAGCAGTAGGAGTGTATTTCCTGCTCACAGTTCCTGATGGCACACAGTCTCTGGACTGCAGCCTGGAGCTCCTCCAGCTGGAGTGCCAGAGGCCCCAGTAGGGAACAGATCTCACAAGGGGAGGTGGCCATGCTCTCAGGCCCCAGAGCCTAGAAAAGCAACAGGTAGCCCCTGCAGCCAAGAGCTAGAAGGTCCATCTGCATGCAGCCTGGAACCATGGGCTCTGTCTGGGTGGAGGCCTCTGAGGTGCCAGAGGGGTGGGGGGTACAGGTCCCTCAGTGTGCAGTGCATGCCCATCTGCGTCATGCCACTGGTAGGCCAGCTGTGGCTGGGACTGCCTACCCTAGGGGCTCACAGGGAAGGCCTTGGGCCCTCCCACTCACCCCCCTGTGCAAACTCTGCACTAATTCACATGCTGGGCAGACAAGCGCGCCTGTTTGCACAGCCTGTTTGCGCAGCTCCCTGGGAGGCTAGGCAAAGTAGGAGCTGGGGAAGGGTGAGACCCTCTTTAGCCAACTTAGCCGCCTCCTCCCACTGTCTGGGGTTAACCCCCTCCTACCATGGGCCTCACTTACCTCCAGCCATGCTGGGGGTTGGCACAGTGCTCTGCAGCTGCTGGGGGGGGGGGATTTAGGGGAGTGGAGGTGCAGCAGGCTTTCACCCACACATTTCTCACCACTACCAAACTGACTGACTGAGGTCTTTTACTGTTGGCAGGCCCTTTTAAACTACACACATGCGCAGTGGGCCCGCCATTGGAGATGGCTATGGGAACCCTATCTGGGATTTAGGGGACCCTGCCCCACTGGAGAGGGACTGATGAGTACCTTCTCCCCTTACGCTAGTCTCTCCCTGGGGGTCTGGGTCTCAACACATGTCAGTGGGGAACTAAAATAAATGTCATTGAGTATGTCTATGTGAGACACAGCCTAAACGAGGTGCAGTAGGGTCAGAAATGACCGGCGTGGTGCTGGGACTATGTGGTACTAAATGACTGCACAGTAACAACTGGGTAGCCGGGCGCTTGTGTAGACACAGCCAATGAGGAACAACTTAATATAATTATAGCATATAGTTATAATATATGTGTTTATGGAACCCAAAATATTTCTGCTAGACATGCAAGGAAATGAAGACTTATGGAGTATATACCTTGATTTTGGGTGCTATATAGAGCCTACTTTCATATCTTATATTCCTGAAGCTAAGCATGACAGGTATAAGGTACTCACAATATTGTTTTTAGAAGGAAGTTGTTTTTTTCCTGTACTTTCTCACATACAGCTCTGACCTCTGTACATAAAAAACAGGATCTTTCTTTTTTGTTTCCAGTGGGAATCTCAATGACAGAGGAAACATTGTTAACTTCTTCAAGAAATGGGGCCTGGAAGTGCAGTGTACTGTTCTCAGAACAATGATGGGAAGCTGCTTCAGCATATGTTGCCTTTATGGCGTTCAGTGGAAAAATGCTTCCATCTTCCTGGAAGTTCAAAGATGGGATGTGAAATTTCTGAAATGAGGCAACTCTTTGCTGAGAAATGATATTAAAGGTACTTTTCAGTTTGGAGCAACTGATTTATAAAAGGTACTTTTTAGTTTGGAGCAACTGATTTATAATAGTTTTCATTTACTTTTTACAGTAATGCAAAGAAGCCAAAGGAAATGAATTACTGGTAAGAGAAATTACAAAAAGTTGGCAGGAGATTCATCCTTCCTCCAAAGGGTTTTAGCATGAATCTCAGGGTGAACAGTACACATTCATTTTTATCAGCCATTTTTAGAAGTGCTTTCGGAAATACTATACCGCTGTTCTCTCTGGTATTACAGAGGTTTGTGTCAGCATGAGGTCTCTGCCAGAGCAAACTCTTGTCTTTCAGAGGAAGTGTATCATTGTCAGTGATTATACGGGTCCTAAAGCTATTTATAATTGCAATATCGGGTGAGTTGTGAATAGTGTAGCCAGCTGCTAATGGATTGCAGAATCAAAGAAGACAAAATAGTCTTAAAAAAATGACATTTTTTCATTATTTGTGAAATTAAACAAAATTGTTTATGTTCTGTCCTTCCCACATAATGACTGGGAAAGTTGAGTAACCCTTATGGTAGAATATCTTAACTAATGCTTTATCAGAAGCAGACTATTCAGTCACATTGCCTTATGTTTACATTGCATATCCCCTACAACATCATGTCTCATTGAAGCATATAGACATTTGAACTAAAATAACTAAATAAGAGATGCGAATTAAACGTATTTAGTTAATGTTGTTAAAACACTCAGTGGAGCTGGGTAAGTTGAGTGGAGCTGGACAAATTCTCAAGGGAAGCAGGGATTCTATGTGTCTGGATGTCTTCCAAGGTCACGCATATAACAACCTTCACATGGACAAACTTTTCTTTATCCAGCAAAGCTATTCTTGCATGTTAAATATTAATGATTTGACATAAATGGGTGCTTATTTTACAGTGGTTCTATATATCAGACATCCAGCCTTGACAACCTGGAGGCTGTCTTGTACACTTCCTTGAGAGAAATGATGAGGTCTTCAAGTATTATAGCTCAGAGCTCTAGTGTATCCAGAGACAGGTTTTGCATCATTAAACAGTAATTGCCTCTTGTATTTGTTTCATGACTGATCATAGAGTTCACAATTGAAGCACCAATTAAGAACCAAAGAATCTGACCCTGTCTTCTCATGATTTGTGTTTTGGGCACTACAAAGAATTTTTTATGATTAATATGATTCCTTGTCTGGCTTTTCTTACATATCTGTTTTATTCCTCAGGCTTAAGTTATCCTTGGAGAAAGGTTACTTTATAATTGTTTATAACAACATCCTATCAGATATTTAAGTCTTCAATATACATCTTTTTAAAAAGCCCTGAACTTCAGGAGGGTGGATTTCAATGAGGTAAGGAGAATAGTAGGGGAGGCATTGAGGTCCCGGAGGGGAAGGGAGTCAGGTGTCCAAGAAGAGTGGTCGTTCCTTAAGGAGACGATCCTCCAAGCCCAAGGGAAGATAATCCCAACACAAATCAAAGGGGGCAAGAGGGCGCAAAAGCCCCCATGGCTCACCAAAAGCATACAGGAAGGTCTCCTAGCTAAAAAGGAGAAATACATCCAATGGAAAGGATGGGCCATCACCAGGGAGGACTATACCTCAGTTGCTTGGGGCTGTAGGGGGGTGGTTATGAAGGCCAAGGTGGAGATGGAACTGGGACTAGCTACCCAGATCAGACAACAAGAAGTCCTTTTTTAAATACATAGGAGGTAAAAAGAAGGTACTGGGTAACGTGGGACCTCTGTGGAACATGCTAGGAAATCTGGTCGTCGCACCTAACAGCAAAGATAACCTATTTAAAAATTTCTTTGACTCTATTTTTCTGAGCAGGGACTAGGTCACCCCCGTCCCCCCACCGGGACCCCCATAGGTCCCAGGGGAGGTGCAGCCAGGCCTAGGGTCAGTGAGGACTTAGGGAACTTCTGGAGGGACTGGATGCATTTAAATCAGCTGGTCCTGATGATCTCCACCCCAGAGTGCTGAGGGAATTAGCAGAGGTCATTGCAGGACCCTGGCATGGCTTTATGAGCACTCATGGTGCTCTGGCATAGTGCCAGAGGACTGGAAAAGAGCCAATCTGGTTCCCATTTTCAAAAAAGGGAGGAAGGAGGACCCAGGGAACTATAGGCCAGTCAGTCTTACCTCGATCCTAGGTAAGCTTTTTGAGAGAAGTATCCTGGCACATGTCCACAAAGGGCCAGCAGGGGAGATTATGCTTAGGGGAACCAACATAGGTTCATTAGAGGCAGGTCCTGTCAGACCAACCTGGTGGCCTTCTACGACCAGGTCACTAAATCCTTAGATACAGGGGTAGCAGTGGACATAGTCTTTCTGGACTTTAGGAAGGCCTTCAACACTGTCTCTCACCCCTTTCTCATTAAATACTAGGGGACTGTGGTGTCAACACCTATACAAGCAAATGGGTCACTAACTGGCTGGAGGGCTGCATCCAGAGAATGGTGGTGGATGGGTCTTAGTCAAACTGGGTGGATGTGGGCAGTGGGGTTCCACAAGGCTCAGTCCTCGGGCCTGCACTGTTCAACATCTTCATCAGTGACTTGGACAAAGGGTAAAAAGCACCCTGTTCAAATTCACAGACAAAACTAAGGTGTAGGAGGAAGTGGGCATGCCAGAAGGGAGGAATAGGCTACAATCAGATCTAGACAGGTTACGGGGGTAGGCAGATGAGAACAGGATGGGTTTCAACATGAACAAGTGCAAGGTATTGCACCTGAGGAGGAAGAACCAGCAGCATACCTACAGGCTGGGGAACTCCCTTCTCACCAGTGCAGAGGCAGAAAAGGATCTTGGAGTCATTATTGATGCCAAAATGAACATGGGCTGACAGTGTGGGGATGCAGTCAGGAAGGCCAAGCGCACCTTGTCATGCATCCACAGATGCATCTCGAGCAGGTCCAAGGAGGTGATTCTCCCCCTCTATGCAGCACTGGTCAGGCCGCAGCTGAAGTACTGCGTCCAGTTCTGGGTGCCACACTTCAAGAGGGATGTGGACAATATGGAGAGGGTCCAGAGGAGGCCATTCGCATGTTCAGGAGACAGCAGGGCAGGTCCTACGAGAGAAGGCTAAGGGACCTGAACCTGTTCAGCCTCCACAAGAGAAGGCTGAGGGGGGGATCTAGTGGCCTGTTACAAACTAGTCAAAGGGGCCAGCAGGCATTGGGGGAGTCCCCGTTCCCCCGAGCACTCCCAGGAGTGACAAGAAATAACGGTCAAGCTGGCAGAGGGTAGATTCAGGCTAGACATCAGGAGGCGCTACTTCACGGTCAGGGTGGCTAAGATCTGGAACCAACTTCCAAGAGAAGTGGTGCTGGCTCCTACCCTGGGGGTCTTTAAGAGGAGGCTAGATGTACACCTTGCTGGGGTCGTTTGACCCCAGTACTCTTTCCTGCCATGGCAGGGGTCAGACTTAATGATCTGTTCAGGCCCCTTGCAACTCTACCAACTATGAAACTATGAAGTTTTCTGTTCAACAGGATGTTCCTTATCCTGCTACATTTTTCAGCACTATAGCACAAAATGGATTTCTATAGGGTGGTCTGGATAGGGATGATCCAGCCACAGGCAGTGGGGTTGGACTAGCTAACCCATGGAGATCTCGTCCACCCCTACTACTTCTCTGTGATACTATGAATTATTCTGAAATTATGAGCTATATTTTATATGGATCATCTCCTTGAGCCATTGTGTCAGGTTTGTTTTCAGTTTATGGCTACCCAGTTTGGTATCTGATAGTAGGAAATCATCTTCCTTTTACACTCATGATTTAGGGTAGAATTTGCATTTTGCATTTGTGACTTACAGCAGAATCTGATTTAACTTTATGCATCTAGATAGCAGTTATTAAGCTGTCATTCATTGTGCTTATGTACAGTTTATAATCCTATTCCATTTACAGAATGGTCATGCAAGCTACTGAGAATGTGCAAAAACTTACACATTGGCCAGGCAGGTCACTCTATATACATGAGTGAGACTGAGCCTCAAAATTGTAGTTGGGTGAAACCCTCTTGATGCTGGGTCCCCTGGGCACTCAAGAAGGGGAGATATGTATGGCCAGGAAGAAAAGAACATGCAAGAAGGTGTGTGACTAAGTGAGATGGATTTTGCTGTGGAAGGGTGAGGAACCTCTCAGTGTGTACTCTTGGTCTCATTGGGACAGAAATCTTCCTCACTGCTTTCTGTTCATTTTATCCACTGAAAATTAAATGCTTTCTGGGCAATGCCCCAAATGCTATGCTCTTGGGCTAAAACACAAGAGAGTTTTCCTCAACATCCCTAGCTAAAATTTGAGGATTTGAGCTCAAGTATACAGGCAATCCAAGGTGCAGCCTTCTGTGCATTTATAGGAGCCATGTGGATGGCAGTTAAGTGGCTGGGTAAGTGCCATTTGGGCATATCAAGTGAAATAAAATTCTGCCCCTAGGATATTTTATTTATTTTGATTGCCTTTACATTGGTGTATTTTTTACTGTTCGGTTGTATACCTGACAGAGAAAATTTATATTAACTGAATGTTAAGAACAGAAACAGTTCTTAGTTAACTACTAAATGGTGTTATATTTATATATGGTGTTGAAGCAGATCTCAAAATACTATATTTCTGTGAAGTATTTATGTTATTACTTTCAACTTCAGCTCTCATGGTCCTATGTTATGCTTCCTCTCATTTTTCCTCTCTAGAAAGTCTCTCCATCTTTCTTATTACAAAATGTATTGTTTACCCCTACAAAAGCTTTTGGACAAGTGTGTACAAGTTCAAAGCTTGTACATGTATATCCAAATCTATTTAATCTGGAATTCTTGTAAGTACAAGATTTCTTATGACAGTTCTAATCCTTCCTGGTAGCTTCTTGTAAAATTTGTGAGTATACCATTACTTATTACATTTCCATGCTTTCACTCCCAGTTCTGGAGCAGGTTAGGAAGTGAAGAGTGGTGTGGGAAAAAAAAAGTTTATGGCATATTTTCAGACATTAGAAAAGATTAATTTTCATCACATTTTATTCAGATTCATTATAAGCTTATATATAGTAGTTCATATTATCCAAACTATTCTGCTGAGTCTGAATATTCTGTTCTCCTTTTCCTTTGCTACTTATGACTTCATAAAATTTCACTCTTTCCTTCGTTCCATTTCACTTCAACTTCTTCTATACCTATCCTTATGTTGGTTTATTCTATATTCTTTACCCTGTAATTCTTTTCAATGCTGAATCCCCTTCCCTAAGGAAGGTACTAGTTTTTGCCCCCTCACCCTTGTTATCCATTCTGCATTGACTGTCATTCTGAAGTTTTGTTTTACACTTTGTATCTCTGCTTCATGTTTCACTTGTGTGCTCTATGTATGCAATAAAGTGAAGTACAATTTCTAAATCTATTTATTCCACCTAATTTCTTGGACACTTACAGGTCCAAGTTATGTGGAAACCACTAGTTTTATTCAGTGACAGTTACCTTTACAGAGGACAATTTGGCCTATTAATGTTAGTCAACCAAAGTGTGTTATAATGCAAATCGCAGTGCTTCAGAAATGACTTCAGTAACTCCTGGCAGTGGGGAAGTAACACAGAGAAACCTGACTAGTAAGAGTCAAAATGGTAAATTATGGTAGGATAAAGAGGGAAGATAGTTTAGAGCTACTAAGCATGTGGTGGTGATGAGCAAGGGAGGATAGACTTTGCAGTTAAGGTATTGCTCTGTGCTTCTGCATTCAGTTCCCAGGTGCACCATAGTCCTCAGGCAATTCATGTAAACTTTCTGTGCCTCATTTCAAGGGTCAGGTATTTGCCCATAGATCCAGAGGTAGGAATTTAAGCCTTACTCTGGATGCATGACAAGGCTGTTCCCAGTCAACTCATTTTCTGGGTAACTGCTTATTCGACTGGGACGTCAAAGGTGACTGGACATATTGCTGACTTTATCCTTGTGTACTGTTGGCTACTGACAGGGGTTTGCCTTATGTAAATTCATCTGTCATCTGGGCTTGGGACAGATGGTTGACCCAGGGTTTATATGCTCATTCTAGTCATAGTCCACATGTAGAGTTGACCATGGTCAGAAGCTAATGTTTGTATCTTGGAACAAGTGTTAGTGAAGTATTTTCAATTGTGTTAGTTCACACAGGTTAAACAGAAATAAAATAACATGTATTATGACATAGCTGTGTTGTAATACTGTAGGACTGGTCTTTTTCCTACTTTTTCAAAAGATATGACATTTTAGCTATTTTGGCTGAAACAGTAAAGATAATTGTTCCCTTTTCAAAAATTCCCATTCCATTCATTATTGCCATTTCACATTTACATGTCAGTAGAATTAATGGGCCCACCTAAACTGGGTTTCGGAGGGCATATCTTTGCACTTTTGTGCAAGCAGTACTCCCCCTTACCTCTATTAATAGAGTCCTACCAATTATTTTGTTGTTATATAGCACTCAAAATGTACTCAGTGCTTGGATTCTTCCCCTACTGAGATTCCTCATTTTAAATGTATATTTGTAATTGTTAAAAACGGAGAGACAGCTGGGATGAATTTAACTAATTCATCATTCTCAAGCTATATCCAGATCAAAACTGCAGCGCCAGACACCCACCAAGTTGGGAAAAGTTTGGATGTAAGGTTTGTGCTCGTCTCAACATTAAGCCCTTCCTTTAGTGGGACTGCCAAAATCTTGAAAGTTTCCTTAGAAAGTTTGATCTGTTTGGAATCCATAGATGGTTTCTGTTTGTATTTTCCCTTAGGTGCTCTGGAAATGAATTGTTCTGACAGTTCTCAGTTGCTGAACAGTTATATAACATGCTGTTCCCCTCTGCTGCAAAATGAATCAAAATAGAAGGACAACTCAGGTTTGCAAAAGGCACAGGAAGAAAAGTATGTGTGCACACCCTTTCAGGCTACCTTCTTCCTACCTCTCATACGTCTCATTTTATTAGACTGTGAGGTATTTAGAATAAAGATAAGTTTGCATAGCTTGGTGCATGGCACACTGATCTTCATCTTTCTTGGGATTTCTGAATGCCACAATAACAACAACAACAGCCTGCTGCAAGGTATACTACTGATCCTAAAAAGAGAGCTACCTGGGCTGACCCCTGCTCTAACATCAATGCAGTACAAGGATATGCCCTCTGAAACCAAGGAGGAGGCATACCAACACGGTCCTCTTGATGAGATCAGATCTTTGGCATGTAATTGCCAGGATTTGGCTTTAAGCAAGTGCCTGTGCTATACAGACATTTTCATATCATAAGGGCCTCCTGCAGGCTGGTTACCAAACAGTTTGGTTTTGCTGACAATTCAGTTCTCTATTTTTTTCTTCTCCAGTAAGTAAATATCAAATGCTAAAACCCATTAGTTGGCTGAAGTTGCCTGTGCAGCTTAATGAACAGCCGTGTGACAGCAACTTTCATAACACTATCTAAAGGCTGGAAAGCTGTAAAACCCTGGTAATTAGTGTTTGCACAGTGATTAAGTATTATGCAGTCTAAATCACCATAAGTATAAAAATAAATCTAGGAAAGTTGTTTAATTTTAGTGGGCTAAATTTAACACTATTTGGTATATTAGACTGTTGCATTAACCTCCAAACTTACTGCTATTCCATTATATAATGCTATGGCAACATCCTTCCTCAGCACTCTACAAATTTAAAACATGACTTCTGGAAGGAGGTCACTGCCTATATGTAAGCTGGGGTAACATGGCTTCTCAAAAGAGAGGAATGAAGAGGAACCTACCATTTATCAACCTTCAGGGCACATCATGTTGGCAAGGCAAATGCAATAGTAAGTTCCAAGCAGAATCCGTGTATCTTTAATACACAGCAAAGTACAATAATGCCCTGAAGGCACATTTGGAGGTAAAGTTATTTCACTTTTCAAACAGAAAGTTGCATGGTATTCTGAGACCTTCTGAAAAATGTAGAGAGAAAGAAGAATACCTTTAAACTTCAAATATTTAATGAAAATATTTCTAAGTTCTCTAGTGATGTATAGGAATTTTGCATAGGGAGACCAAAAATTATGTACAAATGTGAATAAATTGGCACATGCATATTTTATGTTTGAAAACTGCCCTGACTTGGAAAAATCACTCCAAAAGATTACACTGAAATACATTTACCTCCTGTTCTGTTTTATGCCATCAGGAATTCTTGGTGAATGTAACACTGAGTTCTTTCATGCTCTATAGCTATTCTTATTTCATTTACTGTAGATGTACAGTGAACTGAGAAAAGCTAAGAGGTTAAGCAGAATGGGATGCAATCTTGTGAACACTTATACAAGCCACTAATTTTATTCAGACATGTAGATAGTTTTTATGGGACTTCTCACTTGAATAAAGGAACCATCAGGAAAAAGGATTTAGGGGATTGTGACTGTAAGTAGCACAGTAACTCAGAAAGTTTCAATTTCTATCCAGTCCTGTTAAATTCCATTCACAGCCTTGCATAAAGGGTAGTAAGGGTGGTTAATTCCAGCAAATTCAATTCAGACAAATTCAGTCCCTTAAAAGCAAGGAAGTAACATGTGGAGAATATCTTAACTGTATTCAAATGTCCACGTGGCAGGATTCTACTGACACAGATCATCATAAAAAGGAAATTTCCCCTTGTCACTGTACTGCCTTCTTTTGCATCATCACTAGGACTATGCCTAAGGAAAAAAACATGCATTCAACAATACTGCATGCAACACAGTTTCCTCAGAATATAATCTGAAGCTTCAACTGCAACCTTATCACTATTATTAGATATTTAGAAATGAGATACACACACAAATTAAGCATGCAATGTGGCATGAGTTTGTAATCATACAAATTGTGGTTAAGATTTTCTATTATTTAGCCCAATCTTCAGATACATTTCTTGTACTTAGAATACTGGAAGAAGGTCACTATTGCATGCTTATATATTTTACTGTATAACATGTAATATAGGATTGGAAAGGGTTTCCTGTACCATTTGCAGGCAATCATTAACACAGAGTCCCCTAGATCGCAACTTCAAACTGTTAGCCACTGCTACAAGAAACAATACATGAAACATCTAGAACAGCCTATAGCCTGCCATAGGTAAGCAGGGGAGACAAAGCTATGCCAATTAAATCATATATAGTATGAATTAAATACAAGGTAATCATTCAGCAAGAATACTTGTACATCCCAGCCTGCATGAAGAAAGGACTCTAGGATTTTCTGTGTCTGCCTAAAGGATTAAGTTTCAAAAGGAGAAAATCCTGAGTTCATTTTAGGAGAAAATACATATCTAGGTATGAGACTTGATGCCTGTACAGCCAAGTTAAATGTTTCTATCAAAGTGAATGAATGGAACTGTAGAAATTGAAGAACTGGATTTAGGAATATTTTTTATGAGCTAAATTACTCAAGATGTTGTTATTTACATGTTTGAATTATCTGCAGAAGCTAAAATAAAATGTTTGTGATTTGTGTGTGTGCTACCAAGACACCCTTGAAAAAAGATAGTTGTCTCTAGGTGTTATCAAGTTCTAAACGAATATTAAAAGAGAGAGGTTTCAAGGCCCTTGGCTTAGAGATTGTTCAGACATTCTTGTTTCCTATTTGGTGGTATCATAGAAAGGCATGATAGGAAGCACTGCAAGGTCAACTGTGGTATATGCGTGCACCTGCACAGAAGTCTTTGGCTAGGGACGAACATTACACATAAACCATTTTAAGTGATCAGAAACTGGTTTAAACCTGTAACAAAGATGTTCATTGCACACAAATCAGTTTGAAAATGGCTGAAACTGGTTTGATATAAATCTGGTTGAATGTGGTATCAGACTTAACTGATTTGGTTCAAACCACTTTATGCAATGTCTGACCCAGATCCCTTGCTGGTTTAAATTAAACCAGACACCCCCAGCATCCTGGCATGTTCTTTTGTCTGGGAGGGGCTTTCTGCTGTACAGCAGGGCTAGCCTTTTCCTTTTGCTCCCTATCTGTAGCTGGAGCAGAGACTTGCAGGCTGCTCCCCGCCTCTCCCCATCACTCCTGCTAAGCAGGAATTTCCCCCTCTCCTCTGCTTTGTGGAGAGGTATCTGTGTATTAGCTAGCAGACCACATGCTGGCTAAGGTCAGTGCTGTGACAAAGGCAGAATCAACAGGTAGCTGGTAATGTTTTCTTAATGGGGTGATAAACACTGAGCTAGGGGTGATAAACACTGTTATCAGTTCCCTGCTGGGTTTATTGGGGCCTGGCCACCTGCCCTCATCTCAGTACTGTGGAAGGGAGGGAGGGTTGCTTTAGCACCTCCCAGCTTCTAGTCTGAGTCACTGTAGGCATGTCTATTTAGCTCCAAATCAGTTCAAGCTTTGCAGGCTACACTAACCTGTAAAGATTGAATCAATTCAGGTTCAGACTTTTTGAATGTTTGTCCCGAGCCTTTGGGTGATAATGGTTCCCCTCCCCACATCAGAGCCATTTGGTGAAATATCTATGTTCAACACACAGCATTTTCTTTTGGTTTTTAGTGCATAGTGTCTCACATTTATTTCAACACTGACAGAGCTACACTAGAAGTCTTTATGAATTCTAGGGCTAAGAGAGAACTGTTGTAACTTCCTGAAGGAATTGTGTTTGGTATCGACTTTCTCATTTCTTTTGTGGGAAGTGTCAGCAATGAGTAACAACATCTGAAGACATAAGTTTTCTCTATTCCCCAAGTTACCTCTGGGGATAACTCCAGTTACCTAACACAGTAGCTGACAGTTTAATAAACAAGCTACTTACTTCACCCAGGATGCTCTGCACCAAAAACTAAACTAAAACAAGAATAAACAAAAACAAAGCCAAAACCCCCACTTCTGGGTTAGGAACAAACACTTTCTTATCAGTATTTGGCATCAACAGCAAAACAGAAGCAATTTAAATCTTGTGGAAAATAAGACAAACACAATGAAGAAAAAAATGAATTAATATTTCTAATTTCTTCACTATCCACTAATTAACCTTAAGTAAAATAGCTGGCATATAACATATTTCCCAGACAAACAGACTGGATACAGTCCTTCTAAATTTTACCTGTTTTGTGTGGTTCCACCCAGCTTTTTCTGTACAGAAACCAAGCTAGATCTGTGTAATCATAGAATCATAGAAGTAGGGTTGGAAGGGACCTTGTAGGTCTTCAATTCCAACCCCCGGCCTGGGCAGGAGAAAAACTGGGCTCAGATGACTCCAGCCAGGTAGGCATCAAGCCTCCTCTTAAAGACTCCCAAAGTAGAAGCCAGCACCACTTCCCTTAGAAGTTCGTTCCAGATCCTAGCCGCCCTAACTGTGAAGTAGTTCTTGTGGATGTCTAATCTAAACCTACTCTCCAACAACTTGTGGCCATTATTCCTTGTTATGCCACGGGGCAGTAGGGGAAACAAGGTCTCTCCCAAACCCTTCTGGTCTGCACCAGTGAGTTTATAGATGGTCGCCAGGTCCCATAGACGGTGACCAGGTCCCGTCAGAGCCTTCAAGTCCTTTCCTCAGTTCACCTCAGTAGGCCTATGTCTTTACATCCACAACATCAAGCCACTGGTCTCCCCCTCGTCATTTTTCATGATAAGCCCAATATAAGAACTTACAAAAAAGGGTGTGTAATTCCTGAGACTAGAAGCATTCCTTGGACGCCACCAGAAACAGCCCAACTAAGGATATTTTGGACTTTTCTCATCTCCTCCCAATGAACACAAAGGGCGCATCCAGATGAGAACGCACATGCGGTTTGCAGTACTTCAAAGCAGTTTGTGGTACTGTGAACCACATGCAGCAAACATACAACTGTGCAGTTGCTATCTGTGTGGCAGGTGTCAACATTTCATACCAGGATGTCCTGGTATCAAACAACACCCACCCGCCAAAAAAAAATAGGTGGCATGGCACATGCAGCAGCAGCATGCACTGCCAAAAACAGAGACTGTCTGTCCAGAGTCACGGTCTGGCTTCTGGCCAGGCTCTGTGTGGCCAGAACAGTACTGCTACTTCCCCAGGAGACCCCCAGAACCCCAGACAAGGCTACCAGGGCCAGCACAGGTGCTGGCCTCATCCTTCACTACCCCACCTGGGACAATTTGGCATGTGCTAGAGAGCACATTCAGGGGCATACCCTGGGGCACAAAACAGGGGCACAAATACGTGCTGCTGCTTTTTGTGCCACTGGAAATGTACACCTCTGCATGTAGGGATGCTCCCAAAAGGCTGATTTTGTTATACCGGGTCCTGAAGCCTCCCTGTACATATGAAGACTAGCAACACAAACCAGGGAAACTCCCAGAGGTCCTGAGAATCCTATGCCCTTTGTGCTCCTTTTCCAAATTAACAAGCAACGCTACTTACCCTGTGTGTGACCTCTGGCAAGTCACTTAATCTTTCTGTGCTCAGTTCTCCTTCTTAAAATTGGGCTAATGCTTCACTGCCTCTCAAGGGTGTTGGGAAAGTGAATGCATTAACGCTTGGAAGCTGTTTGGATAAAATGACAAATTGGTCCTTATGCTTACAAGCAATTACATAAAATCTCTACTTCTGAAGGGACCCAATTCCCAAACTCTCCAGTATTTGACAGCTGGAAGATATAAGTTTGAACATACTAATCCACTGGGCCTTAAGACTTTAATCCTCCGAAGTCACCCTAGTGACTACTATGCCTGGTTGAGCATCAAAACTGCACAAAACAAATGCTGGTTAAAGTACGCCTGCCAAAAGATTTCATTTCAGACTGTTAGGGTTTTTGTGTTTTTTTTCTTTTCCCTTCCCCTCAGGCTCTCTGGAGAAAAAGAAAACAAGTTGATTGAATACTAAGACAGCTGCCAGACTTAGTTTATGCCACAAGGACCATGAAACTTTGACCACAGAACTCAAAACCCCCAAATCGATCTGGTGTGGGGAAAGTAGAGCATAAATGAGACTAATGGAAAAGAAAGAAGAATCTGTCAGGTGAGACAGAACGGTGGCCTGAATTAAGAAAGGGAATCTGGAATTGGTTGTCTTTTTAAGGTTGCAAGCGTTTGGGGGTTAGTGCTATATCCCCCAATATGTGTTTGCTCACATGGTAGACTAAGCAGAATCCCATAGGCCCGAATTACAAGCCAAAATTGTAGTTTCCCAGCTGCCTGGGTGTGATTTTAGGCAACATGATAAGGGTCCATGTGGGTACTGCACATGTTCAACAGGCTGTGTGCTGGCCAGGTAAACACACTTGAATACACGTCCCATAATTACGGCCCAGCAATCCTCCCCTACCCAAATGTATGCCCATGGTGAGTATTACCAGCATACAAGACAAGTTTAACCAGAGAAATTTAGGGCAGTTTTTCTTTCAATATGGTCCCTCAAGTTTTGCTCTTCTGTAAGCCTTTTGGATAGATGGGATATATGTCTACACAACAACAACAATAGCAATAACAAATAAAAATGCTCAGACCAATATTCATATTAATCTTTTCTAAGCCATTCACAAGAGGGAAATTGATTCTAACAATTAAAATGGAATTTGGTTTGCAACTCAGAAACTATTCAAGGATGGTCTATAGTCCTGGGCCATTTTATTTAATCTGTAGTGATTTACCCATACAAGAGATTTATCACATTTCGTGCAATAAATGTGGATTAGGTAATCTGCTTGAGAAATATTAGAACTGAGAATATTTTTTCTATATACTTGCACTATATTTCTTGTAAGGATCATCTTAAAGCTGCACTCATCCCATATGGCATAGTTACAAGGAATGAAGCAGAGCATTAAAAAAGCCCCAGTGCAAAGTGATGAAACTGGAGGGAGTCTAGAAGCATGTGAACCCATGTACTACCTAGCATGGTCAGTCATAGCACCCGGGCAGAATAAGAGAAAATGAATACAGCAAATATGCCAAGGTTAAGTCTGTGATGACCAATGGAACTTAAATGATGTTTTTTGTCTTATTTAATAAATTATACCTATCAGAATGACACCTGTAAGAGTTATCTGCATGCAACTTGCCTTTTGCTTGGGGATAATCAAGTTGTTCATTCTTTGGAGTTCAATTTCAACTTTGTTTGGCACTATATCAAAGAAGATGTTAAAAGGTCAGCAAGCTTTGTTTGATTTGAATTAGCAAGGTAGGGTTTGGGTGCTATTTATCTAAACCTGTTGATGAGGAAATGAGGCTGGAAATATTGTGAAAACAGACTCAGGCTGTGCTGGAAATACCTTACAAGAAGCTATTTTTGTAGTATTTCCACTTCTTGTCTTGACCTTAAACAGGAAGGGGGAGAATCATAACAAATACCTTTCTCAAACCTCAAAAAACAGGATGATTTTTGCACAAGTTGCATCTAATTTGGATGTTTTCCCATATTGTACAGCTGTATGTCAGCTTAAGTTTACCTGAAAATATACATTTATTTTCATTACAATATCTGTTGTAAAAATCAGACCCAGTTCTCCATTGGCTTGCTCTGTTGGTTTCAGTGAATTCACAGCAGTTTACACCAATAAAGAATTTGTCTGAAAGTCATTTGTCTACAGCTATTGTGGAAGTAAACTGCATGACTACTAAAACTGCACATTGTCCTGAGAGCTAATATCCACCAGAAGAGTCTCCTAATTTCCTGGTGAAAAGGACTTCACCTCATAATGGATCTTTTTTAAATGAATGACTCTCCACCCTGTCTCTAGCTTAGAGAGACAGTCTGGCTAATCACTGTCAATACCAATAACACTGCGGTAATGACGTGTTTGCCTTATCTGTCCTTGGTAGATAACGTGGGAAGAGGCTACTAGAAAACAGTAAAGCCTGAGTGAAAAAATGGGCTGTAAACTGTGTTTTGTAAGATAAGGGAGCCAAATAATAAGGATCTTGCACCTGCGATCACTATGGGATGGGTTTTACAAAAGTTGTATTTGACAACATTTTCCTTGCAAAGTGAAACATTTCATGTCTTGTGTCTCTGCCATCATTCAGTGAGTCCAGCTTGTTTTATTCCAGAGATTCATTTTGCCAGCTAATTGTGTTTATAACAATAGCTGACGCCGCGCATGGGAAACTGAGTTGCTATGTGTTCACTGCCTGTGTCCTGAGTAAGTATTTCCAACACACAGACAGCTCTGACAATCCTTCTCTACAGAAGGGATGTGTAAATTATTGTCAGTGACCTTAGCAAATCACATCCTGGCCTATTTTTAATGGCTGGGTTAATTTGGGACCTAAATCAGAAATAAATGTTACTAAGAGAAGAAAAATACAGCGTAACCACAGTGAAGATTTTAATTATGATCCAGCTGTCACTGAGACCAACAGAAAGACTCCTGAATAGAAAATAAATTGAGCCTTTAGACCCAAAGCTTTAAGCCTTAAACACGCACAAACAAATGAAACTGTAATGTATAATCCCTATAGTATGTTAGGACTTTTCTACATTTCTCATTTCTCTCTCCCTGTCCCTCACTCCTCAGTCCTTAACTATCATCCAATATTGTTTTATGCAGGGGAAAGATATTTAGAAGAAGGATTAAAGTATCTCTTTGACACATTTGGAAAGATTCAGAAGCACCACATAAAATCCTAGTGCACACGGTATATAGAAACAAAGCCTGGAAGTAGTTACCTAATTTAAGAGTGAAGCAGCTCAACAAGATCACATGCATGCCCTCATGCTTCATGGTTTAAGTGAATACCTGATTACAGGGGTCAGGAGGTCACTTTCCCTGGGGATAGGATATCCCCTCACTCCCTAGTCAGGGATTCTGGCACCTTCAGCTTAAACATCTGCTGGCCACATGAGTGACTGGATAGTAGCTAGACAAACCACTTGTCTGATCCCATATGGCAGTAACTATATAGCTGTAATCTTTTGCACCTCACCAGGCTGAGACATATATCCTTTGGCTTGTAAATGGCTAGGATAAAGCTTAAGTGTGTAGAATAAAGCTAACTTTTTGTTTTGAATCTTTAGCTGTGAATGTACAAAGTGTGCCACTTGTGAAGGTGGAGGATAGCCTTAAAAATGTAAGCTGGGCTTTAAAGATTATCAGAATTTCCTGCAGTTGTTTTTGCCTATGGCAGGGCTATCTACTTGGTGGCTCACGGCCCATGGGCTGCATGCAGGCTGCAAAGAATTAATATAAGGCTCCTGGACTGCCACCTGGCCTACACTCCCTTATCACTATGGTTCTTGCTACATTTGGGTTTTCTAGGCTCCCCTTTTTGCCTGACTTTTGCTTCTTGCTCCTACCCCAGAGATAGGGAGGCATAGCCTGGGTTGTTGGGGGAGCCCACTGACAGGGAGCCCAAGTGGGCACATTGCCCATGCATGCAGTATGGTGGAGATGGAAACCAGACAGTGTAGCTGTGTGTGTGGCCCAAGAGCCCATGGCTCACAGTAGAATGGGCGACCGGTGCCACCTTAGTCAGGGGGGGCACATGCCCCCACTGCAACCAGTCCCACATGGCCAATCCTGCCTACTTCTGTGAATCTGTGAATCTCCAGGGCATACAACCTCCACTGATGTGGTCCATGTAGCAAGCAGTCCTTGACTACTTTGAAGCTGGACAGCACAAGCCTATGATATCCTTGTCACAGTATCTGTAAGCAAATAATAGTGTTTGTAAGCAACACATGGCACTTAAGAAAAAAAAGGTTAAGTAATTTAATAAACCATAGTATGGCCCTTGATTCATCAGTGTATTATTATTATTTAGATTTATATCTCACTCTATCCAGAAAAGCTCAGAGCGGGCTACAATAACTTAGTATGTGGGTATGTGCTTAATTTTAATCAAGTGAGTGATTTCATTCAATTCACCTACTAAAGTGCTTTAGATGTGTGTACTTATATGTGTGTATGAGCCTGGACAAATAGCTAAAGCTTTGCATAATATATCTGTCATGAAATAAGCTTAAAAATTCAGAGTGAATGCTTTTATTCTCATCCTTTAAAAAAAAACACAAAACTTGTGTCCTGACATACTGGATAGATAAGGATGATCAATACCTGAGATTTTTATCGTCATTCTCTCTTCTCTCTCTCTCTCTCTCTTTCTCTCTTACACACACACACACACACACACACACACACACATGTTCCATCTGTTCATCTGCTATGGGGAACCCATATAAATGCCAGGAGCAGTGGGGAGAGGAGGGACACAGGCACACGTGTGTCTGACACACGTGTGCCCCCTTACCAGACCCGGAGCAGAGGCGAGAGCAGCAGCAGCAGCAGAGGCAAATGTAGCAGCAGCGGGGGCAGCAGCAGCTGATCCCCCTAAGGTAAGTGGGGCAGAAGGACCGACACAACTGAGCCAGATCTGGAGGGGAAGCCCCCCAGATCCCTCTTAGCTG
>NW_017728918.1:98236622-98238451 GCF_001723895.1 Crocodylus porosus | reverse complement strand
TATTTTCTTTCCCTGCAGGGTTGTACGACCAAGGAGGATGCACCTCAAGAAGTGCCCTCCACTGCTAAGTGGCAGACGGTCACCTCCCGTGCCAGGGCTGCTCGTAACACGGCAGCACCAGTTCCTCCAGTCCAGTTGGAGAACAGGTACAAGGCCTTGGCAGCCCTGAATGAGGAGGAAGGAGAGGACAAAACTGGGGAGGAGGCAACTCCACACTCCCCATGTCCCGTGCAGGCTGAAGGAGACAAGCAGGCCAGGAGGAGAAAGCGTCGCATGATCATCATTGGCAACTCCATCCTGAGAGGTACGGAGGGCTCCATTGGTTGCCAGGACCCCTCGGCACGTGAGGTCTACTGCCTACCTGGAGCGAGGATTCAGGATGTGAAAGGGATGCTCCAAATCACAATCCAGCCCACCGATTATTACCCCATGGTCCTAGTCCATGTGGGTACTAATGATGTGGCCAGGAGATACCCTGATCACCTGATGGAGGACTACCATGCTCTGGGGTGCATGCTGAAGGAGATGGGCGCACAGGTGGTTTTCTCTTCTATCCTGCCAGTGAGTGGACGAGGCAGACGGCATGAAATGTGCATCGCGGAGACCAACTGGTAGCTACAGGAATGGTGCTTCGAGGCGGGCTTTGGCTTCCTCAGCCATGATCGGCACATCACGACGAGAGAAATGCTTGGATGGGAGGGGCTCCATCTTTCCCCTAAAGGTAAGTGTGTGTTCTCTTTTAGGTTGGCGGACCTCCTCTGGCAGGCTTTAAACTAGGCTCATCAGGGGAAGGGGAATTTGAGGGTGGAGGAAACATCGGACTGCCAGACCAAGCAACACCCACAACTACAGCCCAGCTTAGACCAATGAGCGAAGTGAATAAACAGGTAAGCGACAGGGGCCAAGGCAATGCTGGGACTAGGGGGTCAGTACAGACACCCACAGGCGGCCTCAAATGCCTCTACACAAATGCTCATAGTATGGGAAACAAGCAGGAGGAACTCACCCTCCTGCTAGCTGACACCAGCCCGGACATAGTGGGGATCACTGAAACATGGTGGGACTCAATGCATGACTGGGCAGTGAACGCCAAGGGCTATAGACTGTACAGGAGGGACAGGATAGGAAGGAGAGGTGGGGGCATGGCACTCTATATTAAGGAGGAATATACATCCTCGTCAATTAGCAAGGAGTCAGAGGAAGGGCACTCTGAAGTGCTTTGGGTTAGAGTACATGGCAGTCGAGGTGAAAGAGACTTAACAGTGGGGGTCTACTACAGACCTCCCAAAGAGGGGGAAGAGCTTGAGCAGGAATTCTTAGGTCATCTCACTGAGGTAGTGAAGTCCAAGGATGTGGTAGTCATGGGGGACCTGAACTTCCCGAACATCTCCTGGGAAGAACAGTCAGCCAGGTCTGATTGCTCACGTAGGTTCTTAGACAGAGTGCAGGACCTCCATATAACCTAGGAGCTGCACAGCCCCACCAGGGGAGACGCCTTGTTGGACCTAATGCTGGCCAAAGGTGATGACCTGGTGAGGGGGCTGCGGATGCTCGACCACCTGGGCGACAGTAATCATTGCCTGCTGGAATTCACCATCCAGCGCAAGGTGGCAAAGGCCTGCAGTAAGGCAGCAGCTCTAGATTTCAGGAGGGCAAACTTCAATGAGCTAAGGAGGATAGTTGGGGGAGTGCTGAGGTCCCAGAGGGGAGCTGAGCCAGGTGTCTAAGGATAGTGGTCGCTCCTTAAGGAGACGATCCTCCAAGCCCAAAGGAAGGTAATCCCAATGAGGATCAAAGGGAGCAGGAGGGCACACAAGCCTCCATGGCTC
>NW_017728918.1:98159554-98236522 GCF_001723895.1 Crocodylus porosus | reverse complement strand
ACTCCAGTACCCTTTCCTGCCATGGCAGGGAGTTGGACTAGATGATCTACTCAGGTCCCTTCCAACCCTAGAAACTATGAACTATGAAACTATGTAGTTGCTCTTTCATTTTGTGGATCATAAAAAATTGCTGTAACCCTTCTGGAAAGGAACACTTCCTCCAGATGTGCAAGCTGTTCAAATGAGTGGAATAGAGGAAGTATTATGGTGAAGGTGGGCAGAGTGCTTTCTGGCATCAGCTCAGTGACAAACTGAACAATGGTCTTCTCAATGCCATGGCATTGTACTGTATTTCGGAAACAGCAAAATCTGTATGTGAAGATTTTTGTTTGTATAGTAGAAATATGCGACCTGCTTTTTGCCTGTGGTAAAAAACTTCTGGGAAACTGGGATAGATATTTGGGCTAAGTACAGACAGTCAAAAAGCCAGAGACTGAATTGATTTAGCTTTTGCAGATTAGTCTATGCTGTGTAGATTGAACCAATGAAGCAAATGAACACACATTCACTTTTGATTCAGGAAATGCAGCCACATTCCTGCAGTGGCTCAAGTCAGATGCCAGGGGGTGCTAGAGCTTGCCTGCCAGGCACTGCCAAAGGGGAAGGAAGACAGAAGCCCTCCAAGGCCTTTCCCCAGCTCTCCCTGCTGGAACAGAGTAGGTGTGGCTAGGCTTCAGCCTGTGCTCTGCCAGGGTTTGCCCGGTGGGGGTGGGGAGATAGGGGCGGCAGGCAGTGAGCCAGCCAATAAGGCTGGCTAGGGAGGAGAGGGGAAGACCAGCCCTGCTGTGTAGAGCAGACAGCACAGTCTAGCCCAGCCCAAGGCTGTAAAGCATGCTGGGATGCTGGGGGACTCTGATTTAACATGAATCAGGAAGGGGTTTGGGACAGAAGTTTCTCAAATCAGTTTGACCTAAATCTGCTAAGTCTACACTTTATTCTACATTCAAGCAGGTTCATCTTAAACCAGTTTTAACCATATTGAAACTGAGTTATGTCCACTGAACTTGTGTTCTGTTACAGGTTTAAACCAGTTTCTGATCACTTAAACCAGTTTATGTGTAACTTCTGTCTCTAGCCTTAGAGCAAAGTCCAGAATGAACTCTTGCATGACTCCAGTTAAGCCTTGGCATGCTTAAATATTAGGCACCCTAATCCTAGAATGGTGAATCAGAGAAACAATGTTGGGTGCATGAGCTCTCTGTATAACTAGTAGGGAGACCTAAGTGTTATTGGTGGATAATTCAGAGGGCTAAGACACTGAATGGGAAGCTGCCTGGAGCTAGCTAAGAAAATTCAGGCACAGGGTGTTTCAGTGTTAGAGGCCTGATTCTAAGCTACACATTTGACAGCTACATCTATTTGGGGTCAAAAATATAGCATCTTTTTTTTTTAAGGGTAGGCACTTAACAATGATAGCAGAACAGTTTTCTGTAACTGCCAAATGGTTAAAGCGTGTGTTTTTTAAACAGATTTGTTCATTCCTAGGCCAGAATTGGAAACATTTTCCCCAGTTTTCCTTTAATATGATCTACCTTGTCATAACAGTTTAGTCATATCTATTCTAACATGAAGACTGACATAGATAGAGAATCCATCATATCATTAGGCAGTTGTTACAATGGACAATTAACTTTTCTGGGACTGTTCTGGGACAATTAACTTTTCTCTTAAAATGTTCCTTTTTTTCTGTCTGAATTTATCTCATTTCAGCTTTCAATTATTGGGTTTCATTGTGTCTTCTTTCTTTCCCCCAGATAAAGGCCCTTCTGCTATGAGAAGTCTCTTCACTGTGTAAGTAGCTGTAGACCATGATCAAACCAATTCCTGACTGTCTCATAGATAGATTGAATAAACTGAGCCTCTTCAGTCTGTCAATTTGCAGGATGTTTTTCAGATATGTGGTCATTCTTATCAGTCTTTGCATAATCCCTTTCCCATTGTTGTAGTGTTTTAAGGGGCTTCTGTTATATTGTTCCCCTGCTAGCACTGGAACCATCAGTGGCGATTCATAGGGGGTGCACGGAGGTGCATGTGCACCTCCTGAGAGTGCAGGTGCACTCCCTGACAGGCCACACTCCACACTTAGGCAATGGGCAGGGGGGAGCAGGTGGGACCACCGGTACCCACCCTGCAAGTGCTGACCAGGGGGTGGGAGTGCCAGATGAAGTGCCATGGCCACTTCCAGGAGTGCTGTTACCGCTTCCCAGTCAGTGTGATCAGCCGAGGGAGATCCCCTCTCTCTCTGTCAGTGAGATTGGCTACAGGGAGACCCACCCCCACCCCAGTCAGTGAGATTGAGGCACGTGCCCCCCATGACTAAGGTGGCCCCAGTCATCAATGGGAATCATTATGCCAGTAACAGTATCTTAAACATTACATACAGAGATAATGCTATCTCCCTGCTTCTACTTGAGATTTGTTTGCTTATGCAGATGAGAATTATTTTCACCACTTTAGTTACAGCATCACATTGGGAATGCATGTTTCATTTCTGTCTATCAAGGAACACCAAGGGTCAGATCCAGATTTTCTTATAGGTTCTCAAACCTTAGGCTTCGGCATGCCTAAGAAATAGGCACCTTGCCCCATGAGGGTGAGACAACTTAACAGGGTTAAGCATCCGAGATTCCCGTACAGTCAGGAGACAATCCAGAACTCCTTGCTGCTGATCAGTAAGGCACTTAAAATTAGCCAGTTGGTGAGCCTGGGCATGGGGGTGTGGACCTAAATTCTTGTTCATTGGCGCTTAGGTGCCTCCATCCACTCAGGATCTGGAGCATTCAGGAAGAGGTGTCTAATATACACCTGCCTTCACCGAATACTGTACAAAGCACAACATCACAGTCATAATGGGGTCAAATGACTTGTCTAGGTGGTGGACCTGGGTTGTAGGCCCTCCATAAACAGAACATATTCAACCCCATATCTATTACTTCTTGGGAAAAAAGTCTTAATCCCCAGGCTATAGAAAAGTCTCAGGTGTGTGGTAACACCCTCTACCCCTGCTGTTCACTAGCTGGATCACTATGAAGTCAAGAATAAAAGAGTCATGAAGCAGAAGAAGAAGCAGCAAGCAGGAGTTTGACTCAAGAGCTTAGTGGTTAGGGCCAGGGTAGGCAATGTTTTTTGGCCAGAGTGCCGAAAAAACCACAATGTCTACCTTGGAAGGTGCCAGAGTGCCAATATGCACTCAGAACAGCTGTTTGCAGCCTCCCAGCTGCAGCTGGCCCATGGAGCCTGGTCTGCTTGCAGCAGGGCTTGCAGCCTCCCAGCTGCCTGCTGGGAGCACCCTGGGCTCCGAGGCTGGCAGCAGCTGCTTACAGCTCAGGCTGGCCATGGCATGCCGAGCAAAATGACCTTGCGTGCCATGCTCGGCACACGTGCTAGGGATTGCTGACCCCGGGTTAGGGCATTATTGTAGGACTAGAGAAGCTCTGGGTTGAGATGCCTAGCTATCTTCCTCCTATTTTTCTATACTCCCCTTGCTTTAACTATGGCAAGTTAAGGCGTTATGTTTTGTGGCAGTGTCAGGGCTGACTGTGTAGGTTGCACACAGGTTGGACAATGGATTTGCATAGGTTGGTTTGGATGCAGATGGTCCTGCATCTGGTGAGGAGTTTGACTAGATTACTTCTAGGGGTCCTTTTCAGCCCTACATTTCTATGTTTTTCAACCAATGACTTATCTAAAGTATAATGCAGAAACTGTGCTGTGAGCAGGGATCAGAACCTAGAACTCCATGGGGCAATATTGTGTTTTGTTGTATTTGTCAATATGAGATAGCCAAGTTCAGAACACATAGATTGAACTTAAGTAGACTTTATGCCCCCACCAAATTCCACTCTGGGTTGTAATGAGGCTTCAGTGAGAGTTAAGATGCCTTGAGGCTGACTGAGGTGCTTCTGTGCATGCTCTGAAGCTTACAAATTTAAGAATGTAACAGATTTTTCAGGCCAAAATCTAAGTAGCAAATGTGTCAAAGCAGTTTTACAACACCTGAAGCAAGGTTATTCTGCTTTTTTTTTTTTTTTTTTTGCAATTTAGGTGCATACATTTTGCCTAAGTCCCATTAGGTGCCTAGTTTACTAATCAAGGCCTGGTCCTTAGTCATTTGGAAGTCTTTTACACTTGTCAAATGTATCACTCATGACAGTCCATCTTTCTGAAACACGTTGCTTGCTTTTCCTTCTTTTTTTTCTCTCTCCTGCAGGTAATAATACTGATGGTATAGTCATGTTTTTTATCTATACTGCATTGCACTGCCAAGACCAATATTCATGGGGAGATACTATATTTTTCTTTTGGTGTCATGCTGTCTGTATTTCTCTGTATGCCTT
This sequence comes from Crocodylus porosus, assembly GCF_001723895.1. NCBI lineage: Eukaryota > Metazoa > Chordata > Crocodylia > Crocodylidae > Crocodylus > Crocodylus porosus. Next base: position 98,232,185 of record NW_017728918.1, on the reverse strand, counting down.
TTCTGGATGTATTTTCTTTCCGTATTTTAATGAAGCCTTAAATGAATTGTATGTTTATGAATGAAGTCCTGAAAGCCAGAAGTGCTCTGTTTATCCCAGAATAAGTACAGCAAGGGCAGCAGGAGGACAAGCTTCTCCATGCTGTGACTTTGAAGGACTACCTATAAGAGTGAATGGGCAGTTCGGTCTTCATCCTTTGCCATGCCTGACCTTCTGCTGAGGCTAACAGTAGAGCTGCCAGATATGGTGCTGTGAATACTTGTCCACGAGGAACATAACTGAAATCTACTAACTCCTTTCACGCAGGAACAAACAGCCATCAGTAGATGTTAATGACTTTCAATCACCTTTTTATGAGTCAGATTTGAATAGATGGCCACAAACTGAAAGGTTTCATATCCCATTAGCAGTCATTTAGGCTGTCCAATCCCACAGGACATATTTTCACTTTGGAATGATTTCTATTAAAATATATATATTACAGAAAAAATAAAAACTAGACCAAGGTCTGCCCAGTCACAACTCGGAAAACCTCACTGATTTCCTATCCAAACCTGATACCATGCTATCCAAAACCTAAAATTCCCTAGTGAAAAGAGACAAAAGGAGAAAGATCGTATTTTTATCCACTGTCCTCAGATTCCCTTGTTTTTGTCTGTAATATCACAGAATATCAGACACCAACAATGATTCCCAGGTCTGCCTGGAGTTGAAACTACATTCTAAAGTGCAAATTGTGAACCCACTTTAAAGTTTTTGTAATGAAACTTAGACTCTTTTCAATTGACACTATAATTAATATGCTGAATGAACGGCTGAAAATGTAAAACACAATGGGCTTTGAGTTTGACTGAGCCTGTGGGAAGTGTTATTTTGCAGGGAAGAGTAGTCTTGTGGTTAAAATGCTGGAATGGAACACTTTCACACAATTTCTGATTTGCATGCAATACCTACTTCTATTACAGATTACAGTGAAACTCTGGGTGTTGTTAGACATTATCTTTAGGCTATGCTACATGCTGTGTAATGTTAGGTGGTGTTAATGTTAGAATGAACTTTAAGCAGTAGCTCATTAAGGCTTAATGGCACCTCTGACAGGCAGAAATACAATTTGCTGTTAGAGGGATAGCAAGCAGGGGCATGACTAGGAGCCCTCACCTTCCTGGTTAATTGCAGGGGTTGGCAGGGGAGTGGGGCATCAGCTGTGAATCAGTGCCTAGCCTAGTGTCTAAAGGCTCCCCCAAGCCATGAGACACTCCAAAATCTAGAGCCTAGAGGCAATCCAAGCTCATGAGATGCTCCAGAACCCCAAGCCATGTGACTTTTCCCTACCCCCAGGCTCCCAGACTCTCCACTAGCCACACTTTTTTCTGACCCGGAGTCACTGAGACTTACCAACAATGTACTGGGTTGTCTGTGTCCCTCGGTTATATGAGGATGTTGTGGGAGTTGGCACTATCTTCTGTGGCCCTGGGTCTGAGTTCGGGTTTGAATCACTGGGGTCAGGTTTCGGGTCAGAGTCTGCCCAAGAAACAAGTCCACAGAGGAGCTATCTTCCTGATTCTGGGTATCAGCAGGCAGCTATTGGAAGACTACTTTATCACTGTTGCTGTCTCCTTCACTGTTGTCATTGCACTGTACTAGACCTGCAAGTATGCAGTGAGTTTGCCCTTCATGTCTTTGGTAGTGGTGACAATGGTTCTCTCCTCACCCCAGATAATGATGAGGTCTAGCACCTTACCATGAATCCAGTTTGATGCATGCCTGATAGAGTCCAGGGGGGACACCCTTTGGCTCATTCTCTGCTCTGCTTGCCTCTGGTTGATGCAGGTAGGTAGGTAATAGCTGTCTGCTTCCACTGCTTGCTGGGGGGTGATCTCACTCCTGGGGGTGGGAAGGGGAGTTGACTTGGTGTCAGTACCACTCCCTGGACAGTAGAGTTCAGGAGGTGGAAAGTTTGAGCACAAAGAGCAGGACATGGGGGGAAGAGTGCATCTTGGGATGCTGGAGAACTGGAAATTGGTCCTTTTATCACTCCAGAATGGTCACACATTAGTGTAACATGAACTAGATAAAACAGCTCAGAGATAATCCTCACCCAAAGTGGCATAACTTTAAAATGTCCAAAGGTGCTTTGCATTAGATTTCACACTGTAATGTGTAGATATTTTGATATTAAGAACTCTTAATATAGGCTAAGCGTAATGTGTAAGAATACCCTTAGTTAGTTTTTTGAGTGCTCGGTGTCTTATTTTTCAACGTATATAATTAGAATAATAATAAATCCATTTTTCCCATGTTTTCTCTCTTATATTTACATTTAAAAATGGCTGGGGTTGTTTCTTTAATATGTGTGTTCTTAAAGCCTAACTTAAGGACCCTATCTTCGTAGGAGGCCTAAGGCTCTACCAAAATGCAAATAACGCCCCCCCCCCCATTATTGTAATATTTTAAAGCAAGATGGGCTAAACAGCCAGGCAAAAAAAAAAAAAAAAAAAAAAGGCAAACCTATTATATGAGATTAAAATCTGAATTGGTCATAACCTGACATATTTAGTTACTGTAACATGATCTGTGTTTTTTAAACTGACCTCAGATATTCACTCCTCACATTAACCCCACTCCCAAAAAAGCTTACTAAAAACCCAGAGAATTAACAAACTGCCAACCAAAAGATTTCAGGTTTTGGAGACCACTAGATGAAAGAAAAAGAGCACATTAAATTTTATACATACCATTTTATATATGGCTTGGTGCTGGGGGAGTCTGGGTTCACACATTATTCACATAATATTTTCAGGAAAATAGTTCACCCGATGCAACACACCCTGGCTAATCAAACAGAGCATGATCCCTGAAAAATGATGCCAACTGCCTTTTCCCTCGCTTTGATGTCATACACTATAGAAGGCATCAACCACAGGTATGCAAACATAAGAATCCGCTATCATTAATCATTCATAGGAGAATGGCTTTCCAAACAAGCTAGACAGAACTTGGATTTCCATTTGTTTAAAACAAATCTGAAAGCAAGACAACAATTGCTGACCTACTATTTCGAAGTCGTGGATGAACTGTTCATTGCTAAATCAAGAATGGCATAAAAATGACAGCTTTCAGACATCGATTTATTGTGATTAATCTTTACAACAAAGGAATTTAAAAACGGAAGGATTTTGGCTTTATTGCTCACAGAAGAATGCAAAGCTTCATGTTTCTCCTTCTAGATGCCTTGCTTCAATCATTGTAAATAACTTATCCAAACATTTTTCATAATAGCAAACCAAATCTCAGTCTGTAATGGTCACTGCCACAAACTTGTCTTGCAGATGTTGTCCATTGCTGTGATCACTTTAAAATAAATTTGACTAAGTTCCTTTTAAACAAAAAAAATTAAAGACTAGACTGTGAAAGCCATTTTTGGAACTTACTTCGTCTTTGTGATTGTAGTCATTTGCAATGTAAGTGCCCACACAGCTACTGACTATGCTCAATTGCCTGAGCTGGGTCTGGGAAGATACACAAATCCAACGTGTGTAAGCCCTGAAGGCATGCGCCGGTAAAAGCCAGGAGGAGGGTCCTTCCATGTTTTAAACCAGTAAGCGATCAAGCTACATTCTGGACAGGCAGGTATTCAGCCCTGTGTATACTGGGAAAGAATAAATCATGAAATTCCACTCAGGGAAAACACATGACTAGGTGGGAGGACAAGGAAGACTCTCCAGTGCCTTTGACACATAGCTGAGTGGGTAGGTACTGACCCAGGGAACAAAAAAAAGTGGTTCTAGGGTTTGCGTCACATTGAGAGGTTCAAACCTTAAGCTTTGACATCCCACTACAGTGCTTTGGCTCCTCCTCTAAAACCTGAGCCATGCACTTACAATTCACCAGATAAATGAATGGAGTGGAGTGGAAAAGTTTCTGTCCTATTGGAAGCAAAGGTCCAGGCTTCAATCCAGAGCTTGCTTCCTTCCACACACTCAAATATAGAGCCTGCCATACATCCTCTAGGTTCTCTGCTTCCTTCTGCCAGGATGTATTTCCCTCTCTTGGATGCCCATGGGGCCAGCTTCAGAAAGCAGGCTGGAGAAAGGCCTAGCTAATATCTAATCATCTGTGGTTAAGGCACTATACCAGCAAGTCAAAGAAATATAGGAACCAATCCTTTCTGGGTCAAAGGCAGGTTCTAGAACTAAGCCTCTTACTTTCTAGACAGATGCCCTAAGCACTGAAGTACTGGGCTAAAACTTTAGAAGGTCTTCCTTATTCTCCCATCCTCTAGTCATAGGGTCTTGCAAGGTAGAATTTCATGATTTACTCCTACCCAGCATACCTGCCTGGCCAGTGTACAGCTCATGGCACATGCTCAGTAGCCATGTGGATGCTTGTGTGTCCACTGTACACATGGAGCAGGATCTTGCATAGCTAGGTAACTGATATTTGGGTATGTAAAGTGAAATAGGATTCTGTGCTGGATTTAGAATTTTTCCTAGAGTGGGGTAGCTACATGCTGCTCCACTGCTCCAGACTACCTCAGACCGATTCAGGCTGGACATAAGAAAGAATTTCTTTACTGTCCAAGCCCCCAAGGTTTGGAACAGACTGCCGCCGGAGGCGGTTCAAGCACCCACTTTGAACGCCTTCAAGACACACACATCCTGCTGGGATCCTATGATCCCTGCTGACTTCCTGCCCCTGGGGCAGGGGGCTGGACTCAATGATCCTCTGGGGTCCCTTCCAGTCTAAATGTCTATGAAATCTATGAAAAAGCACGCTCTAGCATACAGTTGTTAGTACTGTGGTTATATCATCCTACAGATTTGCCAATAACAAGATAAATCTTCTTCTTCTTCTTTTTCCTCGTCCTCCTCCTCCTCCCTGTCCTCCTGAGGGCCCATATAAGGAGTCTCATTTAAATGGCTAAGATAAGAAAATTCAAAATTAAGCTGAAAAATATAGGCACGCAATCTCTGTGTTTCCCCATTCATTTTTTCTCATGAAAGAGCAAGCTATGATCAACATTTTACATTCAACACATTTACTTGGCTTTAAAAAGTTAAATTCTTAATGTCAATGTTTATTATACATAAGTATATGTTGTACTTAGCTATCATACTGCATCACTAGAATATATGTTTTCAGGAGAAAAAAATTACACATCAAAATATTTTTCTATATTATTATTTTAATAGATTGCCTAGGTGATATACATGCATGTCTCTGACAAGCTATTTTAAGACATATATAAATGATAATGTGAAAATATTATGGATAGCACAATAATGGGCCAAGGTTTGGAACTTTCCCTAAGCTGCCAAATGCTTTCTTTTCTCCCTAAATAGTACATTGAAGTCATTGACTTTACTCTCATTGTGGATTAGGGATTCACAAACATTTATAGTTTGTATGCACCTGATCTTATTGCACTCAAATATAGAGACACTCCATATGAACTGAATAAGAGTGAAAGTCCTAATTTGCCTTATATTGCAAATCTCATTTTTACTTAGAGGAAATCTTGGCCAGTAGTGAAATTCTTATGTGAAAAATTATTTCCTACAACACAATTCACAGTATTAGAGAATATATGTTTGCAATATATTATCTTGCAGACAACATTTCAATTAAGAGTTTCTGCATTATTCTACTATTATATTGATACTCATATACATATATTCATGACTGCATTCTCCTCTGCAAACAAGATGGATGCAGCTCGGGAAAGAGATATGGCCATTTTTGACTTTTTTTGAAGCCTGAATTATGGGGCTTTCCATTGAAGTGTTCCATAGAAACTGAGGTCTTGTCATCATACTAAGGCCGTGGAGCAAGTGGAACAACACTGTGACCATTCTTTGGAGACCTGTGATAGCATCCAGAGCCCATTCCCTTCTTCAATATTTGTGGTTAATTCACACATGTAGCTCTGCTTGCTCCACAGTTCCCTTCCGATCCCTCCTCTGTCCCATTTTCCTATCCTCTTTGCAGACTGCTTGCCCACATACCTCCTCTTTCTAGGGCCTTTCCTGAATGCGTAGAGCAGAACAAGATTTCACTCTTAAAATCCAAAAGATTTGTTTTCCATGAGTGGGAGAAATGTTAATGTAGAAGAGAGTAGAAAAATGTCAAGTGGTAAAATAACTGTGGCAACTTTCTATCAGAATACCCTGTTTTCTTTTGGGCTCTAACCCAGCTTCATGAACATAAATAATGTCAATACAGTATTAAGATCAACATGTCACTAAAATCTTACCAGTCAGAATATAATACTGAAATATGTAAAATAATCAATATAAAAAAATGATATAATCAACAGTAAAAAAGGTGTACAAAGAGAATTGCCTACTTGTTATTGTGGAAATAAGTTACAATTTACAAAAGCTCACCCATCCCTCAGGGCTATTAATGATTAAAGGAACAAGAAAGCATTGTTACAAGTAGGTAGTTGTGCAACTAAAAAGCGAAGGAGAGGCTGGTAATTATGATCTCAGCTGAACAGAGAAGACATAAATATGCTTGATCGTATACAGTGTTCCCTGGACCCAGTCCAGCAAAGACTGTAAAGGTGTACTTAACTGCAGGTATTTGATTGTCTAGGAATAGTGCATTGTCTAAAAACAGTCCATTTTCTGGACAAATATCATATATTATCTACTTAGAATTCTCTATGGTGCTCCTGTGATACTTGAGTGACTCCCAAATTCGTGATATTGATGTTGTAGCCACGATGGTCTAGAAATGATACAGGAGGCAAGATTTTCTTATAGTGATATCTTTTATTGGACCAATTATGTATTTGGGATAAAGTTAGACAACCTTTTGAGTGCAAGGCATTCTTTGTCAGGTTTCTGGTCACAGGTTGCCAGATCTACGGTGCTCCTGGCTTCCTGTGAAGAGAGACCCAATGAAGAATGTTTTGTTTTTAAAAGCCAAAAGCTTGTCTAAATTAATTCCAACTACATACTTGGTCTAATAAAAGATATAACTCTAAGAAATCCTTGCCTCTTCCAAATTTATTATGTAAAAGCATAAAAAATGTTTCTTCCCTCTTCTTTCAAGTGAGCAGGGGCTGTACATTGCTTATTTACTTATTTTGTTGCTCTTTTTAGGTATGCCTGCGTTATTGTAGGACAGACCAGTTAGAAAATACTTTTGTATTTTGCTGTGAAGATTCTGAAGTTCCTAGTCCTCTTCTTCTCTTCAGGGATTAAGTTCCAGGGTCATGGACCAAATGCTAAAGGGAATCTCCTGCCTGTGCTCACATCCTCTTCTTAAGGTTGACATCGCCCTATTGTTCCAATAGGATGTCAGTGCTGCAGGGAACCATACAATGTGAAATGGCCCCCCTAGAATATTTCAGCCATGCCTACACAGAACATTGCAGGAAAATGATGAAGGTTTGAATTTGCCAAAACTGTCAATAGGTGATCAGCAAAGAGAACAGAATACAGAGTACTCGCCGAAGCTCATATTGCTGGGCAGACATGCTGCTGTGTTCTGGGCCAATTATAGATTAATTTAGGTCAAGAATAACATATCTAGGGATGTGGAAGACAGGAGCAGTTGAGCTATGTGACAAAATATTGAATAGCAGCCATCTCCACAATGTGGAAAGCAGCTGAATCCTAATTGTATGATGCAGTCAAAATGAATGCAACTCCAAGGCCCTTCAAATGCTTCTAATAGAGCTGTTTAAAAATGTTCCAATTCCTACATTTTTACGGACAAAGATGAACATTGTTCATGAACATTTGCACAAAAATGTTTCCTATTCTCCAACCAGTTCTAGCATCCATCCCAGCATAAAGAGTCTGGTTATTTATCGGCTCTGTGCCCTGTTTCACTTTTGATGGAATGCTTCATAGTTTCTCAGTCAGTTCAAATGCTGATCCTTCTGGAGATTCACCATTCAGGAATGGAGGTGCTTCAAAAATGTCACCTCTGCTCTACAGGTATGACAACTTCTGTAAACCTTGGCATCAACTGCATTGAAGAGCTCTTACAAAATCATTGGTACTCAGGCATTATTTTGTCTATTCTAAAACATTTGAATCACAAAGCTATTTCACTCAAGCTATAGGGAGAAAGATGTTTGCAATTACTCTGTGTCAGTGCCTCACAGAAATTTGTCTTCATCTGGGTTCTCCGAGCCTGTTGCATTTCCCTTTCCGTTCAAGCACATTTCCTATGGCTCAACACTTGATGATTTCAAAGGTTTATTTTGAAAAAAAATGTAACTGCAGAAGCAATTCTGATGTCTTCTCAGTACTACAGACTATTCAGGACCACTAATGAGCCCATAAGTGAAATGAGAAATTACTGCTTTCATTCATTAGGATAAGTTTTGTTGGGTTTTTCCACCTTTTTCTCTTTTTCTTTTACTGACTCAAACACTTTTGTTGATACAGCAGCTCATTGATCAAACTTTTGGAGTGTACAGAAAATGACATATGTTCTTGTAGCTTTCTATTGGAGTTTATTAGACTTTCACTTACAAAAACTGTGTGACTGTGCTAATAAAGGGAGCTGGGAGATAATCACAGGCTGTACTTTCCAAAACAGTGAAGGAAACAAAAATGTGTTGGATAAGAACCACATGTGTATGACAGCACAGCTTACTGTGCATGGGACGAACAGGTTCACTTTTTCAACCTGCCTGCCTCTCCCTTGTTAACCCCCTGAGAATTTGTAGGGCCCAAAATGGTCCCTGCTATGAACGACTGGTATCTGCCAAGACTGGGGGGGCACCATTTGTAGTTGGTGGTGAGTGGGGTCTGCCTGCACACACCAGCGGTAGGGGATGGAGTGGCGGGGCGGGGGTGAGCAGCAGGTAGAGACTGCCCGCAATGGGGGGGGTGAGTGGCAAGATGCTTGCAGTGGGGGGTGGGGAGGTGAGCAGCAAGTGGAGACCGCCTGCAGATACCAGTGGTGATGTTGGCAGCAAGTGGGGGGCAGGTGGCAAGCAGTGACTGCCCACACAAGCAGGTGGTGGCTTCGGCAGTGGCCAATCTCAGAGGGGGCATGTGCCCCCCCGTGCCCTCCCTACATGTTGCCTATGGTCCCTGCTCCAATCACATTAATGCCAGGGCTGTGCCAGCAGATAATGATTCCCCAGGAACTCTCCTGCTGGCTATGATGACCAGACTCACTTTGGTTTGACCCTGCCAAGTCCAGTTCCAACTCTTGCTACCCTGGAATGTTCCCTATGCAAGGATCATATTGTACGAACCCTGCAGCCCCAGAAACTGGCACAAGAAGCAAGGGGGAGTTCCTACTTCTATATAGAAAATTGTTAGGATCACAAACCAATGGGCCAAAAGTAGGGGAAAAAGGTAAAGAAACATCAACACTTTGGCAACACACATTAGCACCTTAATTTCCCTCTCGCACCTCTGGAGGTGTCCTCAAAAAAGTCTTTAGTACCTAGAACATTTAAACATCATCCTACAGCTGCCCCAAGTCTGAATCCAGCTCCTTCAGTCCACAGTCCTGGCTAACTGCGCCAGTGAGATCTCCATTGTGCACTCCTCTGGCTAGGGCTGCCCAGGTTTCACATGCACACGGCTCTCTCTTCCCCTCACTCCAGCCTGGAGCTTCTTCTTCCATTTTCCCTTGCTCCCCAGCCCCAGGGTGGTTCTGGGAGTTGTACTCCAAATTAATGGTCAGTACAACTCTGCAGATTGTCTCCTGGTTCCTCTTGCTGTTACACACTTTATGTTCACATTTCAATATTATTAACTGAGGTACTGCTTAAGAGTCAATGGGGGAATTGGGCTGTATTGTGCTAGGCATGGTATAAACACAGAGTGGCAAACATCTCCTAATGGAAAAAATCTACTGTATAAATAGACAAGACAGCCCTCAGATGGAAAGACAAAAGTGAATTAGGTGTAGGGAGCAAACACCATATTATTTTCACAATTTTTTGGTGAGTTTACTTAGGAAAGGAAGAGAAGGGGGTTGACACAGGAATGCAGAGGGAAGGAAGTAAGAGGGGTATATATAGAGAGAAGAAGAGGTGAAGACTCTGTAGGAGAGGCAAAGGAAATTTGCAGAAAACAGCCAATGAGTACTAGGTAGGGCCGAAAGCTCCTTGTTTCAGTTGTCTCCTCAGCTGCTGTATAGTTGCCCGTTCCTTTCTGCAGTCTTTATCCAAGTTCATAGGATCCAGAACTCAGTCACTGCTTGGGTCCTAGTGCTCACACAACTCCTGCACAGTTCTGGGTATAACTGGGTATTTTTGCTTCCTGTCTTCAAGGATAGCAGTTTCTCATTTATGGCTGATGACACCAGTTTACACAACACCAAATGAGAAATTCCTGACTCTAAACTCTCCTTTTGGGAAGTAAGTTTAAATCCCCTTTTGTCACCAGTACAAATTAAATGTGTGTCTATATTGAGTGGATGTGTACACCTCAAGGAATCCAGTTTCAATTAGATCTACTTGCAATTATGAATTGAAAATTTCCCTACTGTGACAATTTCTAATGTTCACTAAAGCCATGGTATTTCCATTAACACTCCTGGCATAAAACACAATATTTAGGAGAGGTTTTTCCCAATGAAAAACCAAAATACTCCAATGAAATTAATAACAAAAAAAAATTCTTCAGATTGTTTTCATGGAAGATCAAATATATTTTACCCATCTCTTCTGTTAACAAAATGATGGGTAATAGTAAATATCTTTGAAATGCTACTGAAATGCCCTGTTGCACTTTGTACAGTGTAAGGCAGTGGTGTCAAATGTCTGACCTGTGGACTGGATGCAGTCCACAGAGTCATGTTATCTTGTGCGTGGGGCTCTCAGAAAGGCCTGGAATTTGGGGATGGGGCAAGTGGGGATGGGGTCCGCTGATGAAACAGAAGTACAAAGCTCCACTGGAAATGCATGTGGACAGCAGGAGACAAATGATGGCTGTGTTAACCTTCACACTGCCACCATTCGGGCCAGATCCAGCCTATGGGGAGGGGTGAATTTGGCATCCCTGGTTAAAAACAATTCTGCTGTGCACTTTACTGCTATTCCTGTTTTTAACTTTCCTGTATTTTCAAAATGAATCTGGCAAGTTGGCTACACCTTGGGACAGGGCCCAATAATGAGATGCAGTCTAGATATGTATCTGTTATAAACAGGGAACCAAAATAGTTTGTTGGATTTAACCTCTTTTCAACCTTTTTTGGAACAGTGAACCTTTTGGAAGAAATATATGGAACTCATTAATAAAGGTTATCCAAGAACACATAAATCCTGCTTCCTTTAACCACACACAGAGGCAAATAGTTTGTTAAACAGCTATTGTCATTTAGGAATGAATTATAATTTAAAATGTATTATGTCATTTTTTTTTCATGTTGTGCCATTTGGTTTCTGATCAGTCAGGAGATCCCGTGTTCAGTATGGAATCAATTAACCTTGAAGACTGGCCATACTTCTAACCTCGAGTTTTAATCATAACCATGAGACTGCATCATTAGATCTTTGTAATAATATATGACTTTGACTGTGTGTCCCCGCAGGGGACTTTCTGGGAGTAAAAGTCCCCCATTTTCATTCATATTCAGGGTACCAGGACACTGGGTCCTAGCATGAAGTGGTGATTGGTTTGGGTCAGGATGCAGACTGGCAGAGAATTAGCAGGTAATGATTTGGGTCCAGCCAACTAACAAAACCAGCCAGAAGATTTCTGATGTCAGTGGGGGTGAAGGGTGTTTTAATTCATTGTTAGTCGAACCCCACCAGAGCAAGAAGTTAGCAGGCAAAAAACTAGCCCAGTTTTTGTTCCTGAGAAATCATGTCTCCTGGTACTATATTCATGGGTAGTTTAAACATAATTCCCTCACTTGGGGCTGTGCTTGTAGACACAGATTAGCTCTGTCTGTCAAAGAAATAATATTGTCATTAATTATTATGGTCCTGCATTGCTGTTTTATTTAAACAGCTTCTGATATTGTTTCCTTTATTTGTTCCCTTAAAATCCTGGGAACTTCCTAGTACGGGTATATTATTTGTATCTTTGGCAAACAGCAAGGACACTAAGGGTAAAATAATTTGTGCTTTCTTGCCCTCCCTCCCCACCTACCCCCAATAATTCAAAATAATAGAAAGGCATTTATTTCAAGTTACAGGAGACCTTATGAAATATTTAAATAATGTAAAGCAGAAATCCCCAAATTTTACCGTCATCCCCTGTATTAAAATATAATCAACCAAAAACTGACCAAAACAATTTCTATTCCCCTTACTGTTCATCCTACATTTATGGAGAAGAAGGTGAGTTTGGCACTTCTGTAAAGGCCAGTAGATATAGGTTATTTCAAGGTCAGTGTGGCAGAATATATAATATAGGGTGTGCTTTCAACAGATCCTTCCTCATTTGAGACAGCTCCAAGCCTCTGTACCTGAGCTGACCACAATTACAATGATATCATACAGGGACAGAGGATCATTGAACTGTTCTGAGATCACATTGAGTTTTGTATGTCAGAATCAATACCTTAAACTTTACTCCTGATCCCCAAAGCCTAATGCCATGCACACAGAGCAGGAAGTGCCACATAACAGATTTTATACATTCTGCACTATCTTTATTTTCTGAATAAGTGTCAGACATAGACCACATGCCTAGCTCAGTTTAATTTATTGTGCCTCATGGTCTTGTAAAGGATTTTTACATGAGTGGCTAGATAAGTGGCATTTCTTGCATTATATTTTTGTAGGTTCACAAAAGAATTTTTAAATATAAATTGGATAAAATATTATTTTAAAAACATTGCAGAACCATATAATCAACAGTTAAAATATGCCATATGTCTCACAGATCACCCCCCACATCCTCAAAAGAGGCTTTATGCTCCAATAAGGATCTGTTTTAACTGTGATCTCATCAACTACTTGCAAACTGGGGCATACTTTGAAGATATTCTATATGGGAACATATACTTTGGGACTTTTTGGATACTAAAAATTAAAATGGAGAAATTGGGATTAAAACCACTTCTGTCCTGGATATCCCTTTTATTTTGCAGTGTTGGGCATTTAGCAACACAATCCTACCACTAGAACAAAGGGTTTTATACATCTGCAGATCACATTTAATAAGTGGCTTGCTTGTTCTAATTCAGAAAGGGGAAGAGGTAGCAAGATTATGTCATTCAGATATTTATCATTTTCTTTGGGATCTATGAGACCCTGGCCTCACACTGGACTAAATTCTTCAAGGTTGTCAGTGGGCACATCTACACAAGACACTTTACCGTGGAGTAGACTGACTGACTGCATGGTAAAGTGGCACCATCTACACGTGCAGGTGCTTACTGCACAGTAAATTAGTCTACTGTGTGGTTAATTTGCTATCTGCAAATGCAGGTAGCAAATTAACTGCACTAAAGTTACTGTGCAGTAGTGCATGTGTAGATGCCAATCAGAAGCTAATTTGCTCCTGGTCAGCCCCACCTCCAACCAGGGGGCACCCTCAGGCTAGCCCCAAGGTCACAGGACTTGGAGCTTCTCCAGGCCTGGGGCTGATGCAGCTCTTTGCCTGCCCTAGCTTGGCCTTTAAAACTCTGCAGTGACCCCAGAGCCTGTGACTCCTGCTGCCTGCCTCTGGCCACCAGGTCCTACAGCAGTGGCCTTGGGCCAGCCATAACAGCCTGTCTGGACCCCAGTGCCGGCCTCTGGCCCAGCTGCACTTCCTGCTTGCTTGTCTTGTGCAGTGTCCCTGCACTTTGTACTGAGGGAACATGCCTAGGCCCGGCAGACCCAGACTTTCCCTGAGGGCTCTCACGTGAGCCATGTTGGTATCATCTCTGATGCCACACACTAAATCCCAGGAGCCTAACTGGTCCCAGGACAAGACCTCGTTGCACTGTGGGGTAAGGCTGAGGTCCAGAGCCTGTTCATCCTGTTCAACCACATCCTCACACACCAGGATCCTGGACAGAGTCATGCTATGTATTGCTATGGGAGGCCTGCCAGAGCCTATGCCATAGCCTGGCAGCGGTGAAGAGCCATCAGCAGAGGAGGGCCCTTTGGGGCACCAACAGCATGTCCCACTGCAGTCCAGCAACATTGTCCAGCAGCTCAGACAACTCAGGCCAGTGCCTGCCCCACCAGCTCTGGTTGTGGAGCCCCACCTGGGAGACCAGCTTGGGGATGGCACCACTCGTCCTGGTGACTTTCAGCTCTTATTCAGAGAGGGACCCTGCCTGGCCAGCCAGGCACCATAATCCTGAGGGATGGAAGAATGGGGTCTGTTTTTTGGGAGGGTGGGGCAATGGGTTCTGTGTTTGTGGAAGGGAATAAAGTGTTTTCCAGAAAACTGTCCACAGTGAATGTGTTGCTGGGGGTGCACACTGGGGCTGGGGTCTGTGCCTGACTGTCCAGGTAAACTACGGTGGGGAGTGCAGGACCAGGTGGTCTGCCTGCACCTCTCACACCCAGTGCCCTGGCCCCCACTTCTGAGTGTGTGGTTCTCCCAGGGCCTCAGTGGTGGGAGCTCATCCCTGTCCGTGCCATCACAGCTAGTACTCTCAGTGCCAGGCATCCTCCACCTTCTGTGCCTTCTCCTCCTCCCAAGGCTCATGAAAGAGTTCCCCCTGGCTCTCACTGATGTTGTTTAGCACACAGGCTACATTGATGACCTGGGGGATGTTGGCCTCTGTGACCATGAGGTAGGCTGTGCCAGCATGCTGCATACTGCTTCAGGCCAGAAACGCAGGTGGCCAAGGAACACTGTGTGGAGCTGCCTTTTAAAGAGGGCTTTTGGCCCCAGGCAGCTGTGGCTGGAGCTTCCAGCTCCCCTGGATGCTCTAGTGGGGAGCAGGGGGAGGGGCAGCACAAATCCAGGGAAGGTCTGGAGGAGGTTAATGGTATAAGGAGCAAATCTGCTCCCAAATGGTGGCATGTGTTGATGCTTCCCCAGCGCAAGTTTATTGCACAGTAAATTACTGTGCAGTAAATTCATATAGCATTAATTGTATGTGCAGATGTGCCCAATACCCTCAGTTCTCACTGAAACAAATGCTAGTTAAAGGTATTCAGCATCTATTTCCCAAGAACCATAAAATGCTTGGTGCATGAAGCCCATAGTTTTGAGGTCTGTGGGTAGGAAAAAGGCAATATGTCCTTTCTTTCCCATTGACCTTAATTTGGAAACAAAGGGACATCCATGAAAATCAAGTCACTAACTTAAGATAAGTGGGACTAATCATGATTTTAAAAGGGTATGAGTCACTCAGAAGCAGGAACATGAAAAATCAGTTATTGGACAACTGTTCCATTCTTGATATAATAAGGAAAATCGATGGTCTTTTGTGTTTCACAAATTAGAGATCATCAAGAGTTTTTTTCAGATAGGTTTGGCATCTGTGAATAGAGCTAAACATAGCTAGAAAACACACACCACATATACTATATATATATATACTATACACACACACACACACACATTTTTATATATATATATATATATATAGTATGTGTATATATATATGTATGTGTATGTGTATATATGTGTGTGTGTATATAAATAAATTGTATATTTGGTGTGTGTGTTCTAGCTACACACACACACGTGCTATACACACACACACACATATATGGAAAAATCACATCACCATTTCATTTGGATTGACTTAACAGATTGAAAAATAAACCTTTCATGTTTTTGTAACCCGAGTAATCTCTATGTAACTAATTTTTGGATTTTCCTTGTTGAATAAAGTTTTCCTTTTTTCTGGTTTGATTGTTTTATGATGCTCTGATCATTGGTTGTATTGATTCTCATTGCTTTCATATGAAAACAGATTTTGTTTGTGTCTATTTTGGATGGAAAAAAAATGTCTTTCTTTCCCCAGAAAAAGGAAATTAAGTAGAGGCAATGAGTAAAAGGAGTGGATGTGCATGATGTATCCCTTTGATGAAGCCTGGTTCATGTTAACATCAATATCAGCAGTAATGAAAACCAACAGATGGACCCAGAAACACATAAGACAATAGTTTATGCTCTTGTTCTGTTCATCCAAGTTATTATATGAAGTGTGATCCATATAGGACACAGAGGGAAGTCAGATGTCATCTGGTTCAAATACGAAAAAGACCAAACTGGCTGCTTAAGAAACACAGTATAAAGAGTTCCACCTGACACCCAGAGCCTGTGCTCAGATGTTCACATCATCTGAGCACACATCTTTCAGAGGTGATTAAACTGGAGGAATAATAAAGGATTCTTCTACCTGACAAGCACTTTCTGGATGATATATGTTGCTGTTGTTCAAATACTCTGACTTTAAAGGTATATGCTTCACCCAGTCTCTTTGAGGATTATTTTTATTTCATCTCCTTTTTAGCATTCTGGCTACAGTGCTGCCTGTGTTTTTGCACTTAGGCAGTTTCCTCCATAGACATCAACAGCAGCAGATAGTGCTTTAGAGCAGAGCTGTCCAATGTCTTAGCAACTGGGATCTTCACCCCTCACAGGCTACACCCTGCAGGGGCCATAGGTCTCCCAGGTGCATGCCATGCATGTGTATGGGCAGGCACTCTCCCATCCAGCTGCACCACACGCGATCAGGTGGATGCTTACCTTCCCTGAAGGTCATTGCAGGCTCCCCCGGGGCTGGGTCAGGCAGTGGATGCCAGAGAAAGGAGGGTAGCCCTGAATCCCCAGTTGCAGGTGCAGCCAAAGCAAGTGGTGGTGGCAGCCAGGTGGGAGCCCAGGGGCGAGCCCAGGGGCAGCAGGTTATTTTTCAGAAACTATATCAGCTCACAGGCCACCAATTAAGACTGCCCTGCTCCAGAGTTTTGAGTCTAGTTCTTGACTATCTCATACCTTCTGCATGACCTTGGACAATTTTTTTGCCTCTGTGCATCTCTCTTACCCTCTCACCCTTTATCTTTTACCTCTGTTTAGAATGTGATTTCTTCCTGGGAGAAAGACCTATTTGTTGCACTTGAGGAACATGGGCCTAGGCTCACCATGAGAAATTATAATCGCCCCTTAAAATGTAGGCCACTGAGAATGCAACAACAGATTTTTTGGGACAAATAAAAAAAGAAACAGGAATGGGAGTGAGGGTTACAAGGGATCCAGAAGGGGACACTGAGCACAGAACACTAGCCAGAGTCCACTGCCCCTGTATGAGCCCGTGGATGCCGACTAGTGAAACTCTGCCCGTAGATGTGAGCAAAGGAGTGAGAGAAAGACAGCTCCACCCTCACCCAGGTTCCTCCAAGCCAGAGCCTCTTTCCTGGTATTGTAGATGGCCAGCTTGGCCAGAGTCAGGAGGAGGTTCACCAGGAGGTCCCAGGTCTTGGTGGGGTCATGGATTGGGAGCACATAAAAGAAAAGATGCAGGGAGAAGCGCACCCAAAACCTCAGCAAGAGGTTCTGGAGGAGGTGGAAGAGGGACTGCAACCTGGCACACTCAAGGTAGGTGTGCACCAGTATCTCTCTCTGTTGGCAAAAAGGGAAGGTGTTGGGGGTGTCCATAAAGTGCACCAGATGCAGGTCCATGGAGACATCTCTATGGAAGACCTACCAGCTGAAGTCCCTGGTGGCTCGTGGGATCAGGGTAGAATACAGATTTGTCCACTGGGGACTCTCACCTCCGCTTTCACCTAGGGTGTCCCACCACTTGTTGTCAGGGCAGGACATGAGGACAGGATGATGCAGCACAATTCATGGGCGATACAAGTGAGGATAGGATGTCACCTTAGAGATTAACTCATTCAGAGAGGCTGGAGCTTTCATAGGTGACAGCTGATGTTGTCAGAAATTTCATCTTATAAAGAGACTGAGAGATTCCCAGGGAGGAAAATGACCAACAACATCACAACAACAAGAATATGAATACCACCTATACCTTTCTTATGCCTTTCCAACCAAGTTAGCCCCTAGGTCCACCTTGACCTGCCTTCTGCCTGACTACAGACTAACATGACTAACTACCTCTCTCTACCTTGTTTTTCATCAGTAGCGCTCAACCATTTTATGAAGAAGGTAACATTATCTCAACTTTAAAAACAGGGGAATGGAGGCACAGAAAGGTGAAGTGGCTTGTCCTTAGAGTCACCCAGCAGCCCATTTGCAGATTTGGGGTTTCAACCAGGTTTTCTGCATCCCAGTCCAGTGTTCTACCCACTGGACAAGACTGTCTGTGAAAAACATCCATTTTGACAACATATTCAAAACAGTAATCATGTATAATATAGCTGATCTTCAGACATTTTCCACTCATGTGATGTGGTATTCTCCCTGAAAATTCCTGCCTAACTTTCCTTTTGTCGTGGGATGATATAACCTCACTCATTAAATGTTCAGGAGACACAGAAGAAGTTAATTCAACAGTAGGAAGAATGGGCCTATGCTGTCAATGAAACTATCATCAAAGAAGAGGTAATTATCAAAGAAGAAGTGTGGAGGTTGTGGAGTTTATTTACAGGAGAGACTAAGTAAGAAATGTCAGGACTGGGGAGCCAGTGGAAAGCTAAGCCACATGTTTGGCTGAAGTCTTGTAGAGAGAGGAGATTTATGGCCTACTTTGATAAACAAGTTACTCTCCATTTGTACCTGGAGGGGATGAGATTTTGCTAGGGCCTGAAGCCACTAAACCCCTGATACAGAGAGGATCACTAAGATGTGTGAGAGATGCCTGGTGGGAGCTGGAGGGATTAGATCATATATTAAGTTCTGAGTGAGTGCCCTGGTTTATTATCCTTCAAAGCAAGAAAGAAAGGATGCTGTGGGATCATGCCCTAATCCCAGGTCCTCTTCATTATATACCTTCTTGGGGATTTGTTTTTAAATAAACCTGCTGGATACCTGACTCTGCCAAGTGATCTGGTAATTTTTAAGATAGAGAGCTGCCCAAGAGCAGACTCTCCTCAAACAAACACTTTTCCTTTTGCTAAATATCTGTTGCATGAGTAAGACAGTACCTTTGTCTATTTAGTTCTTGAAAATAGCCAGGACTTTATTCCTAGTTGCTTGGTTATTTCCTCACCCCGTTCTGACTGTGCTCAATACAAATATATAATATAAGTATACAGTTTCCAGCAAATAACTAGCAGGCACACAAAGAAAAAAAATCTACTTTTTAGTTTTGAAAGCCTTTCTTTTCCAAATACTCTGTAATATCAGGATGAAATGGTTTATAAGATGCCCTCTAGAGTGATGCTGTCAGGTCCAAATGAGTTGAGGTGACTGATGTGGTATTTCTTTTGTGGCGAAAATGATCAAAATATAGGGTCCCATGTGAGTGCTTTTTCTATACAGTTGTGTACATAGTGCTACTGGGTAGTTTCACTGGTGACAACATTATTAGGTCCAGTGTCAGTCAAAAAAGCAATCAAAGCTTTAAGGCACAGAAGATATGGGACAGAAAATATTAATGCTAATATATGATTACATAAATCTCAACTACAGCCTCCTGAATACACTGTGCTCAGTTCAGTTGTTCTGTCTCCCAAGTTTAAAAGCAGGCACTGAAAATTATTAGAGCACAGAAAACCCTTTCATATGGAGAGAAATTCAGGCTGTTTAATTTACAGAGGAGATTAATAAGAGGACACCATGTTGAGGTAGAAAATAATGGCTGGAATTAAGTAAAGTGAATTGCTTATGCCTATTTACTCTCTCATAAGAATAAGGAATAAGGAATTTCACTGACATTATAACATAGCAGATTTAAAACTTTCTGTACTATGAACAATTTTCCTTTTGGAACTTAATGCCACAAGATATGCTGAGGGGTTAGAGCTTGCAGCATTTGGAAAAGCACTCAAAGTTAATATTGACAACTGACATGTTATAGGGTATCCAAGGAATGCTCCAGGGCATCTTATATGGGCTTCACTGCTGGGAGGTGAGAAAAACTTGTTCTAAGTGCAGGATAGCCTACAATTGCCCACTGTGGGGTTCTTGATTTTTTGTTTGAAGCATCTAATAGTAGCTGCTGCTGGAGACACAATACTAGACTAGTTGCACTGCTTGTCTGTTCCAGACTGGCAATTCAGGTGTCATACCATCATGGTAACACATCCCAGCCCCAACAAAAATGAGAGTTATCTTAGCTATATATTCTTCAAAGTGGGATGGGCAAAGAAAAGAGGAGAGGCTGGGCTGAGGATGATGGAGCTGCCTCTCTGTGCATGGATTGTCTATTCTTCCCTGCACAGCAAAAGCTCAGGAGCCCATGGCTGACTGTTGCAACTTTAGGTGCTGCAGTAGATACAGCAGCACTACTTACAAAATCCTTTCCCCACATTTCCTATACAACCTTACTGCAGACTGTCAAGCTGCTCTGATTTGGGGATTGCAGTGAGGGGCGGGGGCGTTATAATGATCTCAGCTAAAGATAAATTGATATAATGACAAAAGATCAACAGTAATTATGTATAATGTTTCAACATATCACTGTTAGCTCAAAACATCCTCATAACAAAAGAAAGAGTAGGGAGTGGTGTGTGTGTGTGCATGTGTGCATGGGTGTGTGTGGCATCCCAAAGTTTTACTGGAGCTGGCCAGGAGGACCCACAATGAAAAGGTTAAACAAAATCCTAACAAGTGCCTCAAGTACATTTATACAAGCAAATATTGACAGCAGCAACTACCTGTCTCAGCAGAATTCCCGGTCTGCCCCAGACATGCCCAAGGACTCAGCTATGCCCTAGAGAACTTCCTGTTTACAGCTACGTATCCCCCATAAAGCAGAGCACGCTGTGCTTCCCACATCTCCAGAGCCATACATGGATCTTGAACATCCTGTGCTTTTCCGTCATCATAACACTTTTGTTCTGAGAACGGCTGGGAGAATTCTCTCACAGGATTGTTAACAATTGGTCATCACTTTTTTGATGTGTCAGACATTAAAGTACTCCAGACATTCAGGTTCATTACTCAAGAAGGAAACGGTATTGACAAAACATTCCCCCTTGTTCTTCCATCTGTAAATGTGCTGTTAGCTGTTCGTCATCTCCAGCGATAGTCTCTAAAGTCAGCATTTCCATAGGGAGAATACCTGCTTGTATTAATTTCAGGGATGATTTTAGAATATGCACTAAGCCATTCCCAGCATTGTTAAGTGAAACCCTGCCTGGGAATATCAGTAGAAAAGCCAAACACTAAGTGGTCCTTGAGACTACATTCCTCATCCTTTGTGGCGGAGGTCTCCTGCTTAAGGTTTAGGCACAAGAAGATTGTAGGGCTGGTACCCATGCTTTTGAGTCTTCAACTTTATGAACCTGGCACTTTTCATGAGCAGCCAACTCATTAAAAAGAGGAAAAGAGGCCCAGATTTTAGATTCATATTTTGTTACTATGTTTTTTAGCTAAACCTATGTCTATAAAGTATATTCTTTGCCTTCCATACAGATATTTAATGGATGACTTTGCACAGAGACAGAAAAGAAATGGTATCAGGATAATAAATCAGAGCTTAATGGATTCAATCTGCACTCTGGACCTCATTAATGCTGAAATAATGCCCAGTGTTCACTGGGGAAGGAGGCAGTAATTCTTGATGTCTGAAGACTTAAATATATGGGGGCTCACAGGCAGGTTGAAACAAATTGACTAAAATTGTGATATTTAATGCACAAGTTAAAAAGCAAATTCAGTGGCTGTGTGAATGAACTTATTCAGACATAAAGTGACTTTCTATTGCCATAAGTTAACCTTGAACACTGCTGTGCATCCACCTGTTACAGCTTGCAGGGGACGTGCTACAGAGCAGGGAACTGACTCCACTACCCTCAGACCTCACTGCATAGATTGCTGGGGGAGTTGAAGCTGGAGACAATTTTCTGTACAGGCTATGCAAATCCTCCCCCACCTCTGTGCAGGAGAAGCAAACCAGGAAGTTTCTGTGATAAGTCAGGGACAGGAGTTGACCTTAAAATATTATTTTTAAAACAGCTATATTTTTGCCACTTATTTTTTAAACTTGGGGATTTCTATTTCTCAATTCAGAATACTTAAGGGCTTTCTGTTGCCAATGATTTTCAGTGCTTTGGGGTGTATATGTCTAGCAGCACTTCTCCTTTGTATTTTCCTTTTTTGGCAAGATAAGAGCAGCAACAGCCTCAGTTTTGTACACTACTTATTGTTCTCTTCTGAATATCTTAAATGGATACAGCAAAATGCTGCTGAATACCACTCCCAGCACAAAAAGAAGTTCAAAAGCAGATCAGACATGTAAAAAAAACTAAAGTTGCAATAAGCCCTAAAGGCAAACTTTAAACTAGGAAGGTAAATTCATGTGCAAGTTATAGCATAGTATCACATTTTAAAAAAAATGAACAGAATTAGAGTGTAATTTCCAGTCCTCTCCAAAATGATTCTTCAGGTAGAAGCAGAATCTATGAGAAAAGAGACTCTAGAGACAAGAGAATGATCTGTGGTTACAATCTATTAATTTAATTAATTAATTAATTAATTTATTTACTGGCATCCATTTGGAACAGACACACACACATCTTTTCATGTCAATATTGTCTCCACAAAAAAGAGGTGATAAAATGATATGGTGCACATCTTTGGAATTTCAGTGCCTCTCAGTCTTCTGTGTTCATGTTTCTGTGGATACCCAGTTCATTTGTAAGACAGGAACAGAAATGTAAACTTGAGACTGGCAAAGCACCCTCAATTAATAATGTTGGCACATTAGCAAGTGTCACTTTGCTTTGTTAAGTCAGGTGTGAATGTTATAGCACTCAAGGAACCATCAACATTTCAAGCACTACTTTAAATGAGTAGACTTTTTGTTTGGAGAGACATTTACAGAACTGCTGAGCATTTTGTTTTGCGAGAATGTATTTGACAGTCTGGATGGCAGAAACAGGTATATTCATTTCTGTATACTTCTGCTAAGGAAAAAAACAGTTTTTTTTAACTGAATGATTGTGTCTGGTGGTTAAAAGCCAGAATCCAAAAAGGTAATTCAAGCTCCTTCGAGGTTTTTCAGCTGTGGGAAGCCCCTAGGTAATTCAGAAGAAACCCGGATAAACAACCTCTTGATGTTATTGTATGATGGTTGCTGAGTTAACAAAAGGGTTTTGACCCTGAGGTAGGTACAATGTAATCAGTTTTAGTAACCTTCACACTTTTTATTTCCTTCCTTTTATTTCAACACACAATAACTTCACTTTGAGGTAGCACAGCTCCTTTTCCAGCAAATGTAACTACCCATTTTCTGTCTTAACTGAGTCTAGGATTCCTTCTGTAACCTAGTTTTTAATTAGCCTGGAGAACTCATTGCAACAACACACTGATCAATCTCAAAGCTTACAAGGGTCAAAGAACTCAAGATACATTGCACTAGTATATAGAGAACAATTATCTATCAAAAAGCCCTGCCCCCATCTGTGGAGGTGGCCTGGCAGGGACCTGTGGCTAGGGAACAGGTCAGGGAACAGGTACAATGCCTTGGCAGCTTTGGTGGAGGATGCAGTAGAGGATGCCGCAGAGGAAGTAATCCCTGGAACCCCTACTGGACAGACTGGTGGACCACTGCCCAATCAGAAAAAGAAATGCTGGGTTATTGTGGTGGGCAACTCACTCCTGAGAGGCATGGAGGGCCAATCTGATGACCAGATCCTATGGCAGGAAATGTCTCCTGAATGCCCGGAGCTAATATTAGCGACATCACCAAAAAGATTCCTGATCTCATCCAGCCCTCCGACTACTGCCCCAAGATACTTGTCCATGTGGGCACAAATGATGTGGCTGGGAGTAGTCCTGACCACATCATGAAGCTGGGGGCCAAGCCTAGGAAGTTGGGGGCGCAGGTGGTATTCTCTTCCATCCTTCCAGTTGGAAGCAGCCGGTGGCGCCAGGATGCCTACATCAAGGTAGTCAATCAGCGGCTACAGAGATGGTGTCTTCAGGAGGGCTTTGGATTCTACAGCCATGATCAACACTTCCAGGGAGGAGGCTTCCTGGGATAGGACTTGCCCCAGCTCTCTTGACTTGGTGGGAGATGCTATTGTTGTGGCTGCGCTCTAGCAGCACAGACTAGGCTGCTGCCACTTGGGGCAGCAGTACAGGCTCCACAGGTGATGCTTCTGGTGTTCCTTTCATAACCCTATCCCACCCCAGCACAGGGATGTGCCTCCAATGACAAAGCCCTGCAGGGGGGTTCCATTCAAACCCCTCTCACCTTCCAGATACATTACTGGGCATGGGACTGCTTCTGCCCAGGTTCTGTGGGTGGGCTGCTCAGGGCTATGCAAAGACTTATGGGGGGAGGGGGCCATTCTGGCACCCCCCTGGTGGCCCACTCACCCCCCCCATGCTACTGAGTATATTGTGGGAAGGAGGAAGAAAATGGGTTACAACAGGAGAAGGAAGCGAAACCGTAAGAGAAATAAGTTCAGGATCCTGAGAACTAGAGACAGTTGATTAATGCTACTTCAAGTGTTTCAGCTGTGAGATTCCATAGTGATATCGCAGAAATACTGGAATTAGATTGGCTTTACCATTTTTTGCATTTTTTCATAGAATTTTGTACCTCATATTGCTAGGCCACTGCCTCTCCCTTTGATAACAAAAGATAGCTGATCCTGGAAAAGATAAATGTTTTCAGTGGGGGGGGAGGTATTTTTTGTTTTTAAATAACATATCCAAATACCACATGCCAAAAAGTGACTCAGTTCTTGTGTTTATGCAAATTCATGGAAAATCTGTGCTGTAAAAATATAAAATCCATGCTAATCTTTTTTTTTTTAATAACTGGCTAATAATTTCATTGTATATTTGCCAATACACAACATGGTTAAATTCTCATAGAAAGTTATACCCATGTACAAACAAATATCATAAGTATTCTCTTTGATGATGGTTCTTATGCTTTAGTATCAGTGAACATATTTACCCTTATGTTTAAGTTCTGCTAAGTATACAAATTATGTACTCCACCCTTCTTAGAACATCAGTGTGAGGGGTCAAGTATTTTGGGTGTTTGAAAGAAATATTGCTTTATTGAAAGTGCTGAAATGGTAGACTCAGGGAGGGAATGGGGGGAGAGGAGAGAAACAACAATAAGATCCTTCAGTTAATTAAATGTCTCACATGCTGCATAGTTGTGTAATACTTAATGTGATATATTTATTACTTGCAAAAACTATATTGAAGGAATGCTATTTATTTTTCAAAACAAAGCACTGAAAATTTAGGAAAAGCCAGAAGTTTGTGGGTTTTAGTTTTAATTCAGCCCCTCTTCTCCGTATACATTAAGGCTAGGTACAGAAGTTACAATTAATGTGCATTTAGCATGGAGAAACCACTTTACAACTGTAACAAAACAGACATTCACAGTACATAAATTGCTTTAAAAATAGCAGATTCTGCTCTAAGTTAACCCTAGATGGAAGTGGTATCAGACTAAAGTGAATTATTTAGAATGCTTTAACGAACACCTGTACCAGATCCTGTCCTGAGTTAGGGTAGGTTGCATGCCACCAGCATCCTAAGGGTCCCATAATAGGTGGCTTGCTAGCCTTGGTTGATGCTCATCTGCTCCTGGCAAACACCAGCCCAGGACAACCCCTGGGCTGTCACAGAAAAGAGACAGAAAAGGCTCCATCTCCTCCTTGTTTGGCCAGGTGGAGGGCAGGAGGAACGGAGCCACCCCTGCTCCACAAGCCCCCCCCCCTCCCAGCTTGCTGGCTAGGGCCTTTGCGGGGAAGGCCAGATCTGTGTGGTAAAGGGGTTCCCTTTCCTCTCTGGTTACAGTTCATGGTGCACCAAAAAGTCATGCAGGACAGCCCCATGCTGCAGCTTTTGGCTGCCATTGTCAGGAAGCTCAGGAGCACGGGGTTGGGGGAAGGGAGTCTCCCCTGCCATAAGCCCTCCCTTCTTCCCACCACAGCTTGCTGGCTGGAGTCTTGGGACACCAGGCCGGGTCAGTGTGGCACCTTCTCTCTGCCCCCCTCCACAGTTGCAGGCAAAGGCTGCAGCAGGGGCTGCATGGACATGCTTTTTGCTGCAATGGGAACTATAGCTGGGGGGAAGAAGGGGAGAAAGAGAGTTCTTACAAACTGTGCAACAGGCAGGGTAGATCAAATACGGCAAGTCTAAGAAGCCTTGATGCCCACCAAGACATTTCCAGATCTCATTTAATGCTGAGCTCATGATGGCAATATCATCTCTGTGCTGAAGGAATGGTAAATAATGAAGTGGACTCATGAAAGCACATACAGAATTTGAAATGAAAGCATAACTGATATGATTATATTTCTGACCTGTTCCTTGCCTTCCCTGCCTTTGTTAAGTCATGGAAATCAGGAGTTCTAATAAATAGAAAATGAGTGCCCGGGATTTTAAACTGGATGCTAATCTGTCATGTCTCTTTAAAGAAATCATTTCCTTTTAAGAAGGGTTTATGAAGTCTGAGGCAATGTTGTCTAGCAATTTTGGCTAAAAGCTGTCTTGGATATTAGTTCAAATAAGCCACTTAATCTTGGTTAGTTATTGGGTTAGTCTGTTGATTTCTTTTATCTCATTCAACCAGCTGGAAAACTTATCAGAGTAGGAAACTTCACTGAAAAACAGATACATCATGTGCAGTCTTGGATACTTAGCAGGTCAAGACTGGGTCATGAGGCAACCAGGTACTTGTATACTTAAGCACATAAGGCCAATGTTAGCAGTATTTGTAATCTGGCACTCTCATTGTGACCTTTCTAGTTTTCTAGCAGGGAAGACAAAGGTCCTGCTCATGGCATTATGCATCTCATTGGAATTCAACTGCTGCCATATCACCTCTTTCCTTCCCATGCCTCTCTCTAGCTCATTGAAGGGAGAGAAAAGAATCACTTCAGACTTCCCCAGAGGGGAAAAACACTGTTATTTTTTTTTTATCTTATTGATATTGCCATGTCCCTTAAAGTTATGGTCTGGGACCCCATTGTGACAGGTGCAGTACAGATATGGAATAAACAGTCACCTGATTCTATCTGCCCTACATACTAGAAAGACAAGCAAGTAATTCTGGCCCTACTGAGCTTCTTTGAATGTAATTCTGTACAGAATATGTCGTTTTCTCAATCTGTGGTAAAGGGAACTGAGAAATTCTCAATTCTATCTTGGGGACCAAGGCAGAAGTATTTACTGACCAGAGTTGTTTTCCTTTCTCTCTGACATGTCTCTTTCTGGTGTGTGCATTCTAAGTGGAAAGGAGGAATGTAGGGGTGGAAAGACTGGAGATAAGAGACATGGTACTCACAGTAAATGAGCAAAAAAGATATAGGACACATCTTCAGCTACTATTAGTGGGCATAGGTGCACTGACTTCACCATGGCTAGAGCTGTCTACAGGAGCCCATATACTTTCTTGGGGCTTCCCAGTGCATTTTCTTTTTCATAGTATTAAGCTGTCCATGGTAAGCACTGTCTGTATTTTGTGTCTTCAAATTGCGTTATTCATAATAGGTGTTTAGGAGCATAAGAAAAATATTTCAAAATGCATTAATTCAATATTATCCACTCAAAAATGAAAGACTCCTTTGTCCAGATGCCTTTGTCCAGATTGTGTGGTCACATACAAACACATTGTATGGCTTGCAGTACCTAAATGCCTTTACAACCTTCCAAAGCACATTCTGAATCTTACATTTTGTTTCTTCTATGGTAAATATTTTTCCTCTCTGGCTAATTCCATTATTGTTTCAAGCACTTCCATTTAAAGTTCTCTAGGCTAGGTACAGACATTCAAAAAGCCTGAGGCAGAATTGAGCTATGTTATGCAGTTTTCTGTAAGCAGCGTAATTTAGATCAGTAGCAAACAGAACACACATTCACCCTTTGGGGGTGGGGGGGAAGCAAGTCTTAAACCAGGTTCAGCCATTATTAAACCAGTCTGTGCGCTGAACTTGTGTTCTGTTTTGGGTATAGATTAGGGCTGTGGAAAATTTTGGCAGCTATTTTGTTTCAGAGGTGTCTCTGGCATGAAATGAGGCATCCAAAAAGTTTTGGAAATGTTTCAGAAAATTGCAGTTTCAGAGCCAGGCTTGCAGGGAAACAACTGTATGCTGCTGCCCTGCCACATGACTCGGCTCCACAGGGAGCAGAGATCCACAGTGGGGATCTCCTTGCTGCCACTGCCCTCCCTGTGCTGACCCGGCAACACAGGGCTGCATGGGGTGGACAGTGGTGGTGAGGAGATCTCAGCATGGATCTCTGCTCCCTGTGGAGCCAGGTTGCGTGGCAGGGCAATGCTGGTACCTGTCATGTGACCAGGCTCTGCAGGGAGCAGAGATCCATGCTGGGGTGTCCTCGCTGCCACTGCCTACCCTGCGCAACCCCACATTGCTGAGGCAGTGCAGGGTGGGCAGTGGCAGCGAGGAGACCCCCAGCATGGATCTCTGCTCCCTGAGAAGCCAAGTCGTGTGGCATGGACCAGCAGGCTTGCTTGCCACTCTGCATTTCTTTCCTGGCCCACTAGCCAGCATGACAGGGATCAGAGATCCATGTGGGGGTCTCCTTGCCTGAATGTAGGGCAGTGGCCCTCCCCATCCCTCGGACAAGTCACCCATGGCTTTTATGCTGTGCTCATTTTTTGTCCAGCGTAGCATTTTTTTCCTTATACTCAAACAATTCTAAAATCAAAATCTGTTAACTGGAATTTCATCTATGCTTTGTCGCCTTGCTGCATTTCTGAATTTACTGAGCTTTTTTGTAAATTTTTTTCCCAAATGCTCAAGGGGACAGCTCTTAGATTACTTGAGAAAGCTAGACTCACTCTTCTTTTTCTAGCTAAATTTGTGTATTGAATGTAATCATTCATGATTCATTCAAATTGGCTTCCTGCAGCACTAGAAATCAGAACTTTGTGGCATTAACTCAGACTTTTAATTTCTGTTCCTTTGCCAGACATAATATTTCTTGAATTAGTAAGTTATTCCTGTTTAGGAGTAGCCAGTTACAACACCTACATCAGGAAATGTAGTGAATTTGGCCCACATCCTTGAAAGGAACTTTGGTGCCGAAAGTAGAACTTTGTGTCTAAATTCCACCTAAATCCAAAACTGTAATCTTCAACCCCCTGGTCAGTTGCCACTTAATCCTAGAGAGGTACCACATTCCACAGAAGTTTTGTTGCATGCAGAATTTTAAAGCTGTACTTTTGCAAATGCTCAGAAGCACTTTCGTATTCTCATTAAAAAACTCAGGGACTGTGGCGTTGACACCTACACAGTCAAATGGGTCACTAACTAGCCGGAGGGCCACACCCAGAGAGTGGTGGTGGACGGGTCATTTTCGACCTGGAGGGATGTGGGCAGTGGGGTTCCACAGGGCTCGGTCCTTTGGCGACTTGGACAGGGGTGTAAAAAGCACCCTGTTCAAATTCACAGATGACACTAAGATGTGGGGAGGAGTGGGCACACTAGAAGGGAGGAATAGGCTGCAGTTGGACCTAGACAGGTTATTGGGGTGGGCGGATGAGAACAGGATGGGTTTCAACACTGACAAGTGCAAGGTGCTGCACCTGGGGAGGAAGAACCAGCACCATACCTACAGGCTGGGGAACTTCTTATCAGTGCAGAGACAGAAAACGATCTTGGAGTCATCACTGAAGTCAAGAGGAACATGGGCCGGCAGTGTGGGGATACAATGAGGAAGGCCAAACGTACCTTGTCAGGCATCCACAGATACATCTCAAGCAGGTCCAAGGAGGTGATCTCCCCCTCTATGTGACACTGGTCAGGCCGCAGTTGGAGTACTGCATCCAGTTCTGGGTGCCGCACTTCAGGAAGTATGTGGACAACATGGAGAGGGTCCAGAGGAGGGCCACTCGCATGATCGGGGCAGCAGGGCAAGCCCTACGAGAACAGGCTACGGGACCTGTACCACAAGTTTCAACAAGAGAAGGCTGAGGGGGGATCTAGTGGTCATTTACAAAATAGTCAGGGGAGACCAACAAGCATTGGGGGAGTCCCTGTTCCCCCGAGCACTATCAGGAGTGCTTGGGGGAACAGGGACAAGAAAAAAGCTGGCAGAGGGTAGATTTAGGCTAGATATCAGGAGGTGCTACTTCACTGTCAGGGGAGCTAGGATCTGGAACCAACTTCTAAGCAAAGTGATGCTGGCTCCTACCCTGGGGGTCTTTAAGAGGAGGTTAGATGAACACCTTCCCGGGGTCATTTGTCTCCAGTACTCTTTCCTGCCATGGCAGGGGGTCAGACTTGATGATCTGCTCAGGTCCCTTCCAACCCTACCAACTATGAAACTATGAAACTTTTTGGGAGGGGTGAATAGCTTGGTACGTAGCTCTACATATTTAGCCTCAGAGACACTGGACGCATTTACATGAGATAATTTACTGCACAGGAAACTAATTTGCTGCACTGTAAAGCCCCTCCATCCTAGAAGGATATCCTAACAACAAGGTTAAAACGGGAGGAGACACTTTGCCTCCTGTTTTGAAGTGGCTCCACAGAACATAAAAGATTCACTGGGTCAGATAGAGAGAGAGAGATTTTAATTCTCTGTTTTAATCATTAGGGCTTGCGTATCAGGAGTGGGGGCTAGGTTTTATATCTGATCAAAAGGCCTATTTATATATTGAATGCTGGGTCTGTTTAACATAAAATGAGCAGACCTTAGAGTAGAGTCTGAGCTCTAGGTCTCCCTGGGTGTGTCTACACAAGATGTTTACTGTGGAGTTGCCTCATTAGCTCCGCAATAAATGGCTCAGCATCTACCCATGGTGCCCTTTGAGGCCACAGAAAACTAATAAACTCTATAGCGGGGCAGGACTTGTAAATACAAGTATTACCCTGTTTGGGGTTTTTTCTTGCACAGGTGTATTTGTTTTGTTAAATATAAAAGTTATTTCTCTGTCCTTCCATCTGGAAAAGGTTAGTTCAGTGGAGCCAGGTTAGATGCTCTCTCTCATGTTTTCAGTGGTCTGTACAAATCTTAGAAAGACATCAGAAAGAATATAGATGGAACTTAATAATAAGTCCAATCAAAAAATGATGTCAAATTTGACTAACGACTTACAGATATTATCCACACCCATTGCTGTGCTATAAATAAGATGTTATGTGACTAGGATTTAATTCCGGCATGTTTTAAGACTCTCATAATTCTGGAGTTGGCTTAGCTGAAACTGAGGACAAAAGAAGGATCTCCATTGATTTCACTAGGAGTTGGCTCTTGGCAAAGGAGAAATAGTTAAGAATTAAGTTACAGTTCGTTCTTGGCCTGCCCCTAGCATAAAAACATATAAACATGGCCTCATATGAAACACAGTTTGTAAAATTAAAGGCCTCTAAGTAATTCAGAAAATGCAAACATTGTGTCTATTTGTTTAGAACTTGAAGGGCAATTAGTCAGAGTGATTTCAAATGATGAGTGCTTAAAGTGATTTTTTTAAGTGTACTTGATGTCTACATTAGGTGAGTCTGTCCAGTATAAAAAAGGGAGGCTTGAGTGTAACACCTTAAACTATTAATTAAATAACACTGGTATCTAGCAGAGTCCTAATTAAATATCTGATACAATTTTATTCACAAATTTCTAGAGAAGCTTGCTTTATAGAATTTCTATGGCTTTTTTTTGCCTGTGCACCAAGCTGTTTTGTTGGGTCCTATCTGTGTGGTATAAATGCTAAACAAGGAAGGAATAGCGAAGAAAAGAAAGGAACCTCAGATCCTTGTAGGAGGCTTTGTAGTTCTTGACAGCAGTATTGGATAGAGGCAGGAACTCTCCCAAGTTCATAAAGTCTATATTACAGGCAAGGATGGTCATCAAAGCTTATTTAAATAGGAAGAAGAGAGAACGCAATAGCTACAATGAAAACGGAGAGCTCCTAAACATGATTTTTACAAATGAAATTAACCTTAAATTTACCTTGAAGTTAATGTTATTATCCAATTTAGGTTGACACCAACAAAACTTTGCAATAAAAACCTAGACATTTATTAAAATAGGGGGGCAGGAAAAGTTATGGAAGGGTCATATCTGATTGCTCACAATTCGTATGAGCTGATAAAGCTATGTGCAAAATATATCCTATTTTAGAAAGAGCTAATTAGCAATGTCAGTTAAAAATAACAAATTTGTGATGTTAGTGGAAATAACATGTAATATGATGCAAGCAGGAAACACTTTCGATAGGCATGTTTTGAATATGATTAAATGTCTTTATTTGCCTTGCCTCATTGCTTGTAATAGATTACTTTTCTGTGTGCAGTTGTTCTATATGAACATTCCTTTCTCGGGTTTGCTATTTTTATATAAAATAATATTTCAAACAGGGCAAAGCCCTGCCTTTCACAAAGTTCCACATTTTGTAATAAAATCCTTCATTTTAAAAATGCTTAAAGTGCCTTTTAAGAAACTCAGTAGAAGTTAAATGTTTTGATCTCTACCTTCCTGCTGAGATTTGATTTCAGTCCTCCTGAGAAGGGTGGTTCATTTGCTCAATGTTCAAGAATTTTTTTAAGAGGTTATTAAAGCCATTAGATTTTTTTCTCCACTTCTACAACTCTGTGCACTTTCTTATATCCTGTCATCATTTTAGAATGGTAAAACAAGAATTAATTTCAAATTGCAGCACAGATACCAAGTTAAAATGCAAATCCACCATTTGCCAAAAATTCTCTTCCTTGAATTTGTGATGGGACATCTGCTCATGTCAAATTTCTCTTTGGATAGCTCAGTATAACCAACCAACACAAAGCAAGGAAAAAGTAAACTAAAATTGCTTAGAACTTACGTCTTGTTGTTTCTAGAACATCTGAATATCAAACAGCATATAAGCTTTAGACAAAGCAAAGAACAAACATTTATTGTTGGTTTTTTCCCTTTTATAATCACAAAGCAGTTTTTCAAACATGCTTTGAAAACTTTATTTGACTGCATCGCCTGAAAACAGTAATGCAGGGACAAAAACCTATGTCAAGCAAAACTTAAACTGGTTTTAAGTTTTAGATAAGTTTCCACATGTATGCAATTTCACCTGTATCCTCTGATGTTTTTTTCTTCCACGTTTCTTCCAAAATATGACTCTTCTGATCTGAGCAAAAGGCACTTTAAAGTTTACTTGAAATTGAATAAGATAGAACTGTCTAGGAAAGCAGAGGTGAAACAGATAGCAGTTACACTTCCCTAGCTTTGTTCCAGGAGCTGAGACTTCAGCCTTCCTTGGTCAAGGCATAAGTATTTTCTGCGGATCTGTAGTGCTACAAATATGGATAGTTGTTTGCTAGCCTTGGCAAAAAGATGAATATCTACCATTGTGAACAAACTCATCTCTAACTGGGAGGTATCTAAATAATAAGAAGCAGTCATACAAACCTACTATTGTAGACACCTCAAGTTGGAATATCATTAGTCCTGGATTATTTCCTGGTCCATTAAATACGCTATAGACTAAACCCTACAATCAATTTGTCAGTATTTTGTAAAAAGTAGGACTACTAGAGTCTTAGAAGATTTTCTTGATGAAGAATTATGCCCTTACACATTTTAGGGAGCAGTTGTTCACTCAAGTCCTACCTCAGTCAAGGCACAGAAACACATAAGTCCTGCCTGTACTATCATGGAAGCAGGTTCTGGTAAGACAGGATGAAAGAAACCCTGCCCACCTGCATCTACAGGCATGTTTGAAACTTCAAAATATACTCCAAACCCAGCTGATACAGTCTTATTCCTCTATAGTGTTTCTCAAGCCCTCAGGTTCCTGCAGGCTTGAGAGTGGCTAGTGGAAATGAGCCTAGATCTACCTCACCAGAGAGCTTCTGATTTGTAATGCACCAGTCAGCAGATTACTCATGCTAAGTCCAAATAGTCTGAAGTTACAATACTGAACTTTTGCAAGGAATGCCTCGTGATAGACTACACACTACGGGCATGTTCAGATGCACATGGATGCTTGGTTCCCTGGAGACAAGTAATGGCAGCTCACCCCCGGGAATACCTGAGCCGCACACGCTTTGGCACACAGAAAGTTACCCTGGGCAGGGTTGGGGAAGCTGAGGCCAGCACTGTGCTGGCCCCAGCAGCCTTACCCAGGATCCTGGGGGCCTCCTGGTGCTGCAGCCACGGTGATTTTGCCACGCAGAGCCTGGCTGGCAGTGGACTGTGGCTCTGGGCAGGCCGGCTCCATCTTTCAGCAGCACGCCCTGGCCATTTGTCTGGCTTTTTTTCCATGAGTCTTTTTGAGCCCTGCTCAAAAAACCCCTTGGAAAAAAAACCTGGCGCAGCACATGCTTGCAGCACAGAGACCACTGGACTGTGTGGTATGTGGTGCTGCAAACGTGTTTGCAGTGCCACATACCACACAGCCATGCTCATCTGGATGTGCCCTAAAAATGTATACATCAAATAATTCTGTAAAAGTAATACATTCAACATTAAGAGGTGACGTGTGAACACAAAATAGGCAGATACAACTGAAAAGATTTTATTTGAATTATCGAGCCTTAAATGTCACCATTTGGCATCTGCTTCACTTTCATAACTTAGTCCTTTGTGAAAACCATTCACAAGCCTAAATGAACACCACATTGTCTCCCTTTGCCAGATGGAAGGAAAATTTGAGATGAATTGCCCCCTTTTCTTAATTCTGTGAGAACAACAAGTAAGTTAGATATACGGCCTTTACTTCCATTTAAACAACTCAATAAAAGGCCATATAAAAGCCAATGAAAACAGTGCTAAGCAATTCAATGATCCTAAATTTAGATACCTGATAGTTATTCTGTCTTTATTTCACTCCTCCACCCATATCAATTCTATTTTCATCTCCTAACTCCTTGTAGTTATTCTTTTAACTTTCTTCTTCCAAATAAAATTACTGTGTTTTCTATAAAGAGAGTCTATGGGATATGTTAGTGTTTTTGTTCAGACCTGCAAGTGTCTTTTAAAAATACTTTTTTAAAGGGCTTATTTTTAGGTCAATTCAAGTGCTAAAATATCACACCAAGTCTTGGATGTTGAAGAATTGATTCCAAAGAGACATTCATAATAATTATAGGGACACACCAGAGTCAATATGATTAAACTCAGCTTAAACTGCTCATTATTAAGTCTTAGTCACATTGATGTGCTGCGTTTATTATGCCAATGAAACTGCTGGTTAATTGTTTAAAAGAAATAGAGCCAAAAAAACTAAATACACAATGCTATTTATTTTTAATAGTTGGCTTTTGGTCTTATTGTAGTCGTGTGAATCTTACTGTAATCTTCTACAATTAATTCATGGGCACCTCACCCCTGATGATAAAAGGAATGCTTGATTGTTTTTTTGCTACACGTTACATTGCATGATTCAGCAGCATTTTAGTTGGAGAGTTTATAGCAGAGACATGCTGGGACTGATGTACAAGCTCACGTCTACCCAGCGTGATTGCCTGCACGTATGGAAATTGCATTAAAGAGGTGCTAATCTATTTGATTCAACTTTGCCCCCTTTTCCTGGTTACAAATGTTAGATCATATACAAATGTTAGTTCATTTGTCAAATTTATAAACACCGACTATATATTGCTGGGATAACTCATAGATTATAGAGATATTAATCCAAGTCACTGCTTGCAAAGGCAAAAGAAGTCTTTGTACATACATTGACAACTTTTATTGTATCAGCAAATCCTTTCTTGAATTGTACAGCTCGCTCTTTACTGGTATTACTGAACTTGGATGGGTTTCTAGAAGAGTGAAAGGTCTGAGGAAGGATCAGAGCCACCACTAACTATAAGTCTAAAGCTATCTCCATAAATATCCTAGGACCATAGAATTTTTCTATTTATTGTGAGGTTTTGTACACTGCCCCTTACTGAAGAAGTCCTAGTTGATCTAAAATGCTGGAAGGATCTTCAGCATATTCTCTAGGAGAATTATTTTCCTTAATCTACACTGATTGAAGGCTGACTTATGTTGTGAAGCATGAATTTGAGATCCTTTTTTAAAAAGCTGCATTATTAGTTCTAACTCATGTAAAAATGGATGTGATCTAAGCAAATGTTACATACCTTCCTTCTTGAAACTAATGTAGTCCAATAAAATGCTGATCTGAACTTTGAATGTAGCAAAACTTAAAAAGTTCTGTTTAAAAACTACTTTATATTATGTTGGAGTACATGGATGTGAAGTATCACAATTATATTTCACAAGTCATTTATAGTGAGATAATTTTATTTTGCTGCAAGTTTTAGCCTAAAAATACTGATCTCCAAATAAAAGTTTCCAGAGATAGTTGAAGATTTAATGGTGTTCAGTATTTTTGTTTTTTTATGGTTCTGTCCTGAGTTCACTTCTTGCCTAGTTCTCTTAATAAATTATTATCCATGTTGCTATTTTTTTAGTTAAGCAAAACTAAGCCACACAGAAAGCTACTGTTTGGTAGGTTAGAGTCTAACTTTACCATAGATCTAGAGCACGGTGGAGGACGTGGCACTCTGTGTTCCCAGAAGTGGAACAACGAACAAACTGTGGCCCACAAGCCTAGCTTCTTCTGCTCACCTTGCTGTCCAAGTTACATGACTCTACCTTGCAGGAAAGCTCATCCTGTCCTGCATGCTGACTCAGCTTCTCTGCACAGGAAGCAAAGTGAACTGGCCCAGGGATCCTCTGCACTACTTCCCCATTAATTTGCTTGCAGTGAGAAATTTCAGGTGAGTTGTTTTTACTTCTTCTTACTTCCCTGAGGGGCCCAAAAAGGGCTGTGACAATCTAGCCCACTGATAATTGAGGTGGCAGAATCAGGTCCGCAAGTAGTAACCACAGTGCCTTGGACTAATTCAGACAAACTGTGAGATTTAACAGTCCAGTCATATTTGCTTCCATCTCTTGCCCAAGAAGCTCACAGAGCACAACTTTATAAAACCTCCAGAAGTGAAATTATCTTAACAGCAGCATAAGCTCTGCTTTGCCTTATGAACCTGAGACCTGGAAAAAAATGTTTCTTGAATGTCATTCAACTGTAGTTATATTCCAGCAGAATGCAGTTAAATTCTGGCTATAATGATGGAGCATTCTGTGAACAAGATAGACTTTATGAGCCAAAGTTAATTGGTTTTGGAGTGTTCCTCATCATGGGGAGTGGTATCCAAAATCAACCATCAGAACTGACCCTAAGAGTCACTGTATCTAGAAATGCATACAGAACTGGTAATATTGGAATGATGTTGTAGCTATAATAGTCCAGTAAATAAGCAAAGCAAGGTTTTTGTGTGGGATTATCTTCTAATGGACTAACTGTATGATTGGGATAGTCCTAAGGTAGAAACAGACACAACTTGATATCACATCTGTGCTGCCATGAAAAATTTAATGGTGACACAATTAGTGAGCAAACAGACATCCCTACCCTTTTTATTACAAGGTAGTTTATTGAGGCAGATGTCTATTTGTGCTGTGGCAGGAGAGTGTGGGTTTCCAGCCATCCCAGGCAGGTGCTTCAGGGGCTTGAGGGGCCTGGTCCTGCAGACCCTGGGAATCCCCACAAAAGATCAGGCCCCTGACATCCTGAGAGCACCTTCCCAGTTTTCCTTGCTTACAGAGACAGGCCACAGGGAATCTCACAGCACTTCTCTGTGAGCAGGGAAAGCCAGGATTCCCTGATTATGGAGATCTGCCCTGGGATCTCCAGCGGTGTGACTCTGTCAGTAGAAAAAGCTCATACAAGTCCTGGTGCAGAGACATGAGGATCTGGGGAATCCCTGGTGGCTTGTGTCTCCATGCTGGGACCCACACCAACCTCTGCCTCCACATGAGGTATGATATAGCACAGGACCCAGGTCCTGGGAAGAAGGTGTGGGGCAGTGAAAGGACATGGGGGAAACCTGGGCAAAGGGAAACATTGCAATTTGTCTCACGTTAAGCCACTACCCAAAGTGTGACAATGGGTGACAAGTGTTGTTCCCAATAAAGAGGAATGCATTCCACCACAGTTTGATTAGCTTCATTTGGTAATACCTGGTTTTACCCTTAGACAAGCTTCTTCTCTACATCACCCACAAAGATATCGCCCATAGAAATCCTTGCCTTGCATAACTGGTAGGCACTTAGCAACTTACATTTTTTCTAAACAGCAGCATATGATTTAAATTGGAAATGAAAAGAATTAGAAAGTCTTATGTTAAAAAAATGCGAAATTTTTCTTCTTTTGCTCTCCCTTTTCTTTACATCTCTCTGCCTCCACTCTTTTTCCGTGATTTCTTGTTTTCAAAAAGAAATCACAATACAATTTATCACAGTGGAACTATGATGGGCTAGATTTTGGGAATCCATTTCCATTCTAGAATGGACTCAAGACACTAATTTTGTTTTTGTAATTAGGTTTTAATACAATTTTATGGAGAATTAGTACCTTTTGCAGAACAAGTAATAGATGTAGCTCTCAAATATGGCAGTTTAAATCTGAAGACCCTTAGGGCGTATGCACAAGTGCACACAACTGCTAATTCAAGTATTAAACGACTGCACAGTAACTGTTGACACTGCACAGTCCCACTGCTCCATGGGTCATTTCTGACCTGATGAGCTACTGTGCAGTAGCAGCAGTGTCACGGTAGTTCATGTTACAATGATGTAGCATCT
The DNA here is from genome assembly GCF_001723895.1 of Crocodylus porosus. Taxonomy (NCBI): domain Eukaryota; kingdom Metazoa; phylum Chordata; order Crocodylia; family Crocodylidae; genus Crocodylus; species Crocodylus porosus. Next base: position 98,193,633 of record NW_017728918.1, on the reverse strand, counting down.
CATGCAGAGGCACCCTTAAAGTCTCAGGAGTTACTCCAGTTTTCCAGCAGGTCAGCTGGGAGCTGAGCTTTTATGTGTTTGGAAAGTGTTGTATAAGGGTTATATATATGCGAGAGAGAGAGAGAGAGAGAGATCAGCTAGACAATGTTTTATTGATATATTTGTAAGTTAAAGCAATTTGGAAGCCTACCAGTGCCTCTATGATCATAATAAAATAAATTCTAAATATCTATATATTTTGATGTTTTCTTTTGGTTTTCTTACCATAGAGCAGTTAGAGCTCCCCCTGACCCTTTCACTAACTGGGATGTGGGGACAGCTGCCCCTACAGCCACAGCTCCTGCCAGCAGGTCTTATCCTGTCTGGCAGCTGGGCACAATAGGTGTGTGATGGGGAAATATGGAGTTTGCAGGAAGGGGTAGGAAGGAGTCTGCAGGGGATGTGAGTGGGTGTGGATGGAGTTGGAGAGCATGGTGTATGTGGGTAGGTGTGGGGAGACTATGGGTATGGGGGGCTGTGCGGTGGGGGTCAGGATGGGTGATTTCCTTGTTCTTCCGCAGGGCACAGCCCCCCCCCCCAGCACGTGGACTGCCCACCTACCCACCTGCAGGGCCCCAGCTCCACCCCCTACAGGGCCTACATGCCAACTCACATGCCCAGAGTCCTCCCCCTTTGCACAGCCCACAGTTCATCAGCAGCAGTGGCCACTGGGGAGCTCAGGGCCTCCTAGCACAGGCCTCCCCCCCTGCATGTCATGGGGCAGCAGGGGGAACTGCAGCTTGACCCTGGCCACCTGGCACCTGGCGATGCCTATGCCACTTTGTGCGGGCCTGGCACAGCTAGACATGGTGCCATGCACCTTTGGGCAGCTCTGGGCCACTCAGACTGTTGCCTGGGGCTCTGCACCACTTGCAAGGATTGTTTGCTGCACTGGACCAGGTCCTGCATGCATGGGAGAGGCCTGGCCTGATGGCACACAGGGGCTATGCATGCAGGACCCAGCCTGATGTGACAGGTAGTCCCCGTGAGCAGTTCAGGGCTCTGGGTGACTGCTCAAGTAGCCCGGAGCTGCCTGAAAGCTCATAGCCCTGTACCAAGCTGGGCCAGGCCTGTGCAATGTGGCACAACCAACGCCAGGTGCCACATGTCTGGGGACAATGTGGGGGGGGGCTGTGCCAGGAAGCCCCAAGTGCCCCGATGGCTGCTGCTGGTGAGCTGTGGGCCATGTGGGGGGGGGCCTCGGGCTGTGCAGTGGGGGGCAGGTGAGAGACCCACCCCTCCTGAGCTGCACCCCCACAGCCCCTCTCCCCCTCCACTCCCTACTTACCTGGAAAGGAGTCCCTGTCCAGGTCGCTGCAGCCTGCATGACTGTTTGCCCTGCATGGGCAGGCAGCGTGCTGCAGCATCAGAGCAAGGGGCAGGCTACTAGAGCATCTCTTGGAGGACCCAAGCCTCTGGTTGCCCCCTGCCCCACGTTTTGGGCAGGGAGGGGTCTGATCTCTGGATATCTAGGGAACATTTTTGTTTCAGCCTGCCTCTTGCTCTGTCTCAAACTGCTTTGAGACATGGCAAGTGGCACTTGTGGGCTCATCTGGACGCACACAAAGATGTCATCTAATTTAACCCAATCTCCAAGCAGGACCATCCTAGACAAGTGTCTGTCTAATCTGTTCTGAAAAACATTAAAAACAAACCTTCCCACACAACTAGCGGGCATAATGCCCAAAGCATAAAAAAAAGTGTTTAACTTGCCTTAGGGAAAGCAGAGGGATGAGGGTCTGCTACTGCAAGGGTAGAAAATATTTTGCCACTAGCTAGCAAAACATGTTTAGCAAAACACATTAGTTGTGAGAAGCTGACTATTGTTTTTTAAAAAAATCTCTAGGAACATTATGTTTCTCAGGAATTTCTTCAGGTGACCCTATCTGTGGGCTTTTAAGAGCACAGTGCTCTGCGGTGTAAGTGTCCTATCTATAACAATAGTTTGGAGTGAAAATTGTTCAAAATATAAGATTATTATAATTATTATTATTCATAATTCATAGTAATTAAAACTATGGGCATTTCATTTCTGTGGCAGAACTTATGGCCTTAAAAGAAAAGAAAAGGGCTGAGAAGTAGAAACAGCTATTTCACTAGCCTCACCTCCTCCTCCCCTTCTTGAGTCTTTTACTTTTGAAGAAGAGGTTAGACCTGCAGCACTATAAAACTTTTAATCTGTCTTTTTGAAAAAGAAAGACCGTGCAAACTGTTTCACCCAACACTGACTGAGGTTTTTTTCATGAAGCCATGGAAGTATTGACTGTAAAGTTTAGAATTACACCATGAAGCAGAAATAGAAAGGGATTCTCTGGGGACTGGCACGTCTTCCATGGTCAGCCTCTATAATTACATGGTGCCTTTAGAAGCTACTTTTTGAAAGCTGTCTTTTGCATCTAGTCTTTTTCCCAGACCCTGATGGCGGTTCTTCAGAAACACTTGGTGCCAAATCCGAACACCTTTAGATGAAGACTTTTCAAATAAGGTTTTGCAGTAGGGCTGGTTGGAAAAAATGGCTGAAACTTTTCTCTGTTGAAATTGCTGTGTTGTCAAAACATTTTGATTATGATGGAAATTTCCTCATGCAATTTTCTCAGGTGTGTGAGGGAATTTCAGGTTGGAGAAGGGGTGTAGGTCTGGAGAATACGGAGGCCCTGTAAGAGACAATAGCCCTAATTCAGAACACAGACTAAAATCTGGGTCTCCCATAAACCACATAAAGCCTTAAGCAATAAGTTATTATTTATTCTGATGTGTGGCTTTCTCTTTCTTTTTTTCAGAATCTGAATTTTTCCATAGGATGGAATCTTAACTTGTGCCGTCTTCACTGAAGGAAACTCCAGCACAGAGGTGTTGGTATACTTACTGTCATGATAACAAAGAGACTAATAAATGTCTTCCTAAACTCACCTGGGTATGGATATGTTCTGAGCATTCACAGCTTTAAAGATACTACAAGATCCTGAAATAAGGAGCCAGATCGTTCCAGCTCATGTTTTTCCTTTCTTTGGGGATATTTTTTGTGGAATTTTTTTGCACATTTTTAATAGCTAGGTTGATAAGCCTAACAACTCAGGATGGTGAATATGAATATTAGTAAACAGAGATAGGAGTGCTTTTATTTGTACTCCCCAGTACATGTAAGGGTTGCACAATCTATTGCAAAATTAGAGTAGGCAGGCAGACAGGACCTCTGAATGTATATGCGTGTTCAACAATTCCTCATCTCTCAACAGAGTCAGCTTACTAAGGGAAGCTTGTTGTGCTATCCTTTCCAGTGACTGTGAACTCTGCAAGGATAAAGAACTATTTTAAGTCCCCCATTTATATGGTGATCTGTAAAATAAGATCCAAGATGGATGAACAGGGCTCTGTTTTTTAACAACAGTAACTTGGAGATTTGCACATCAACCATCTCTCCTGTAGAGTCAGAAAGATTTACAGTGCCTAAAAATGTTTGCCAACAAAGATGTTATTGTAACTCCAGAGTCTGCTTAGGGAAGTTTATGAGGTAGAGTTAGAAGCTCATTTTAGAGTTCATGTTGTCTTCCTGCACTTGATGTATAGGATAGACAATAGGCCAACTGCATTGCTGAATAAAAGCAAAGCTACTGTGCCATTATAACAGTTTCTACCATCGAGGATTTCATATGCTGTTTTTAGCATCTAAACTTAACTTGGAAAACATAGAGCCATATTTGACCTAGTTGTAATGTGTTCTTGGATAAATCAGTCAGTTTCTCTGTGCCTCAGTTGAGCATCTGAGAAATAGGAATAATACTTATTTTACTGTGCATGTCATCAGACTTAAGTCATTCATAACTGTAAAGGGGTCTACACTTCCTTGTGGAAAGATAGATATCTACAGGTATTTGTTATATATACTATATATAATATAAAATGTATATATAGTACTAAATTCCCTCTCTTGGGTATCCATCAAGATATACCAATACATGCCTCATTTGGACCCTAGCTATAATAAGGTGGCATAGTTCCACTGAGATGGTAGAAATTCACACAACATGGGGGTCTGCCTGGGTAGTTTTTTCTTTCATTTAACAACACCATTTTTTCATGCTAAGCTTATGGGTTGGCACTGTTATATTTTCTAAACACATATGCTAGCTGTTGCCAGAGCTACACAAGGCAGTTCATAAATCTCTTTACCCAAGAACAGTCTTTTCCCAGTGCAAAACAGAGGTAGATCTGTTGTTTTGCCTTTAATTACTGCAGTGCTTAAGACTTTCACGTGTATTTATACATCTCAAATTGATCCATACTAAATCTCCTCTGTGACCTTCATATTGTATATTAACCATTCCTTTGTTTGTTGAGAATCATGTTTTGCATGGTCTTATATTCTGTTGGCGTGAGATGGGTAGATTCCTTAGTCATCAAGCCATGTACCTTTTCCAGCAACTGTCCACAACCTCATTTCTCCAATGAGTGGAATAAGGACCAATCCTTCTTCCTTGAATACGTCATTGACATTAGCTGCACATTCCTTGGAAAGCAGCAAAGTATTCAACTGTCTAGACGCAGCCAAATAAGAACACAGAGCTTACTTTGAGCAGATTACTAACAACTTATGTCAGCCAACAATGGGCAGAAAGGTTTTCTTATCCCATTAGCTGTGGTGCATGGGAGCTACTCCAGATTCTAAAAGAACTAAGTGCAACATTTTCTGCTTCATCATTTCCATTCTAGGAAGCAAAAAAGGATAGGGAGAGACTGTAAAGCAATGTGGACTGTGGCCAAACTAGTCACTGTTAAATCTCTTATGTTGGTGTGGCCATTTCTGAATAGCCCATGGGTAACATAATATCAGCTGCTTATACAACCAAGACATGATACCAGGGTAATTGCCCTGCTGCTGGAGTTCAAGGTCACTGATATTAAAAGTCCAGTTCTGTTTGGAACAGTACCTGGTACAGCCTGGAAACTTTAGCATACTGCCTCTTCTACTTCTTGGATTTACTGTGGTAAATCCAAAAACATCACTAGTGAGGAAAATAAAAGGCCTTGTTACATCTTTGCCCTGTAAACCATGAACCCATAATGGACTCCTCAAAATATACAGATTTATGCATATTCCCATAACTAAGATTATGCAAAATACCTATATAACAGTATGGTTGAGCAAAGATCAATGGTGAAAAGAACTCCTTTCAACTGTCTCAGGAAATTTTCAGGCACAAATGGAAATTCCATTTAACTACAGCACCAAGTCTAATTTCCTGTAATGTTAGTTTGGTTTCAGTTATTTATTAAGTAACATTCAAAATCGTAATCTTGACATACTTGTAAATTTTCAGTACTGTGTACAGCAGATTAGACATACTGCTATTGTTAGCTGGACAGGAAGTGGTATCTATTCTAGATGAAATAATGTAAATATTTACCTTCATATTATTTGTTTGACCAATGGCAAGTTTAGAACCTAAAACCTTGTTAGATTTTTATGGCCCTTTTTACCTAGAAAGAGCCTTGAAATTAAGAATAATGATATAAAAATATGAACTGCACCAAAATCATTTACTGTAAACTCCACAGCTACTGCATATGAACTTCCTTCCCAAGCAAACGACAACCGGTAGTAGTGACCCTAATAAAAACAGAGCTCTTTCCAAATGCTGTGCTGTAAATGGTGCTGTAAATGGTGCAGCAAATGGTGTTGTAAAGCAGATGCAGTATGCCATATGAATTATTCATTTGGTGTAAATGAAGCAGGTAATGTTTCGACCCAGAAGTAGGTTTTAAACTGATGAAGTCTTGCAAGGAAATGACAGAAATAGACCAGGAAAGTCCCTATATGAACTTTAGTTAAAGAAGCAGTAAGAGCAGCCAGCAAGATTAGTGTGTTCTTTCTATTTCCCTGATAGCTTTTTTTCTCCTTTTTTCGGTTTTCACTGACTGTCATATTGGCAACACTTGTTAAGCTTCTGTGTTACCTCATTGTTGCAATATATAATGCTACAGTCCTTTTAAATTAACTTCCACATATTTGCAAGAGAGGTCATCTATGTCCTCCATATTCCCCTCTTTCCAGCCAAAATAATTCTCTGCTATTCTTTCCTTAATCTACTTCTATGACAAAGAAACTTTCCTAGTTGCAGCTGGGTATTAGCCCTTCAGAGGCTGCCGCGGCACAGTTACTGCCATCAGTGCAGATTTCCTACATGTGGAACAGAATTTCTAGTGCATGGCAAGCACAGCTGGAAGGGATGATATCATACAGACTTGGGATGACCAGGGAAGGCAGCCGAATGTCTGTATAAGGAAACAGACCTTCCTGGAGCGTGTGAAGAGCTAGTCCCATCCTCCTCCTGCCATAACATTCCCATGAGAGAGATATACATATGTGTCTGGCAGCCCATAGCTATTGCCATGTGGAAGGTGGCTACCACAGACTGCTAAAGGTTCGGGGAAAACAAGTTTGGTGTTGGTAGTTCAATCCTTAGGGTACTATTATTGGAGATCTGATAAGCGATTAATACTGTGGGTAACCTGCAAGTGAAATAATAGATGGCTTTCAAAGAACGGGCTTTCCAAGTTGCACTAAGGACATTACTACTAACAGCTGAATCTTGTAATCAAAATGATGACTCCTATATTATTCTGGGGGTCCTTAGTTGACCATGAAGGAAGGTTCATAAATACTGATGGAGGATTTACCAAAAAGGTGCATGATACAAAATGTGGCATTTACTTCTATGGACAAGCAGGGATCTTATTTCGGCCAGATGACGTAATTGTAAGTGGGGTGTCTGTGCTTTGTTACCTTAGGGTACAATATTTACTGACATACTATGACTTGCCAAGGTTTATGAAACTTTACTCTGATCTGAGAGAACTGGGGGTGGGGTGAGGGTAGGGAGGAGGAGCATTGAATTGTAGTCCTACAGCTGTTGGATAGATGTAGAAAGTGTTTTGGGGTGGCTGAAGGTGAAATGTTGCTGCCTCCAAAACTGTTTGGATGCAGGTATAACCAACTATAGCAATAGAGAGACATCTGCATATTGCTCAGGGTAATCCTATATAGGAATATTAGTATGCTATACTGAGGCTCAGTGCTCCTGATGAAAACGTGAAAAATATCAGCAAAGCTATTTTTTTATACCAATACAATAAAACTACCTTCCACAGGTAAAACTAGCTGTACTGGTAAAAATGCAGCATGTTAGGGGTTTGTACCAGTACACCTATGTTGTCTTGGGATCCTACCGCTTCACATCTTTGATCCATCTAGATACGTTGGCAAAAATTTGTAGTGTAAACTTGGCCTTACTGAATATTTTACCTGCTTTTTTCAAGGATGCCTCCTTTTTCAGCACACATCATTTATTTCTTGCCTCTGTTGTTGCTTAATGAGCAGCTGCCTTTTCCTCATCTTTTCTTCCTAGTTTTCCTCACATCTGCCTGCAATCCCTTAGGAGTCCTTCCTTCCTATTCATGGTGACAGAGTTGTTTCCTGCCTGTAACCAGTGTGGCCAGGTGCTCCACAATGGATGCCAACAAACAGCAAGTTGCTTCTGACTGCACCTCGTGCTTCACACTGTGCCCAGTTTTGCTACATTTGTTACTGCATTGTCTAAACCTGGTATATTTTTGAAAATGCTTTTGCCATCCAGAGTTGCATAGTATGCAATTAGCTCTGCAGACATTGCTATATTAGCTTTTGCACCCCTCTGTGTTGCCTGTAGCTAAGTTATTAGGCTGGTGAGGTTCCTAATGTTAAAATAATACAGCTGTATATTCTCTAAGTGCAGACGTAATATTGCAGTGTAAGAAATTTAGCCCTGCACTTGGCCTTTCAAAGATGCTTATTAAGTTGAACCTATTACAGGAGGTCGCATGTTTGCATGCTAAATCCGATTGCCCTGAGACTATCAGAGGGTGCTTTTTTCACACTAAACGTTTTTGGAGCTGCTAGTTTTTATTATGAATCAAGCCATTATAATGGCTTTAATTAAGATTTAGAAAGCATCAGGGACTATTTTATATGACAATCCAGGCCAATAAAATGTCTGAAATAACAGAGTTACATTTTCAAATAGTATTCTTTGGTACCATTCATAATACCAAGATTGAGTAGCTGCCTGAGTTGCTGGCATAAAGAACACTTGCTTTTTTTTTTTCTTTTTTACAGTGTTTAATTTCCTTACTAATAAGCCGTGAGTCCTCGGTGTATTTAACACAAGTTAGCTTTCCAAACACTGTTCCATCTGTTCTCTGAAGCAGTGGGATATGAAAGCAACTGACAACACACACAGAGGTCACCCAAAACAAGACACTCTACGGCAAATTCAGCTCTGCAAATGTGAGTAAAGGCCTGCCTTTTTGTTTAGATGAAATTGCTCAGGGCAGCAGACTTAGCTGTCAGCTGTTTAAGATCCTGACTTTAAAATCAGTATCATTACATCATTTATTTTGTTGGTGCTGGAATTTTCTTAATTTGCACTGATGGTTCATCTACACTGTTCAGTTAGGTTGCTATGGAACACTACTGAGACATCTCACAGTGCCGCATGCGCATTACCCTACTTCTGTCTGCAGCATTTATTGGTGCATGTATAGCAATACACTGTGGCTGTTGCATTATTTCCAGTTGGAGAGGTAGCACTGATGAAAGAATGCAGAGCGGTGCTACATGTCTCATTTCTATCTTGCATGGAGTTGTAATTGAGTGGTATAGATATACCCCATGGGCTTCCAAACTTTTTCCATGGGATGAACCACTTCTTGCAGGGTACAATCCACATTTTCACTGCTCCGACTTGAAGGAGCATTGCTGGGGCAGGGGAAAAGTCGGGAGGCTGCCCAGTGGAACATGTCCCTACCAACCTTCCTTATGGGTTGACTGGGCTACTACATGTCCGATTTAATAGATTCATAGAAGTTAGGGGCTGGAAGGGACCTCAGAGATCATCAGGTCCAGCTCAAGGCAGGAAAGTCTGCTGAGGTCAGATGAGCCCAGAGAGGTGTGCGTCCAGCCGTCTCTTGAAAATCTTCAGGGAAGGTGACTATACCACCCTGGAAGGAAGGAAGACAGAGCCAGCACCATCAACCAGCCAGAAATCTGCAGAACACCAGCAAAGGTTACACAGACCATAGTCTGGCAATTGCTGTACTTGAATCTTTGTTGTTCTGACTACAGCATTCGTTGTCCTGTGCTGACTAAGGGTCAGCAACTTTTCAGGAGCATTGGGCTGAAATAATGCAGCTCCGCCAAGGCGGACTGCTATTGTATGTGACCCAACCTCTGCTGCTGCTTCCCTTGCCAGCACCATGCTTGTGACTTGCTGCTAGTGCCATTGCAACCCTGTCACCATATGCCACTGTATGCTTTCACCACCTGTGATGTCCATGAATTATTTGGATTTAAAATTATATTAATACTGAATTTGAATTAAATGAAGCTGGATCTGGCCCACAGGTTGTAGGTTGACTAGTTCAATGCATTTGTGAATCTTTACTCAAATGATAGGAAAGATTAGAGAATTTCAGAGTATGAACATGACCAAGAGGCAGAGAGGACCCATGAACAGGATTATAAAAATTAGACTAGCCAGACATAGGCCTTCATCAATATGGAAGACATATTGGAAGATACAAAAAGAAGCATAGAAGAATCGCTTTTATGTCCCTTCCTTTCTACTTATTTCTTACATTTTCAGTGATTGTCATCAAACTTGAACTTTGCTTTTCTGTCCTGTAACAAGGGCTGTTCCAACAGCCTTTAAATATGACTTATCCAAAATGTAGTTGCTTTGTTTCTATTGAAAACCTCCTGAAAAATTCCACAAAAAGGAGAGTTGTTCCAAGGCATTTCAACAGATCCATACATTATGAAGCATGCATCTACATACAAATTGGAAAATTTCATAATAGTGGGTTGATTTTGCTGGGAAATTCTTTCTGAAGAAAACCAGGCAAATGGCTACAATTCAATTTCTGAAGTGAAATATTTTTACATCTTCCTTTTGGAATTATTTGTTTATTAAAAAAAGTATTACCCATATTGAATATTCATAATGTTGTATTTAAAAAAATCCAAAAAAGCCGTTTGTCAGAACCAAATGCTTCAGTCACCCAAAAACGAATACTGTATTCTTTTTCCATTATCCTTTGCTGATTTTTCTTTTACTTTGGTGCAGAAGCAGCCAGATTTACAAAGTGGAGTTTCTGTTCTTTCGACAGCATTAAAACTAAGTAGTGCTTAGATTTACTTGACATGTTCACATCATATTACAAGTTCCAGCAAAAAAATTGAAATAGAATATTCAGTAGTATTCTGTTCTTCAGTTGTTCCAGAATAATAGCTAGGAATTAACAAGAACAAATAGATTTTTTGCAGGTAGACTTCCTCAAATATCCAATTCAACATTGTTATGAATATATCATTGCCAATTTCTTATTGAAAAAATAGAAAATCCTCATGATCTGAATTCTTTCCAACCCATAGTAATCATAATCTTGCTATTCTTTCTCTGCATGCCAAGTCTATGTGCTCTTGAAAATACTTTACTAGCACGTACTCTCATCAAATAGGATAATGCAAAATTACATATATTATCTGGATTTAAAAATATGTAAATACTGAATTTTAAATATAAAAATATGACTTGAGTTCCATGCATGTGTTTTTAAGATCTACTGCATATAAATGTAATTGTAGCTTATTTTAAGATGTATTCCAAGCCAATTTCTGTACCTGTAAATTAGACTTGCATAGCTTCTGCAACAAACACATTTCTTCTCAACTTACATTAATTGTTCCAAAAAATCCAGCTATATTTCAACCCATTAAATGAGCTTTTGCGTTAGTTATGGGCCAATGTTTAAGGCAAAACAGTGAAGTTACTATCTCTTCCCTGATACATTTGAGTTACCACTTCTAAGTAATTCCATCTTTCAAAACTGCAAAATATCCAACTACAGGAAGCAAATAGATTGCTCTTCTGCTCATATTCTCAGCTATAACTATACATCAGTAAGAATGAAACTTGTAGCATGAGCTGTGTTTAGTGTCAAAAATTTAAATAAACAGCTGTTAATCTATACTGTGCAAACCCAAACCTACACAACTGGAAAAAATCAGCAAGAAATGGTGCATTGGATGTTGCCTATTTAGTTTAAATTATGGTTTGATTTTTTTATTCACTAAGCAGCAGGATCAACCTGTATAAAATATCTACAACAACTAAACCTAGAGGGTCATTTTTTCATATCTATCCATCCATCCATCCATCCATCCATATATACATACAGATAGATAGATACATGCATATGGACAGACGGACAGAAAGATAGATAGATCTATATAATTTGCAATGAATTCAGTTTGTTCTATAAAAGTAATAGAGAAATAAATGATATCATCAGCTAGCACATCAAAAAATAGCGCAATGTTATGGAGCATATCTTTTAAAAAGATGCCACATACATATTTATGATAAATGATTACATATTATTTGGGATTAATCCATTACATGCACTAGGAAACTATTATGCACCATTAGAGGAACATTTAAGTTACAACAACAATAGGCAGGAAAGTCACTTATCAATACGATTTCTAGGATACATTAATGAAACTGGAAAATATCAGTTACGGCTGAATAAAGGGATCCTGGACCAGAAATAGAGTACAGCAGGTACTTTTGAAGAAATTATGTCCAGATGTTCATAGGTCTGATTGCATGCTCATTGAAATCAGTGGAAGGAAACCTACTTATTTCAAAGGACTTTGGATCAAACCCTGGTAACAAAGTTCTTCAAACCTGTCAGAAGTGTGTGTCCCGCTACCAAAACAAACCTGAATTGCAAAGATACAATGACAAAGGGCGCATCTACATGAGATGTTTTAAAGCACATCAGCCTAAATTTAAGGTGTATTAGGGCATGTGTCTACAAGTGCACACCCTTAATGCACTTTAAAAATGGTAAATTTAGGCTATTTGTGCCTAAATTCGATACCTGCAAATGCAGGTATCAAATTTAGGTGTAAATAGTTAAAGTGCATTAATGAACATGTAGACACATTAAAGTGCATTAACGCGGTGCGTGTGGATTGACTTGGGATTAACTTTAGTCCCAAACCAGTCTACACACAGTGTTAATGTGTTTTTATGCCTGCATGTATAGACACCTGCCTAAACCTGCTTACTGTGCATTAAGATAATGTGAATTAAATTTAAGCACACTTAAATGCAAATGTAGACATGCCCAAAAACTTTTAATTCTGTTACAAAATGTCCTCCAGGCTTTTGTAGAATTTTTCTTATAGCTTGGGAGACAATACTCCTAGAAGGACAGAAAAGCTAAGAGCAAAGCAACTCTGTTAATGCAATGTTCTCCACTATATATCTTCAGAGATGGAGAGAAAATTGTACTAGTGTGTGAGTAAATGTGACATCCAGCTTTAGTGCTGGTTAAAATACAAATAACCATTTTTCCCCCAATGCTAAGAGAAACCACTAGAAGGTCTGAAGTGAAGTGAAAGGAAAGGCAAGCTGTCTAATGTGTCTGCATGGCATATGTTCATGTCTTGAATACTGTTTGTATGTAAACCTCCAAAACCACAACACTTTAATACACAAACTGTTCTTATACCATAAAGTCAATGCATGTATTTCCACAGTTGTTTTGGAGGGGATTCATAGTTGTTTTCTTATTATTTCATTACTTACCCTTGAACAGCTTGGCTATGTATATTGGCATAAGTTGCACGTATAAAAATTGTCATCATAGGGCATCTATTTCAAAGGAGGCTATATACTTGAGCTTCCTGTCTGCAGATAAATTATGGGTGCTATTTAATGGGAGGGACATATGAATGGTGGCTATTCTCTCAAGCTATATTGAAATCTAAAGATGGAAATATTTACATACTTTTTCTCCTGGTGTCAATTAGCAAAGTCTCACTGAAGTCCATGGAACTGAGTCATAAAGCTATAAAGAAGATAATGGGTCCCTGCACTACTGTGCTTTTCTGTTATTTATGACCATCTTCATCCCTTAAAACATGATTTATCACTCGCTGGACTTTTGCTCACAGTAATCCTCACTGGTATTGAAGGCCACTTTGCTTATGCAAAATGGCTGGCCACTGGAGGGCATTATATGAATTATAGAACAGGAAATATCTACGGCTGTAACAGACAAACATCATATGACTGCAGACATCAGATTTGTAACTCTTTTATTAACATTGAAGACACAATATTATAATATCTTTAAAAGTCTGTGTTGCATGGTTGGTAAGTACAGAATGCTGAGGCATGCCTTAAAGGAAAGCCTTTATGACCTGACAGGCAATCATAATGGCACCAGAAATCCAATTCAGAAAATAATCATCCAATTTGCAGTTAAATATTCATAGCTTACATTGGTAACCTTCTATGTTCATTTTCTTTCCATAGTTAATAAAGAAGCTAGTTCTCATTACCAGCTTGAATTTATCCTGTCTTTTACTTTTCCCAAACTAGCTACATTTGACTGAAATTTTGTAAGCGTTATCTCAGGGGGAGGCAATTATTTCAGTTGGAGGGCCACTTAATAAGTTTTGGTGAGCTAACGAGAGCTGCAAGGGTAGCCCCACCTCTTAAAAAGTGACCTGCCCCTGGTTGCCATCTTGGAACTGAAAGTCCGACCCCTTGCTCCTCACCTTTGCTGCCAAAAGTCCCTCCCCTTGTCCCCCTGCCCCCAGAAATACTCCTTTTGAGATGGGAGCATGCCATCTTGAAAACAGAAGAAAACCAAATCATACACTAAAAGTTAAACACCTACTATAACATATTTCAATTTTATCACAAAAATATTTTTGTCATGAGTTGTGTTTGTGTAGTGTATATAGAGGTGATTGCATAAAATAACTCAAAATTAAAGTCTTACTCTTGTATATTGTGGGAGGGTGGGGTATAGTTGTGTGTGTGTGTGTGTAGTGGGGTGTATGCGGGGGGTTTGAGGGGGTGTGGCTGTATGTGTAGGGGTAATAGTGTATGCTGAGGGGTGTGTGTATATGGGGAGTTGTGGGGGCAAGGTGTGGGTGTGTGGTATTTCTGGGCTGTGTGGGAGGGTGGGGAGTATGGAGACCTCCCACACATTCCCCCAGTGGTGCACAGCCCCTGCCACCAACAGCAACAGCAGGCAGTGGATGCTCAGGGCACTTGTATCCCACACAGGCACTGTAGCCTGGAGGTGCATGGCTCCTGCTGCATGTGGTGGCAAGGAGTGCAGGCAGGCTGGCTCACCTCTACCATGCAGGGCTTCCCATGGTGCATGTACAGCTCCCTGCACTCATGCACCACTGGGGAGAGCCATGGTGATGGAGCTGGCTGCCTTTGCAGCTCCTTGCAGTGCAGGGCCCAGGACTCCATTAGGAAGCAGGGGATGGGACTCCCCTCCACTTCTGGTGGAGTCCAGGGACCTGCACTGCAAGGAGCAGAGAAGGCAGCTGACTCCATGATCTGGGGCTTCACATGGGCAGGAAAGGATGCTGGTGTCAAATGACCCTGGCTAAGTGTTTATCAAGCCTCCTTTTGAAGACTCCCAGGGTAGGACCGAGCACCACTTCCCTTGGAAGTTGGTTCCAGATCCTAGCCGCCCTGACTGTGAAGTAGTACCTCCTGATATCTAGCCTTAATCTACTCTTCATCAATTTATGGCCATAATTCCTTGTTACTCCTGGTAGTGCTTGGGGGAACAGGGACTCTCCCAAACCTGCTGGTCCCCCTTGGCCAGTTTGTAGACAACCACCAGATCCCCTCTCAGGCTTCTCTTGTGGAGGCTGAACAGGTTCAGGTCCCGTAGCCTCTGCTCATAGGGCCTGCCTTGCTGCTCCCTGATCATGCAAGTGGTCCTGCTCTGGACCCTCTCGATGCTGTCGACATCCCTCATGAAGTGTGGTGCCGAGAACTGGACACAGTACTCCAGCTGTGGCCTGACCAGTGTTGCATAGAGGGGGAAGGATCACCTCCTTGGACCTGCTTGAGATGCATCTGTGGATGCATGACAAGGTACAGTTGGCCTTCCTGACCGCGTCCCTACATTGGCAGCCCATGTTCATCTTGGAATCAATAATGACTCCAAGATCCTTTTCTGCCTCTGCACTGATGAGAAGGGAGTTCCCCAGCCTGTAGGTATGGTGCTGGTTCTTCCTCCCTAACTTGTACTTGTCAGTATTGAAACCCTTCCTGTTCTCATCCACCCACCCCTGTAACCTGTCTAGATATAGTTGCAGCCTGTCTCTCTCCACCAGCGTGCCCACTTCCCCTCACATCTTAGTGTCATCCATGAATTTGAACAAGGTGCTTTTTGCCCCCTCATCCAAGTCACTGATGAAGATGTTGAACAGTGCGGGCCCAAGGACTGAGCCCTGGGGGCCCCCACTGCCCACATCCCTCCAGGTCGAAAAAGACCCATCCACCACCACTCTCTGGGTGCGGCCCTCCAGCCAATTTGCAACCCATCTGACTGTGTAGGCATTGATGCCACAGTCGCCTAATTTTTTATGAGAATGGGGTGAGAGACAGTGTCTCATGAAAAGACCGTGGTAAAGGATATGACTGGTGTTGAGAAGCAGCAGCATTATGAAAAGTCAGAAACAGTAGGGGAAATGGTTAGAGAGAGAAACCTTCCACCCTCCATGGACACATGTGCAGTGTAAGTGGCATCAAGAGCCATAATGGTTCAGGGTGTGACTCTTGGACCTTGTAATCAGGAATAGGTGTATGAAGGATTTGTGGGGAACTGGGCAGGGAGCTAGAGCACTCACTGATCCTGACTGGGCAGCTGCTAGCTTCTATTTGCTTTTATTAAAAGACTGAAGAAAAGGCATACAAAGTCCTAAAGTTGAACAGCTGTACACTCCAATTGATTGCCCTCTCACCCAGCCCAAAAACCCAAATAAGTACTACTATTTTTTCACTTTGAGATATGACTTTTTACACCTTTGTTTATGAAATCTTTCCTTTTCTTGCCAGACTTTATAAAAAAAGCCTTTTGCTGTAGCCATTTATCTTCATGTCTTTGGACCTGCCTGCTGAAACTTCTGCAGCACTTCCTTCTATGTTACATACACACAGCCAGAAAAGAACTCAGCTTTGCATTAACAAGTCAAGGGATCTCTATTTCTTAGAACCTGGTTGTCAAACATAAGAGGGCAATTACAGTTGGTAGGGGGTAGAACAGCACAGCGATACCCAAAAAGGGATGCTGTGAATATAATGCGTTGGGTGGGGAAAAAATGCCTCCTAAAACTTCTGGCACACAGGGTGAGTATTTATTCTGTAATTAAGTATTTAATAAGTTAAGCATGTAATAGCTTTTGTTCCTCTTTAGTCAGCCATTGCTTTGCTTTTTTCTACCTCTTTAAAAGAGAAATACAGGAGATCAATCTCTGAATTTCAAGGTACAGTTTGTATACAAAGATGAAAACAGACAGGGAATGGGAAATGCTCTTTGAAACCTCCTCACCCTGTGCATCAGAATAGGAATAATAGGCCTCTGCAATGAGGAGAGGTACAGAAAACCTTACTTAGGAGACACCATTGTGGCTGTTTATCAAATAACTTAATTGTGTGCATTTGTTTGTCTGAAGTTAATGGGATGTAAGATGCTTCATCAAGGAGTAGAATTTGAATGCAGGGCCTATTCAATGTATGGCCATGTACAGACATTATACTTTTACTAGTATATAATCAGAAGCCGGACTATACACATAACAGGACAGAGGTTTGGCACACAAAACTGGTCTATAACCATAACAGAAGTTCAGTACACATAGACTACTTTAAAAATGGCAGAACTCGGTCTAAGATTTGCCTTCCCCTACCAAAGGGTGAACGTATGTCCTGTTTCCCACTAGTCTAAACTACACTGCTTACAGAAAACCATGTAAACTTAGATTGATCCCTTCCTGGGCTTTTTGAATGCCTGTACCTAGCCTATGAGTTTTCTATGGACCAATATCTGTAAAAATGCACAGAAGAAAAAAATGTTTTGTGACATACCATGAAGAAAAAACCTCTGACTTGATGAATAGATATTTAATAAACAAAATAAAACAGTAGGATGAGAGCAACTCACCACAGGTGGGTTTAAATAATCTTCAGCATAGGACAAAACTGCATTTTGCCCTCCTACATTATGGGCCATGCTGAAGGTGATGTCTTGTCTATAAGGCTGTTGGGTAAAAAAGTACCACTTGCTCCTCTCATCCCTGCTTTTGTAATGATACCTAAATCTAACACTTTGGTTTCATTGCTTTTCTTTAGTTAAAAGTACCTTAAAAATGTGGCAGCATTTTTGTTTTGTTTTGTTTTGTTTTGGTTTCTTTCAGCAAAAACAACAAAAATTAAATCTAAAAAAATTCTGTTTGCCAAGAAGGAATTCCATTCATCTGTCCATCCTTCCAAAAAGTCCCTTATTTCCCTTACCATGCATGCCATTACCATGGCGCTGCTTTAAACCCTGCATTCTGTAATTGCCACTATAGTGGGCTTTTTTTGTTTGTTTTGCTTTTTTTGTAGTATGTAGTTCAGAAAGCTTGAATCTACTGAGGGCAGTTCCTTTCTGTTTCCTAAAAGCTAAGCAGAAAAGGAGATGATTCCCTAAAAGTCACTCAGTTCACAACAATAACAGAAATAGATGTCAAAAATGTTTTCTGGAGGGAGAGGAAGTATTACTTTTTATTGACACACAGGACGGAGACTCATGGGATCAAGTCTGCACACCTGCTTCCTCCACACATCATGAGTCTGACCTTAGAGAAATAATTTGTTCCCTCTTCACTGTATTTCCTTGTGTATAGGTATAATAATACTTCTTTTGTCTAAAACTTTGTGAATGTCTCACTTGAAAGAGGCTATGATACTAATTAATTAATTAATTGTAATGATGATGATGATAATTAAAAAGAATTTCCATAAAAGACAAATTTCACATAGAAGAACTATACCACAGGTACCCCTCACTTAATGTCATCCCGGTTAACATTGTTTCATTACTATGTCACTGATCTATTAGACAACATACTTGTTTAAAGTCGTGTAATGTTCAGTTATAATGTTGTTTGGCCTCTGCCTGCTAGTAGGCAACATAACTGGATTTGCTTAACATTGTTTTGCTTAAAGTTGCATTTTTCAAGGACGTAACTATGATGTTAAGTGAGGAATAGCTGTATTTAGATATCAGGAGGCCTAACTTGAAGTCAAGGCAGGGTTCGCTCCTCCCCTTCATCCTCAAGGAAGTTTAGATGTGAGAGGTATTTTAGACAAATGCTTTTAAAAATTCTTTCAAAACCTTTTGGGACCTTGACATGCCATCTTTCTTATAGAGGGTTACTGTCACACTGCCTGTCTTTGGAGACACTTGATGTGGAGTATCTAGTATAAATATAGAGAATTACAAAAAATCATTTTCCATGAAGACCCCTTGATTTTGAAGTGATTTCCCCCATTATGACCCACTACTGTTTGCACTGGTAAATGATTCAGTGTTGCAGGACTCTCTTTTTTCCCCTCAGGTATATAGGGAATACTGGTGTTTGAGAAAACAAAATGTTGGTACATGACTGAGAAACTGGGTTACCTAATAATAAACTGCTGAGAGTGTGGGACAATTTCCTTGATCTTTATTCGTGTTCTTGTGACTCAGACTATTTCTAATGCATATTTGCCAATGTGTTTCTTGATTAAGCTTATGATTCTCAAGCATCATACAGAATCCATAAAATAACAGAAGCTCTGTCTGTAACTTTAATTTTCCTTGATGTATTTTGTAAGAGGGATGCATATTATATATTTGGGTGTGGTATCATTGTACAATAGCTTGATCTTCGTCCCTCCCTAAAGAATGGTCAGAACAGCATGAGTGCTTGCGTATTGCTCACACTCTACATGTAAGAAGCACAAGGGTGTATACATAGAGCATTCAGACTTCACAGATGTGCTAGAGGCAAGGACTGTCTGTATTGTCTCCCTATGGACAAGCTCCCTATTGTCTCTATCCACTGCTTGTGCCCTTGGACTGCCTCAGATTCTATTACTTTTTTGGCCGATGTTCTTAAAGGGTTTGGGTAAGATGTTATGCATCCAGCACAGGTCTGCTTTTCCCACCTATCATTGGTACAGAAGGTAGTTACATAGATTCAGCACTTCTATGGCATGGCCAGAGTTAGCTCCAAATACCCAGACTTTTTTCCATATGAATTTAGGAAGCTCAAAATGTCCTTAGAAAAATACACCAAAAGGCTTTTTGCTTTGAGACCTGAACACAGTGTAATAACCCTGAATATTATATTGTGAATAGGGATTTTGTCTTTAAATATACCATGGTAAAGAAATGACAATGTTTGAAGGCACATTGAACTTTTCAGAATTTACAGAATTTGTTATTCCCATCAGCCAAAACCTCTCTTCTGCAGCAATTTACTGGCAACAGTTGCTCTGTAGAAAATCATTCTAGTAACTAGAAAACACAGAGCTCTCTAATGATTTATGATCACTCTGTGGAAGTTAGTTTCAACCTGGTGAAGATGTTGCATTTTTCAGATTTTTGTGCTGCTCCCAACTTCCCAGGTTAAGCATAAATCATATTTTGGTTCAGACCAGAAATATGAAAATAGGTGAAGGGAAGTGGGATCAAACATATAATTCATGAAGATTCCAAGGACATTTAAAAAAACCTGAAAGCAGACTGTTGAAAAGGAATGAAGCACATTTTCCAAATATATTAGGTTTGCAAAGTATAGAGAATCACACAATAAACCTGGAGGCAGAAATTTCTTCTGAAAGACTATAGTCTACGAATACTTTAGCACTACTGAAATTCTGACTTGAACCAGAAAGCTATTTAATGCCAATCCTGAAACAGAGAGCGTTTTGTTCTGGCCAGGTGTCCTTCTGTCATTTGAATTTGCCGTCTCCTTTTTTCTTCTTTTTTCTTTTTTGGTGCAGTTTTACAGTGAAGATTTTAAACAAGAGACAAGCAATCTTGGGAGGAATTGTTATTTCTTGTTTACAGTAATATAGTATGTTTGTAGTCACTGGGCCAGGCCTTTGGCTGCGGTTGTTAAGAGAAGTTGCTTCACTGAAGTGAGAACATGGCCTGTTAACTAAAAGGCAAGGGATAGAAGTTACACATAAACAGGTTTAAGTGATCAGAAACTAGTTTAAACCTGGAACAGAATAGAAGTTCAGTGCACACAAACCAGTTTCAAAATGGCTTAAACTGGTTTAATATAAAACTGGTTGAATGTAGTATCAGACTTAACTGATTTGGGTCAAACCAGTTTATGAAACTTCTCTCCCAGACCCCTCCCTGGTTCAAGTTAAATCATAGTCCCCCAGCATCCCAGCATGCTTTACATTCTTGGACCCAACTATGCTGTCTGGTCCAGAGAGCAGGGCTGGCTCTGCCCCTCTGTTCCCTAGTTGGAGCAGTGAGAGCTGGCTGACAAGGGGGCAGGGTGCAGCCCAGTCTACAGAGGGGGGACTACCACTCACACAGGTGAACCATGGCTGGGTTTTGGGTCCAGGGAGGGGTTAAACACCCCTTTCCCCACTTAAACTTACTGTTGGCTGTAACTGTGGACTATAAATCCTAGAGGCACCTGAAAGCAGGAAGAGGAAATGAGCAACCCTGCAGAAGTCCTGCTTCTGTGATTCTGGACTGCAAGTCCCAGAGACCTCAAGGGCAGCAGGAAGAGGAAGTGAACACACAGCCAGAGAACCATGCTCCAGTGTTCCCCAGCTTCTGGCCTGAGCCACTGCAGGCATGTAGCTGCATTTCCTCAATCAAAGATAAATGTCTGTTCACTTCTGTTTCAATTTAATCTGTGCAGATTAGACCAACCTACAAAGACTGAATCAATTCAGCCTTGGCCTTTTTGACTGTCTGTACCTAGCCAAAGACATGTTAAGTCTGTATTAATACACTCAGGCTAAGTACAGACAGTCAAAAAGGCCAAGGCTGAATTGATTCAATCTTCTCAGGTTAGTCTAAGCTGTATAGACTGAACCAATAAGCAAGGGAACAGACATTTGGTTTTGATTCTGGAAATTCAGGCACATGCCTGCAGTGACCCAGGTCAGAAGACTAACACTTGTCTGCCCACCCTGCAAGGAAGGGTTTAAAGAGGAGGTACAAACCATTCAGGGATGCCGGGACACCGGGATAACTTGAATCTGGAGGGGATTTGGGACAGAAGTTCTATAAACTGATTTAATGTAAATCAGTTAAATCTGATATTACATCCATCTAGGTTTATTTCCAACCAGTTTCAGCCATTTTGTTGTGTTAGAGATTTGAACCCGTTTGACCACTGTATCAGTTTATGTACAATTTCTGTTCTTAGCCTAAGAGTTTGGATGTAACAATGACTTCCCATCTATAAAAGGGTCAGGAGTTCACTATGCAACAATTCCTCCAGGGTACTCTCCTCCGTGCAGTTTGACCTTCTTTCACTGAGAAGTAAATTACTGCAGTTTAGTTTAATTTACCATGAGGTAAGAGTATATACAAGGGCAGTAACAGCAAAACTGCTGATGCACTGTAAATACTCACCCCTTTTTGCCCATCCCACATTGTTCATATGCCTGTATCCTAAATGAATTCTGTTGGGTCAGTAGATATATGCATCTTTCGAGGTGAATTCAATGAAGAATAGGGAAGAATGAAGCAGAAGCAGCAGCCCAAGTACATGAGAGAGAGAGAGAGAGAGAGAGAGAGAGAGAGAGAGAGAGAGAGAGAGAGAGAGAGAGAGAGAGAGAGAGAGAGAGAGATAATTACATGCACACACATACAGGAAAGGAAAGACTTGGTAGAAGATATGCTTGTGCAGAATGGTATTTGCTTCAGAAAAATGCATTGTGTATCTTCCAACAAATAAGTATATGGACAAAGGGATAACACAGTGTTGGGATATAATAAAAATACCAGAAAAGAACAGAATAGACTGGAAACATTTTTGGGTACTAGCATAAGTACTATATTCTTTCCTTAACTCTCTGAGAACAGATGTTCCTTCATCCTGCTGGCTGTCATGAGGATCATGCTTTGTCCAAAGGAATTTCTGCATGGAAATCCATCTGTGTTGTTTGATTGCTCTGTGTTAAAATATATTTTTTTCCTTTTCATCCAGTCAGTCATTTTTCTAATACTTGAAAGCAAAACTCTTAACAGTGTTTGCCTGCAGATTTGTTATTCAGTCCAGATATATGCCAGACATGAATGAGGCTGTATTTTGGCTACCATGTATGCCCCTAATGTAATTTCAATCTGCATAAAAAATTAAAGCCGATCCAAAAGTAAACCTGTCTTTAATGCAAGTGTTTCATAATAAAAAAGATTAGATGACTGGAATTTTGTCTTCTACTCTTATGCAAATTCTAAATAATCAAGGCCAACAAAACTCTATTACAAATAGAAATATTTTTTTAAAAATCATCTAGTTTTTCCACTGATCTCCTCCCCAGTTTTCCCCACCTTCTATCTCGAGGAGCACACTGAAGTTCTGGCATGGCTGCTTGCAAAAGGGGTGCAGAGCTGTTTCTAATATTCATCTGGAGAGCTGCAGACTGTCGGAAGACCCTATTTCCATGTGTCCTGATTTATAATTGTATCAAGTGATTCCTTCTGCCAACATCTCCAAATGCCAAAAAATGCTATTTCTGGCAGTTCATAAGTATATCTGAATTATTAACTCACCTTTAACTGCCAAGTGGCAAGTTAGCTGCTAGTACAATTACAGGCAAACTGAAAACTATCCAAGAATAAAAGTATTGAAATGTGTGAATACTTGATTTATTACACAGCAGGATTATTTGCATAGACTATTACTGCACTGCCATGTCAGATCTCAAATCAGAATATGTACACGTTTCTAGATCTCAGATCAGAAGATGTACATTTAGAGCACCTTAACCAAACTTAGGGCAATCTAAATGGCTGAGCATGCAAGCATTCACGAGGCTTAAGTAGCCCTAAATTGGCACACACAATCTAAAGTTGACCTGACTGTCAGAAGATGGACCCTGGGGTGGCCATGGCACCCCTCCTCAAGGGCCACCCTAATCCTTCCTGTATTTTCAGTCCTCTATATAGCCTCCCCTGTTTATCTCACCTGCCAGAGCTAGATGTTCTTTTGATAGATTGGAAAACTATCCCTTAGTCCTGAAGTACTCCTACCGACGTGTAACTGACCTCTCATAGTCTCTGAGCCCTCTGCCAACTAAACAAAACTCCACAGTTCTCCATGGTGTTTCTTGTGCCCCAGCAGGTTTACTGGCACCCAGCTGACACTACTCTGAGCTAGGGGTCACCATACATTGCTCTATTGACCCTAATTAAGCCTTAGAGCTCTTAATCATGGTCTCCAACCTCCCCCATAGCCAAAGCCATGCCTCATGGGTGTCACTCACCTTCCTGTATAACCTTCAGCCCTCTTAGCTTTGGCAAACTTCTGCCCTGGAACTACTTACTTTGACCTTTCAGTTGCAGCCTCTTGTCTGCCACAGTCTGCCCATGTCACCCACTTTGGGTGCAGGCTCTGGCCTTCTCAGCTTCCAGCTGCCTCTATCACACCCTCAGGACTCAGCCCCTGGCCCCCTCACCCTCAATTGGCCTTCGTTTCCCTGTGGTGAGACTCTGCCCCTGGCAGGGCCCAACTATCATGTAGACACAGCTAGTGAACTCAGACTGGTGGGGTGGGTGAAGCAGCACATGGGGAAGGGGCAGGGGGAAAGGTTGCAGCCAGCTGGGTGCAGTGGGTGGGGTTGCAGCCAGCCAGGAGCAAGGGGGAGCTAGAGGGGTTTGCAGCCTCCCTACTCCCAGCCAGAGTGCCTGGCCAGCTGCAAACCCCCCTTCCCCTCCTATATGCTGCTCCACCAGTCCAAGCTCACTAACCACACCTGCTATCATGTCCTCCTCAGATACCATTGTGTGATCTCCTATCCATCCCTATTAGCCACATCTGGTCCTTCGCTATAAATTAAAACAAGAATGAAAGCACCACAGACACAAGCAACTGCTTTAAACTCAAATACTCAAAGCACTCCCTGGGTCACCATGCCATTGCAGCAGCTTCATCCCTACTCTCTTAGCCCTAGGAGTACCTACTATGGCCTGCAGGTTCCACTCCTTGTCGGCCTAAGCTGGCAGGAGCTCTTTCCCTTTTCAGGGCTGTATTATCTCCTTTGCCTCAGGAACCCAGGCTTTTATCTCCTGGGCACCTGCCCCTCCTGTCAGGTGATCTCCTGACTGGCCACAGGTGTGTTCTCTCAGCTTTTAGAGCAGCCTACTGCTGTTTCTATGGCCAAGCTGCAGTAGTACCCTTGCTGCCTAAGTAGGGTTCTGCCCTATTATCCTATTGCTAGGCAGTTAGCCTTTGGGTCCCTGGCTGCTTATTTATTGTTCATAGATGTTAGGGGATGGGAGGGACTTTATAGATCATCAGGTCCAGCTTCCCTTCACTTAGGCAGGAAAGACTGCTGGGGTCAGATGATCCCAGCAAGGTGAGTGTCTAGGTGCTTTTTGAAGATTGCCAGGGTGGGTGACTGTACTACCTCTGGGGGAAGCCTGTTCCAAACCCTCAGCGCTTGACTTGTAAAGAAGCTTTTCCTCATGGCCAGTCTGAAGCAATCTGCAATCAGTTTGTGCCCATTGTTTCTTGTCCACCCTGCTGGGCCTTGGTGAACTGATGTTCTCCCCGGCCCCAGTGTACGCCCCTAATATATGTATAGGCTGCCACTAGGTCCCCTCTGAGTCATCTCTTCTCCAGGCTAAATGGTCCAAAGTCTTTCAGCCTATTCTCGTATGACCTCTTCTCTAGGCCTCTAATCATGCATGTGGCCCTCCTTTGGACTCTCTCAAGATTTTCCACATCCTGCCTAAAGTGCGGCGCCCAGAACTGGATGCAGTAGTCCAGCTGTAGTCTCACCAAGGCCAGGTAAAGAAGGAGGATGATATCATTAGCCTTGCTCAAGATGCCTTGGTAGATGCATGCCAGTGTTTGACTTGCTTTGCCAGCTATGGCATTGCATTGGTGGCTCATGTTCATTTTGTGCTCTGTCACAACACCCAGGTCTTTTTCAGTTGTGATGCTGGCAAGCTGAACCTGTAAGTGTGTTGCACATTATTTCTTCCCAGATGAGAGAGATTTCCCCTGCAGCTAGCTCAGAATCACCTGCCTTCACCTGCCTGTGAGCCTATTGTGCTACAATTTCTCCCTTAAAGTAACAAGTGCCCCTCGTTTCCTGTTGCATCAATCTAACAAATGCCCTTACAGCACAGCCCTGGGGTTGAGAAAGCTCAGCCACTCTCCACAGCCCCAGGGTTGTATGGTTTTAACCCTTCTTTAACTCTTATTACACTATTTTTACCCCCACAAACAGCATATCCCCTGACCAAGCAGCCCCTCCCTCTGAACCCTCTAAGTCCTCCCATTCTATCCAGCCTCTTTCTCCCCCACCCAACTTACTTTTCTCTGGCTGCCCACATGAATGCCTGCATGCAGCAGAACCCAATCCTGGTTTAGGAAGTTCAAACCAAGCCATCTAACTTTAGTCAGGTTATTTAAATGCTTCTTCACACCCTCAGTTTGCAACTTCTACTGATTTTTCCTTCGTTTTTATCTTTGTTCTGCAGCTCAAACCATGTGCATTCGAGTATAGTAGGGTTTATCCACTTATAGCATGACTGAATAGTTGAACTAATGAATAGAAAGCATTTCTTTAAGCAGATGCATCTTCAATGAGAAAGCAAGGAGACAAATCTACTGGCTATTAGTGTCACCAGGTCAGAAAGTATCTAAGATGGAGTCTGGTTGTTGATAGAGTGGGTGGATAATATTGATAATCACATTAGTAACAGAATAAACAATTAATTCATACATTGCCTGAAAGCAAAAAATTATCTTCGATTTGAATGCGCTTCACATTAAGACTTTAATGAATAAAAAAGAAATTCTTTTGTAGAATTCCATAAGAATCAGAGTATCATAGAGCTGGAAGGGACCTCAAGGGCCATCTCGTCCAGTCACTTGCAAAAAAGGTGGGAGATGCTATTCCTGAGCCAGATGCTTATACAGTCTCTTCTTGAAAGCCACTACTTTCCTGGGCAGCCTATTCTATTGTTTTACTGATCTTGCATTCTGCAATTTAAACCAAATATTTCATGTTTCATGTTATGACTCCTTCTTTATGGCAGGTTTTCAAATATTTGAAAGCTGCCATCAGATGTCCCTTTACTCTTCTTTCAGACTAAATGTACCTAGTTTTCCAAACCTTTCCGGGTATGGCTTGCATTCCAACACCCTTGTCACTTTTTGTTACTTTTGGATCCTCTCCATTTTCTCCACATTCTTCTTAAAGTATATCGGGGTGGACAATTATTTCAGCCATTTAATGAATTTTGGTGAGCTGTTGAGAGCCACAACAGTAGCCCTGAACCTTGACAGGTGCCCTGGCCCCAGATCACCACCTTGGGACTGAAAGTCCTGTCCCTGGCCTCTGCCACTGTAAGTCTATTCCCAGAAGTACTGCTTTAGAGATGGGACTTTGGCATATTGGAACTGGAGAAAAAAAACAAACCATATTAGACATCTATGATAACATATTTTAATTTTTTTTTAAATATATATTTTTGTGTGGTGTGGTTGTGGGTGTGGAGTATGTGTGTGGGATTTGTGGGGGGTGTATGTGGGGTTTATGAGGAGGTATGGAAGGGTGGGTGTGAGGTTTGTGGGGGAATGGGGCAAGTGTGTATGGGTGCATGTGGGAGGTGTGGGGGTTTGTGTGAGTGGCTGCGGGGTTTGTGGGGAGAGTGTGTGTGCAGGGACTTATGAATGGGTGTGGGGGGGTGGGCATGGGGCTTTTATGTCGGTGTGGGCCCCCTGCCATATTACCTCCATGGCACACAGCTTCGACCATTGGCAGCAGCAGCGGGCAACAGACCCTCGGGGCACTCATGGCCCATGGCAGACAGAGCCCTCACAGTGGTGTGCGGCTCCAGTTGAGGACCAGTAGCTGCACGTGGTGGTACAGTGGGCTCCCAGCATTGGAGGTCGAAGTCACGTGCCATCAAGCCAGGCTAGGCTGGCTCCATGCTTCCACATAGGGTTTCCAGCACTCCAGCAGGGAGCCGCATGTGAAGGCACAGAGCCAACCCAGCCCAGCTGGAAGGCACATGGCTCCTGACTGCAGTGCCAGGAGCCCCACATGCTGGCACAGAACCAGCCTAGCCAACCCAATGGTGTGTAGCTTCTGGAAGATGTGCCAGGAGATGCACGTGGTGGCAAGGAGTCTGCCTGGCTTGATGGCTTGTGGCTCCCTGCAGCTCCTGGCTGGAGTGGTAGGACCCACAGGGAGTCATGTGCTGGGCCAGACCAGCTCTGTGCCTCCACATGGGGCTCCCAGCTGGAGTGCTGGGACCCTGATGGGGTCTGAGGTGGAAGTACAGAGCCTGCCCAGTCTGATGGCACATGACCTCTGAAAGCCCATGTCTCCCACTGGATTTCAGAGGGGCAGCCAGGGGCTGGTTGTAAATGTTTTTTGGAAGGGCCCCATGGCCTGGATAGCATGGTCTGGCATGCCAGATCTGGCCTGTAGCCCAGATTTTGCCTACTTCTGAACTATATATGCACTACTCCAGCTGAGGCATAGTCAGCACTGACTAGACTGGTACTATCACTTCCTTTGTCTTCCATATGGTATCTGTGTTTATGTGGCTCCAAATTATCTTTGCTTGTTTTGCAGGTGCATCACACTGTCCAGCTGTGCAGGATCACAGATTGTGATCCAATCAAAACCCTCACATCTTTCTTAGGAATGCTACTGCATAGTCAAGTATCTCCCATTCTGTATTCATGCTTTGATTTGTAATATAATCACTGAGAAGCTCTGCCATCTTTGTGACCATCGCTATGGACCCACAATTTCTTTGGTTCTTTTTTCTTTCTAACTCATATACAACCCTTTCTTGTTGCTCTTAACATCCACTGCAATATGCATCTTGTTTTTTGTCTTTGCTTCCCTGATTTTGTGTTCAACTGCAAGTTCTTGTTACTTCTTGGTATACTCCCCCTTTTCTTTTGATTTTGAGGTAACTAAGAATCTCTTTCTGTAGCCACATCCATTTTTTTATAGTTTTTCTTATCTTTCCACTATGCTGGAATAGCTTCTTGCTGAGCCTTCCATGTGATGTGTTTTATGAGCTACCAGTCCTTCTGGATTCCTTTATCATTCAGTCCATCTACCCATGGGACCTTACCTAGTACTTTTCTAATTTGTCTTTTTCCGTCCTATGTCCTTGCTTTACTATTTTCATGTCTTCCTTTTCTTACAGTCATACATTTTATCATATAGTGATTACTTTCTGCTCTGTTCTTCTCCCTTTTTCTACTTCCATGTTTGCAATCAATTCTTCCTTAACAGACAGGTCAGGATCCACAGTAGATGATCCTCAATTGTATCCTCAGCTTTCTGGAACAGAAAGATGATTCTACATCTGTATTATTCTTCTAGCAGACATTAGGGAAGTTAAAATCCCCATGTCTGATTTTATAAGTTTTTAGATGTTCTTATTGCCTTCCTGAAGAATTTATAGTATGGCTAGTGAAAGCTATGTAAGCCTATGTTAGATGGTACTTCTAGTTAGAAACTTGAAAATTATGTAGGAGGTTTAAGGACACAATAGTGATTGCATTTTCAATGATTTTATAACACCAGACCATATTCTGGTATGTTACCCCGACAATGAATTGTAAGACCGTGTAATAATGAGTTTAACATACATCTTTGACACCCTCTGCTCTTGGATTTATTCTGAAATTCCAATCCTATGATCAGCGCTGACTGCTATTCTTTTTGTTAAATTAATTTACAAAAATGTTTTCCCTCCCTCTCACCTAGAAATTCATTCTTGCTTATGATGGCGAAGTTTCAGGCCTGTGGTCATAGCAGTGTCTCTACATATTGAAAAGTCAAATCTATAAAGTATGTCTTGCAGCCCTACCATGCTTAAAGACCTACAATTATCAATTGTATTTTATACAATGAGTTTTTAATGCAAAATATATGAACATTTTATGGATTGGGTCCCACCTTTTCCTCCTCCACTAGGCCAAAGGGCCATGCTTACTTTTACTACTACTTTCTGTGCTAATGAACTTTTAAGTATTCCGTACAAAGCCATACAACTTCAACAAGAGATGCTGAGACTGCACTCTACACCCTCTTATAGCAGCTTATATCCTGGTGGCTAGAGAGGTGACAGATGAGGGTTTGAATTCCCTCAAATAGAGGAGAGAATTTAATTCAGATCTGCTACATCTTGGGTTAATGCGCTAACCTACTGAGTTATTGGATAAAGGGAGGCTGCCTTCCCCTTCCCCTCTCCATCATGTTATGGAGTCAAGAACAATATGTATTCTGTTTTTGGCAGGATGTAGGTACCTACATTCAGGAAAAGTTCTGGATTCTGAATGCCTCCTGGAAGCACTATGAAATCTGCATCTAAACCCTGGAGGGGAGTAGGATTTAAAATACATCAGCTCCCTGATCAGCATACTGTTTTTTGTGGAACTCTCTGAGGTACCTGATTCTCCTGATGCATTGTATAGAGAGCTTAAGTTACTCTCTGTATGTAGGAATGTGTGGCAGGTATATGTATACCAAGACAAGGGAAGGAAAGTGTTCATTAAAACCTGGTTCATAAACCCCATAACACTTGAATCTCATATAAGTGGAAACTAGCAGGGATTGAGTTTCCACTCAAGGTTATTTAGCTAACTGAAAACTATGCAGAAAGAAATCCTGCAGTTTGCCTGGGTTTGGAGGCTTTTGTGCTCTAACGCTTCAATAATTACTGTATTTACCCAATTCCAAGAAGATTTCTGGTTTAAGGCAGCCCACCCCAATAATTAGATTCTATGCATGGAATTTAGAGAAAAGCAGCAGAAGGAGAGGGGCAGGCAACCTGGCCCATGCCCCTTGCTCCTCCTGGGTGCCTGCCTCCCTGGTGTGTGTTTCTCCCATCACTTGCCACCCACATCTCCCATACCCAGTGCTCCCCTCCTCTGCCACCTGTCCCCGTCCCCCCCAGCACTTGCCCCCTGCTGCGTGTCCTCCCTGCTAATTACCCATAATGTTACCTGGCCCCAGCCCTCTTCCTCCCCCGGTGCCGCCTCCCTCCCCCACCACCACTTACCCTATGCAGTGATTCTAGCTCCAGCTTCACTCAAGGGCCTGAAGCACATGGTGGTTCTGGCTCAAGCCAGGGCCTGATAGTAGCTGTGTGGAATCAGGGCTGAAGCCAGAGCCACAGGAGGTCCCCTAACAATGCAGTCTTCCCTGTGCATGCACAGTCTCCCCCATGTGCTCCCCGCACCACACCACATGGTCTCCCCTGCACTCCTCTCACCATGTTGTCTACCCTGTCACACAAGCTACCCTAACTTGCCCAGACAACAGCAGTGGCAGCAGTTCTGGCCCAGGCATGGCCCCATATTCAAATTCAAGATGAGGCTTCTCCCCTGCCTATGTTGATTAGAGGGGGGCACCTCTTCTTGGATTTGAGCAAATATGACAATGATTCCACTAAAGCTGTGTGAAAACTATGGTTGAAATAGCTGTTCTTAGCAAAATAAAAAAGTTATCTACATTTTCAAGCAACTCTGATTAACTATAATAAAATATAAGTTTAGTAATTACAGCTAACACGAGTCCCTTAAATTACCTCTTGCTAGAAATATAATGTGATGAGATTAAGTGCATTCTATACCAACTTGTAATTTGGAAACAAACTATTCATTTTGAAAATCTAGCTATAGAAACTAGATAGTACTCTGAGTCTAAGTAAAACAAAGTTTCCATTCATTGTGGTAACTTTTATTTGTCTTCCCCAGGGAAAAAATAGTCTGTAATATCATTATTAGCTCTCTTCCTTCATCTCCCTACCCTCTAGTTGTTTCTATTTAAATTGTAGGAAAACAAAGACCACCCCAGACTTCCCTACAGCAATAATTCTAACAGAGATGCACTTCCAAACATATTCAGAGGGCAGAAGAAAACAATCCTTACATAAAAACATTCAGGACAGATACTTTTTTATTTTGATTTGTTCATTGTGCGAAATGTAACCAACCCCCTGGAAGATAACTGGACTTTAAATCTCAGAGAGTTTACTGTTGGGGCTTCTTGCTACACGCACATCCATGTTCTTTAATAAGAGTGCATTTACTCAGTGACCAAAATGTTCCAGGAAGGAAGGAAATGGCTCTAGTACTTCTCCCATAGGCAAGAAGGAGGTGGAAAGGGCAGTGTTCGGTTCTTCTATCCCAATATACTGGAAATGAATCACTAGTGGAATACATTGTGAGTATAGTATTATAAGTATTTAGTAGAAATGGAGGAAAGTGGGAACACAAAAGACTCTGAGTCACAGTTGCCCCCTTTGTCTTCTCTTGGAGCAGCACAGCTGCAAGGTAGTTTGTAAAGTCTAAGCTAAACTAAACTAACTTAGTCTTATACTTCTTTCTCTCTCATCAGCTTCTTACTTGACAACAATTGCTGCAGTACTCAAACAAATAAAAGTTAGAGGGGAACACAAAATGGACTGGATCTTTCCCAGCTAGCTGCTTTGTTCTTCATCTTTGTCAGAGATGTGTGAAGTATGCTGTTTTCAGATCCAAAGAATTTTTGTGAAGACTATTTTAAGTTTGAGATGAAATGATTGATCTTGTAGACTCTATAGATCTATTATTGTAAATGCATCTAGGGTTGGAAGGGACCTCAGTGGGCCATCTAGTCTGACCCCCTACCCCTGGCAGGCAAGAAAAGGGTCATCAAACCTAGGGTCATGTGATCCCAGCCAGGTGACTGTTCAGTCTCCTCTTGAAGACCCCCAAGGATGGAGCGAGCACCACCTCCTTTGAAAGTCCATTCCAGATCCTGGCAGCCCTGACCACAAAGAACTTTTTTTCTAATGTCCAACCTAAACCTTCTCTCCAGGAGCTTATGGCCATTGTTCTTTGTTGTTTCAGAGGGTGCCCTGGTAAACGGATCGTCGCCTACCTCATGTTGCTCTCTCCTTATGAATTTGTACACCGCCACAAGGTCCCCCCTCAGCCTTCTCTTGGAGCAGGTGAAAAGGTTGAGGTCCCTTAGCCTTTCCACATAGGGCTTTCCCAGCAGGCCTCTAATTAGATGAGTGGCTCATCTTTTGACCGTCTCCAGGTTGTCCTGCTTGAACTGTGGCATCCAAAACTGGACACAGTACTCCAGCTGTGGCCTGACCAGTGCTGCACAGAGGAAGAAACACCTCCTGGGACCAGTTTGTGAAGCACCTATGGATGCACAACAAGGTGCGATTTGGCTCTGCTGACTACATCACATGGTAGGCAGGGGGTCGGACTTGATGATCTGCTCGGGTCCCTTCCAACCCTACCAACTATGAAACATTGATTTATGTTCATCCTGCAGTCAACAGTGACTCCAAGATCTTTCTGCCTCAGTGGTGCTGAGAAGGTTGCCCCCAGCCTATAGATATAATGGCAGTTCTTTCTCCCCTGATGCAGCACCTTGCACTTATCCTTACTGAACTGCATCCTGTTGCTCTCTGCCCATTTCCCCAACCTGTCTAGGTCAGCCTGGATCTGGTTCCTCCTCTCCAGGGTATTAGCTTCACCCCATATTTTTGTGTCATCCGCCAATTTGAACAGGGTGCTTCCCACCCCCTCATCCCAATCACTGATGAAAATGTTGAACAGTGCCAGCCTTAGAACTGATCCCTGAGGGACTCCACTGCACACATCTTTCCAGGTTGACACCAACCCATCCACCACCACACTGAGCATGACCCTTGAGCCAGTTTGCTAACCAGTCTACCGTATAATCATCCAAGGGAAATCTCCTCAGTTTATTTATAAGGATGATATGGGATACTGTATTGAAGGCCTCCTTTAAGTCCAGATAGAAACATTTACCTCAACTGCATCTAAACATTTGGTGGCTTTGTTGTAAGAAGAAACTAGGTTAGTCAAGCAGGACCTGCCTGCTATAAACGCATGTTGGCTACCCCTCCGCATCACATTAGCCAGCAGGCTCCCACAGATGTGTCCCTTGATAATTTTTTCTAGTGATTTGTGTGGCAGAAAGTCACCTTGGTTTCTCCACAAAATCTCTGCCCTGTGACAATGTGATTAGGATGGGCCCAGCACAGGAGTCGCATCTCAGCCTCTCCCTTTAGGTAACTTTTGCTGGCTACATTCCTGAGGGAGGGTGGAAACCTGCTCCCTCTGCCTACGTGACTGGTATCGGCTACCTGGGTGAGGGGTTTCTACCTGGTGGGCTGGAATCTGCCCGGCAACTAGTGATGTATTTCAAATTGGTTGGCCAGAGGGGAGCCAGATGTCCAAGGACAATGGTTGCTCCTCAAGGAGACAATCCTCCAAGCCCAAAGGGAGGTAATCCCAACAAGGATCATAGGGAGCAGGAGGGCACACAAGCCCCCATGGCTCACCAAAAGCATTCGGGAAGGTCTCCTAGCTAAAGGGGAGGCACAACCCAATGGAAAGGAGGGGACATCACCAGGGATGACTATACTGCAGTTGCTTGGGGATGCAGGGGGGCAGTCAGGAAGGCCAAGGCAGAGCTGGAACTGGGACTAGCTTCCCAGATTAAGGACAATAAGAAGTCCTTTTTTAAATACACAGGGCATAAAAAGAAGGTTCTGGGTAATGTGGGGCCCCTGCACGACACGTTAGGAAATTTGGTCATCACATCAGACGACAAAGCCAACATATTAAACAATTTCTTTGCCTCTATCTTCCTAAGCAGGGACCAGAACAGCCACCTCCCCACTGGGCCCCCCTCAGGCCTCAGGGGAGGCACACCTAGGCCAAGGGTTAGCAAGGAACTAGTTAGGGAACTTCTGGAGGGACTGGATGTATTCAAGTCAGCCGGTCCAGACAATCTCCACCCTAGAGTACTAAAGGAATTGGCTGAGGTCATTGCAGGACCCCTGGCATGGCTTTA
>NW_017728918.1:98144208-98157394 GCF_001723895.1 Crocodylus porosus | reverse complement strand
ATATTGCTCAATCTTGTACCCTGTTGTCACCCTACCCCTGTAATCAATAAAGTTCTCCTTTGTGACCAGTGTGGGAGACTTATTGAGGGGTGGGTCTAAATTATGCCTAAGAGACCCCTTAGGACTAAGGGAGACTTTACTTTTTGCCCCCGGACTTGGGGAAGTGCCCCAAGTGCCTGTACTGGGTCGAGTACCAGTAGGACTTTAGGCCTGTGTTTCCCCGAGGACACAGGGCCGAGAGTGAGTCCATTCTCAGGGTGGTGGCAGCTATGTTACCCCCAGGCTAACGAGTGTGCTCCAGGAAGGGGGTTGGCCAGGTGTATGGCGCCCCTAGGGAGGCATTCGGAGCCTGGAAGGTGGTCCGGCGCAGGGAGGTGGGCGGCTCAACGCAGGAGTGCCCCCTACTGGCCTGCCACAGGTTACCCCTCCACATCACATTAGCCAACAGGCTCCCACAGATGTGTCCCTTGATAATTTTTTCTAGTGATTTGAACACGACCAGTCCCTCCAAGTGTCTTTTTATCATGTCAGCACTGATCGTTGGTCAGCTGATGTTCCCCTTGTTGTTGTCTGTAATGCATATTGAGGGTTTGTCTAGGCTCCTATTTAAGAAGACAGAGGCAAAAAACTCATCTGCCTATCCATCATTTATGGCTGGGTTAATCTTTGTTTTATGAAGTGATGTGTTTTTGTTGTTTGGTTAATTACTTGTATTTTATTAATGTTGAAGTCTCAGATAGGGGGCCAAGTCCCATGACAGTTAAGTCATGGGCAAACATGAAGGGGAAAGGTGGCTCCTACCCCAAAAACGTAGAATCTTGGTTTATAGAGATGGTGAGATTCAAATGGCAAACAAAGAAAAAAAGATGAGGGAATGTTACAAGGTAAGAAATAGGCACAGCTTGCCACCCATGTATTAACCAGCAGGTAGGGTTTTGTAGGTATTCATGGCAGAGTTGAGTCTTAGAAAGGGATTTAAAACAGGACCAGGTACTAACTTTTCAGGTCTGTAATCTGTCCCCAGGCCTCAGCATTTAGTGTAAGCAGATGGGTAAAAGAGGAATCAGTTCTTTTCCTGTGCCCACCCCCCATACCCTAACCCCCTTCAGTTGCAGGGCCCAGAGTGACCTGGATCTGGATGTGTGGGAACAGCATGAGCTGCAGGGAGCCTAGAAACAGGCAAGGAGGGAGAACTACTCCTCACTGCTGCTATCACAACCACAGCTTTTGGGATGATTGGAGCAGCAGAGTGATGGTCTGGGGTTGGGGGGGTGTGATCACTGATCAGGGAAGTGATTTTGAGGAAGGGTTGATTGGGACAGCAGTGTGGTGATCCAGGTGGGGGACTGGGATGACAGAGGGGTGATCTGGGGGCAGAGGGGGTGATTTGGTGGGCGGAGATCAGCATCTTGGAAGCTCCTCACTTACTGGCTCCCTTGCTTCCTATTCCCATGTTTCCTTGGCCCTAGCTTCTGTGTCCTTTGACCCATTTCCCCTCTCTCCCTCCTTCCCCATTCATCCCTCCCCACTCACCTGCTGCCCAGCTATCAGTCCAAGTCTGCAGAGTCCTGGATGATAGCTACTCCACCTGAAAGCAGCGCTGCCTGGGATACTTAGAGACTGCAAAGCAGTGGTTTTACCTCAGGTGCATAGCCAGAAATTATCTTAATTTGCATAGCTCAAAAATAATTCTTGACCAATGCGGCATAACTTTAAGATACCTAGAAAACAATTAATTTGTTAGTGAACCTTAATGTATGATTATCCAAGTTTAAGTGACCTTAAATTGGTCTAATTCGAAAAATATAATCTCACCCTGGAAGCCCTGAAAACATGATAGCCTCAGGGCCTTGTTCTATCTTACCCTGTAAGCTGCAGAAATGCTGATAAAGTAGTGCTAGTTGGGAGTTTGGATCAGTCACACCTTAAACCTGAGCAGCACAGCTGTAGGGAATGGCCAGACCTTAATGGAACTGGGAGCTGGGTTGTGCAGATTAAGAGAAAATCCTGAGCTCCATAATGAGTGCTTTAAGCCAATTGAAGGTGTTAATGTGTGGACTATCCAGGGATTAAGAAGTCCAGGAGCTGCCCAAACTTACTTTTTAGTAAGGCCCTCATGGAATCCAAGGTATTATCATTATCTCAGATTTCATTGGCCTGCTGATTGAATGAAGAGTTAAAGGTGCCTCCATGCATGTAAAAGGCTGAGGCAACCCTGATTTTTACAGCATATTCGTAGCTCATTAGTGGCTTTACTTTGTCCTATAGTGTTTCCCTCCAAGGTTTGTACTGTGCTAATTTGTTACTCTTGTTACTAGCTCATTTTCATTAAAGCAATATTTGCAATATACTAATGAAAATGACAGCAACATGATTAACAACAAATGTACGCTAAAAGTCCATCAATTCCACTGAGCAGCATTTGGCTTGTTAGGGAGAAATAAAAATGTTTCTCATAAACAGCAAGCAAAAATAGTAGCTGTCAAATTAATTTTGAAAGGGGGGATGGATGTCGCCAAATATCTGCTTGTAATGAGTTGGATGCTTGACTCCTACTAAACAATTAGAAACCAGAAGTTGGGAAGATAATTAAGTTGATTATCATGGCAGTCATTTTACTTTTTTATCACTGTATTCATGCATGTAATTATAACATGCACCACCCCAGTCATTTTTATGCAATTTCATATGTCACTCCTGCTGGGAGTCTCACAGACAGGGAATGCAGCAAATAAACAATCCCATGTGTGATGGATGAATTTCACATTGCATATTTACAAAGAAAAGATTCTAAACAGAGGCTTAAAAAAATTACAAGACCTGCTGTTCAACTCATTTCTAAATATGGCTGTGAATCCATGATAAAATAGACTGAGAAATCTGTTTGTAGACTAAATGATATATCATTATACAAAATAATGGCAACTTGGAATGCTATAGGTATGAAGTACTCATCTTGTGGTTGACTTTTGCATCATAAAAACACAGTAGTCTGTCCAATAATGGCAAAACAGCTGAAAAGTGTATAGCCAGAAGTTCTCCTGTGCAGCTATTAGTGACTACTGAAGCTTTTTTGTATAACTGGCCCATCTGGACCAACTCATGATCAAGGCAGGCTGCCAGGATGAGTAATAATATGCTATAAAATAGAGAGGGAAGGTACCTATCAAGTGAAAATCGGTTTGAAAACTTTGAATTCAGTGGAACTTTTCTACTGCCTCTGATTTTTAAACAAACCTTGAGAATAAACATAGCTTAACAATGATCCTAAAAATCCATATGTACAAATATATAATTTGTTACCAATTTAATTTACTAAAGAAGTAACTATGAAAATCTAATACTAAAACATACACACATTTCTTTAGGCAACCTGTTGGGTAATTTTATTTCTAGTTATTATGTTAGAGTTACTAAAACAGTAACATTTTTTCATAGAAGTTTTAAATATAATTACCCTTCTGTAAATATCAAGAACACTTTATTATTTATTTGAATTTTCCCAATATTTTATTTTTGGAAAATGTTTGGATGTTTTTCAGGTTTTCCCTCTTTCTCTCCTTTTTTCTTCCTCTTGCCCCTTCCTTTCTTTCTTTCCCATCTTGCTACAGAAGTAAGGGGGGAAAGCACAAAGTTAAAATTCAAGAACCTAAAAATAGCCTTAGAAGGCAAATATTTCCTTTTCCCCCCTGTTTTGTCAAAGATTGATTAAACAATTATAAAGTGCTTGAGAATTGTTCTTATAAAAACTCCAAGAAAATAAACATTTGAAAGTTCTACCTTGTTCTTGTTGAAAAAATGTCTCCAAAAGAAAATTATGACTGGATGAGACTATACCACTTACTGCAGGGTTGACCAAAGGGGCTATTAAAGTTCCTTAACCAATATGCAGGGGATTCCTGGCACATGTTCCATGAATGTCACTTATAACGGTAAGACTGCCTTTTGAGGATATCTTCACAAGCCCTAGGACAGATTCAAGCCAGGCAAGACCACAATGTTGTTCTGACCCTCTCCCCAACACAAGCAGTAGAGCTTCCTTGAATTTAATGTATCTCTGAAGCAGAGCACACCTTTAAGAACAATATCCAGTATCAATGCAAATTAAAAAATTTGCATTGATAAAGAACCCATGACAACCTTGTTAAGTTGGTTCAGTGGTTAATTACCTCTGTTAAATATCCCACAGCCCTACTTCCAGGCTGAATGTTTCTAGCTTCACTGTATAGCCACTGGATTTTATACATCTTTGGTAGATAAAAAGACCCTTCTCCTATCACATTTTTGTTGCTCATGTAGGTGCCTACAAATGGTGAGTAGTCTTCCCTTAGCCTGCTGTTTGATTTTAAAAACCCTGTTAATAAAAAAATATTTAAAAAAAAATCAATGCAAAAGGTGGAATATCCTTCTCGTTACTTTTTTGTGATTCCATCTTAATGGCAAGATGAAGGTATACTGCACATGTAGATGGATTTTTCAGGGACTTCAAGAGGATGAAATAGAATAGACTCAGGTATGGAACATAAATCCACTTAGATGTCTAATTAGGTAAAACAGGATCTAGCCTCTAAATGTCTGTGAGGGACAAAATGGAGGAGGAAACCATTTGTCCAATTTCCTAGTGGATGAAACTCTAGCCCAGGAAGTGCGGAAACTTGATTTGAGACCAGATCTCCGACTTCTAACTTAGGCTGAAAATATCCTCCGCCATATTTTGGAGAAGCTGGCATACTATATAGTGAAAAGTACAAGATTCAGGGGGTCAGAAAAAAAGGAGGCAAGGCCAATGAGAAGGAAACCCTTAGGAAGGGATACAGAGTATACAGTCTGACTGCCAACAATAAGAGATGGGCAGGATTTCAGACATTTCTCCCTCTTCCACACTTACTGGCTATTCTACCTATGCTCTCCCTACTTAGTGTATGGGTGTTGTGAATCTCAGACTCAAAGTATTTAAGTCTCTCTATTCAAGGAGACTTAACAGACCTACACCCTTGTAAGCTGGATTTGGATTTCAATCCAAATGGCCGGGTGCTTACAAGAGATGAATAGATAAGAGAGAGAAAGGGAAAGAGTTGTGACCCAGCATCACAAGGATCTACTCCTTCCTCCTAAAATTATTTGCCACATCTTCAGTCATACATGTGGATCTCAGACTGGTGTCCTTAACCATTTGTGGACTCACTGATGACTACCTTATTTCCTGGAAGACCGTCATCCTTGTATTGAGGGACTGCCACTGATGACAATGCTCACACCTACATTTTACATGAGATGATGCAAAGGGTTGCTTCAGCTTGATCTCTATTTGAATCTGCTAGTCAGAGATTTCCCATTTTGTATTTTTGGTCTCTTACTAATTTTCTGCCATTACTAACTTCTGAGCTATATTCATTGCTATCGACTCTGATTTTCTTCTACTATATAAAATCCATAAGCCTTCAACATCATTTGCTTCCAAGGTGCCTATGACTGGGAAACAGGTAATGTCATTTTTTGACAGCATTCCACTTTTCCTTTTTACTGGCCACTTGACTCTTCCTATATAGTTTATAACTAGTAACTTTAATATCAGCAAAACTGAAACCCTCTGCCTCATTTTTCCAGTAGTTCACTTGCAAATTCTTCTGTGTGCTATGTTAGAGGACCCACCTATGGAAGCTGGTGTCATAAAAGGCAAATAAGGTGCAGGGCTTTGACATATATAGATATATTCCAGAAAATCCTGCAGCCACAATTCAGCCCAGAAAAGCTGTCATAATTTATGTAGACCCCTCAGGCTGTGTCTAAATTATGCCAGAAATACTTCTTACCCCTGAAATAGCTCAGGAGCAGAATGGTACAAAGATGGCTTACAGACACTTGTAGTCACATCCTGCCTGTCCCCAGGCACTGAGTTCAGTGTTTGTACAAATACAGCACAGAATCTGACCCCAGAGCTGTAGGTTAGTACAATAACGACTGTGAGACTTGCATGGATCATATGTTCACAGTCTCAACTTCTCCAGAAGTATTAGTGTTATAACTCTATGGCTCTACTCACAAGCTACTGTGATGATGTTTCAAATAGATTGCAAGGTTATCCACATTTAAAGATAATTCAAAATAATGGCCAAAATAATAAAAATGCATCAACCTGATTACAAATTAAGTTCCTATCAAATTTTGCATTGCTGTGAGAGAAATTACAAATTGTGTTTTTAGATTCTTTTTTCTCTTGTAAATGATCAACAAACTGAGGAAACAATGGAAATTGTGAGATGAGAAATGAATAATATACTATACCTTGCAAAGGGCTATGCTTTAATTTCTAATGTAAAATTCAACTTCTGAGGGCAGCAATCATTACTCAAATTTAAATTTAGAGTTTTCTGCATCATGTATTATTTCATTTCTCAGGGGATGTTCCATATCTTAAATCATGAAATGAATTGGGAAACTAATGATCAAGAAGGTAGAAGTGGGAAGTAAACAAATAGAAATTTCAAATGGCACATTTCTCATAGGTTTAATATCTGCTCTATTAGGACACTAGAACATACTTATGATTCGGCTTATTGTCATATTACACAATAATGTAAACTCTTTCTTAATGGTTTTCTTTCATTCTAAATTTGATTCATGTAGCCAACTAGCCTAACAAGTATTAAGTCAACCAGAACTAATAACTATTTAAATGCAACTTTGATTGCATTTACAATTCCAGTGGAATATTTCTACCCACCAGCAAGCATGCATAAAATAAAAGACACTGCTTAAATCCAAAACCTGAACTTTTAGCAAGCACAAACGTATTTCATAAAAATGTCTGACAAAGATCCTTTAATAGAAGTGGAAACTGTTTAAGTTCTGCAGAACCATTGTCAAAGATCTCACTTTAAATGTACTTATATCTGGATCTTTTTAAAACTTATATCAATATCTTTTTTAAAATCAGAAATATCAGCTTTGTAAAGATTATTTCAGTAGTGGATAGAAAATTCCTGGCACCTCCACTGAAACACAGGCATTAAGAGGCCTGGTAACTTCAAGAGGAATTTGCTTTTAAACTTTTGTTTCTGTCTTGGAGAAGCCAGTCCAAACTTATTTCAGAATGATGATTTAAAACAGTGTAGTTTTCAAGGTGCTGAAATAGGCAGCGATTTTACATTCACTACTCCGTGCATGTTCAGCCTTGTTACAGCACAGGGATTAGCCTCAGCAATGTAGAACTGCATAACCTTTAAGAAAAATGATACAAGGACTCTCGTACCAGCACTAGAGTCTGGATCACTTACTTGCATTATCTATTACAAATAATTTAGGGGCAATATACTAACTTTACAAGCCAACCTTGTAAACCCATGCAAGAGCTCTTATTTGCCTAAGACATCCAGTTGTCACTACCAGGACCAGACACTTGAGTAAAGGCTTGCCTGAGTTCTGAAAACTGAGGATTCAGCCAAATCGTTACAGCTAAATTATTTCAATCACCTTTCCAATCACCTGTCAGTCTGAATCATCAAAACCAGGTAAAGAATCTTAAGTATGTGTGAGACTTAGATTTTTCTAAGCCAAGTTCTGGAGCCACTAACCTTTTGTTGCCCAGAACTACTTGAGAAGAGGCAGAATGCAAATACGACTTCTTATTTCCAAAGAGAAACGTAGGATGGCAATCTGTTCTATCCTGGTCACCTAAGTGTTTAGATTTGATCATTGATATAAGTCCAAAAAATGTCACTTATTCATGGGTTGGAATTCCAGTCCTGGCTGAGTAGCCCTGTGCATATAGAGGAGAGTGTATGGACACAGACTGGAGATGTGCACAAATAACAGTGTGACTCTCAGGTTCATAGCTTAACCTCTAGTAGTACAATGACAATAGCACTCCTTTAGAAAGTCAGAGGATCTGGGTTCTAGATCCCTTCCTCACCAAGAGGGAGTTTGAACCATGATTTCTCCCACTTCCTGCCACACTGTAGGTCAGGTTTTATTCAGCAACTTCTCCTCGTATTCCTTATGTAGCTGGCCCATTTTTGTGAGACGGAGACAAAAAGAGCAAGCCAAAGTGTGTGTGTCTCACTGTCTCTCACTTTCTGAAGCAGCAGTTTTGTTCCTAGCTGAACTACCTTTGTACACTGAACTACCTTGCAAGGGATATTGGAAAAATACTTCATCTTTTTGTAGTTATTTTCCCTTTGCATGCCTAACCAATTTAAATAGTAAGTCCTTTGGAGGAGGGGTACTTTTGTACTATGTGTTTGTACCTAACACAACAGGGTCCTGTTGTGTTCAGAGCATTTAGGTCAGTGGTTCTCAACTTTCTTAGACTCAAGGCCTCTCTCCATAGATTTTTGTGAATTGTGAGGGGCACTCTGTTTGAAAACCTAACATTTGTTACTGTACTTATGTCCATGCAGAAGGGTCAGGCAGTGGGGGCAAGGAAATGGCCAGTTAGAGACTCATCCAGAGGCTGCACTTACCTGTTTATCTCCTCACACCTTACAAAACCCTTTTGAGGATTTAAGACACTTCTGTGAATCACTGCTCCAGTACTGCAGTGCTACTACTAATCCTTTGTATTCCTTCAAATGCATGACATGCTTGAATTTAAGATGCACCCACATTTTCTGACTCTTAACTTAAGAAAGCAAAATAATCAAATGAAGACATGTTTCAAGGATGCTAGATGTATTACAGATATAAGACCATTTGGGGTTTTTTATTAAAATTTAAGAAACAAACTCTTTTTAGAAGAAATAGTTTAAAAAAGTGTGCCTTTTACTCAGAATACAACATATAATCTAGCAAGGCTCATTCTTTCTATAGTGAAAAAAAAGTTAAAATAGGCAGGGCTTTTTTCATCCACAAAACATTTTTCCATTTCGGGCCAGATTCTGATCTCATTTACAACTATAACTTCTTTTTTTTATGCCAGTGAGAAACTCCAGAGCAAAGCCAATGTCAGTGTGAATGAATCAGCCCCCAAGTGTGAAAAAGCAAAACTACAAAATATCAGTGTTTGCTAGTGATGCCAGTTGTTTTTTTCAGACAGCTGTAATAGGGACTAGGCACAAGGCCAAACTCCATTCTCTTTTACACTATTCCATAGCTGGACACAATCCAGTGAAGTCAATATCTAGGGTGTAGCAGAATTGTTCCCACAGTACCTGCACAACTAAGCACACTGCACGAACTGTCCAATACATGTAATTAGTTTTCATCATTTAAAGTCACATGGGATGCTCAGGCAGCGAAGCCCCAAAATAGATAAAACACAGTGTG
This sequence comes from Crocodylus porosus, assembly GCF_001723895.1. Classification (NCBI taxonomy): domain Eukaryota; kingdom Metazoa; phylum Chordata; order Crocodylia; family Crocodylidae; genus Crocodylus; species Crocodylus porosus. Next base: position 98,148,130 of record NW_017728918.1, on the reverse strand, counting down.
TGCGCTTTTATGGTGATTTCCTTTAAGTAAACAAGGCTGTTACATCCAGAAGAATATTCAGTGGATACTGGCTTTTATGTTATGCCCATTTTTTGTCCAGTGTAGCGCTTTTTTTTTCCTTATACTCGAACAATTCTAAAGTCAAAATCTGTTAACTGGAATTTCATCTATGCTTTGTTGCCTTGCTGCATTTCTGAATTTACTGAGCTTTTTTGTAAATTTTTTCCCCAAATGCTTAGGGGGACAGCTCTTGGATTACTGGAGAAAGCTAGACTCACTCTTCTTTTTCCCGCTAAATTAGTGTATTGAACGTAATCGTTCATGATTCATTCAAATTGGCTTCCTGCAGCACTAGAAATCGGAACTTTGCGGCATTATCTCAGACTTTTAATTTCCGTTCCTTTGCCAGACATAATATTTCTTGAATTAGTAAATTATTCCTGCTTAGGAGTAGCTGGTTACAACACCTACATCAGGAAATGTAGTGAATTTGGCCCACATCCTTGAAAGGAACTTTGGTGCTGAAAGTAGAATTTATGTGCCTAAATTCCACCTAAATCCAAAACTGTAATCTTCAACCCCCTGGTCAGTTGCCACTTAATCCTAGGGAGGTACCAAATTCCACAGAAGTTTTATTGCATGGCATAGCCCCAGAATCCTAAAGCTCTACTTCTGCAAATGCTCAGAAGCACTTTGGTATTTGATAGGGGTGAGTAGCTTGGTACATAGCTCTACATGTTTTCCCTCAGAGACACTGAGCGCATTTACATGAGAGAATTTACTGCACAGGAAACTAATTTGCTGCACTGTAAAGCCCCTCCATCTATGCAGGCATGGGAAATAGGGCACAGTAGACTAATTTATAGCACTTGCCCCAAATCTGATAGACCTGAGCTCAGTTCCCTCCTTTACCTGAGGCGATTGATGCCCACACATCCAAACCTCCTAGAAGGATGTCCTAATAACAAGGCTAAAATGGGTGGAGACACTTTGCCTCCTGTTTAAAGTGGCTTCACAGAACATAAATGATTCACTGGGTCAGATAAAGAGAGATTTTAAAATAGCTGTTCTAATGATTAGGGCTTTCCTATCAGGAGTGGGGGCTGGGTTTTATATCTGATCAAGAGGCCTATTTATATATTGACTGCAGGGTCTGTTTAACATAAAATAAACAGTCCTTAGAGCAGAGTCTGAGCTCTAGGTCTCCCTGGGTGTGTCTACAAAAGATGTTTACTGTGGAGTTGCCTCATTAGCTCTGCAATAAATGGCTCAGCATCTACACATGCAGCCCTGTTAGGCCAGAGGAAACTAATAAACTCTGAAGCAGGGCAGGACTTGTAAATACAAGTCCTACCCTGCTATGGAGTTTTTTCTTGCACAGCAGCACATGTGTAGATGCTGACAGCACATGTGTAGATGCTGACCAAGCTAGTGAGGGCATAAGGGTGCTTCAGTGTAGGGGCTGCCTCCAACCTATCCCCACACTGGAGCACCCTTGTGCCCCAGCTAGCTCCTCCACAGCACACTGAGCCAGGTCAAAGCAGCACCAGGCTGGCAGCCTGACCACCTGCCAGCTGGGGCTCCTTTGACAAGGCTCAATGTGCTGCACTCCAAGGCACACATCCAAATGGCGCACCCAGGAGCAGAAAACTTCAGCACAATTCATTCTGGAGTTTATTGCTTCAAATTAATTGCACATGTTGTTCAGTATCACACACAGCCAAAGACAAATCTGGGTGGGGTGCAGTGTACAGTTGCATCTTGCTTTGATTCCTGCTCCACCCAAAGTTTAAAACCAACTGCCTGGCAGAAGCAGCAGCACTTCTAGTGAGGCAGCAGTGAGACACTCAGTTGACTTCATATATCATGGCAGTCTTCCTGATTACTTCTAAACAGGTCCCTCCATAAGTGTTAACAATTCTCCCTCCTTTTCAATGGTCTTTGATATTCAGTGAATCAAGCTGTCCTTTCTTCAGCAATTCTGCTATTAGCTGCTTCTGGTAATGTAGCTCCTATTTAACAGGGTTGCAGACCATTTTTTAACTCTAGCTACTAAAAACATGAACTCAGGTGCGGAAATAACTTTAAGTGAAGGACTAGGTACACTGCCAAAATGCACAAGAAGGCTAGACTTTTTTTTATGAATCTGAAAAAGAGATGTGCATTTAATTCTAATGACTACAAAATGTATGAAACATCATCTTTTGATTATTTTTTGCCCAGTTTTCTGGGGCAGGGGCACAAAGCAAGACAGGGGCAGCTATGGACAAAGCTGCTTCCATCAAAGCTACTGTGCAGTAAATTATCTTGTGTAGATGCACCCAACGATTTCATCAAAAAGTTTCATAACATAAAATTGTGAAAATAAAAGTCAATGCCAAAGTTCAGTAGACACCTAGAAATTAATTCAAGCTACTATTAAATAAATTAAAATGACATTAAGAAGTCTTGTGAAAAGTAAATTGGATGCATCATTTGAATAAAGTTAGATCAGAAAGCAACTATATGGGGTAACTGTTTCTTTAATCTTATGAAACTGAGCTAGTGTATGTATATGCAAGATATATTTGTAAAGAAATTTGAAAGGCTTGGAATTTGACCATGAAGATATTTAATTATGATTTCCAAATAGATTCCATTTTAATAAAATTTCTGATCTATAAGAGGACCATATTTGGTGAAAAGGAACTTGCTTTCAAGTCATTTCACTGAGAAAATAAAGAACATATTTAGGACTGGTACAGAATAGAGTGACTGGGATAAGTGACTTGGGGTTTACAGAGGACAATAAGCTGAATATGAGCCAATAGCATGTCCTTGTTGCAAAGAAGCCTAACAACATACTAGACTGCATTAATAGGAGTAAGGCCATCAGATCAAGGGAAGTGATCACTTCGTTTTATTTGGCACTAATGAGGCCACATCTGGAGTACTGTGTTCAGTTTTGGGCTCCCCACTACAGAAAGGATATGGACAAGTTGGAGTCCAGCAGAGGGCAATGAAAATGGTTCATGAGCTGGGGAATCTGACTTCTGAGGACAATCTGAGGGAACTGGAGAAGTTTAGCAGCCAGGGCTGCTCGAGACATGGCAGCACCAGTTTCTACAGTCCGGCTGGAGAACAGGTACGAAGCTGTGGCAGCCCTGGAGGAGGAGGACGAAGAGGACGAAACTGCGTCCCGTGGAAGCCGAAGGAGGCAAGAAGGCCAGGAGGAAGAAGCGTCGCATGATCGTCATTGGTGACTCCATCCTGAGAGGTATGGAGGGCCCTATCTGTCGCCGGGACCCCTCAGCACGTGAGGTATACTGCCTACCTGGAGCAAGGATTCAGGACGTGAAAGGGATGCTCCAGACCGTAATCCAGCCCACCGATTATTACCCTATGGTCCTAGTCCATGTGGGTACTAACGATGCAGCCATGAGGAGCCCTGATCGCCTGATGGAGGACTACCATGCTCTGGGGTCCGTGCTGAAGGAGATGGGCACACAGGTGGTTTTCTCTTCTATCCTGCCAGTGAGTGGACGAGGCAGACGCCATGAAACGTGCATTGTGGAAACCAACTGGCAGCTATAGGAATGGTGCTTCGAGGAGGGCTTTGGCTTCCTCAGCCACGACCAGCACATCATGACGAGAGACATGCTGGGGTGGGACGGGCTCCACCTTTCCCCTAAAGGTAAGCGAGTGTTCTCTTCTAGGTTGGCAGACCTCCTCCGGCGGGCTTTAAACTAGGCTCGTCGGGGGAAGGGGAAGATGAGGGCAGAGGAAATATCAGACTGCCAGACCAAACAGCACCCACAACTACAGCCCAGCCCAGACGAACGAGCAAAGCGAACAAACAGGTAAGACAGAGGGGCCAGGGTAATGCTGGGACTAGGGGGTCAGTACACACACCCACAGGAGGCCTCAAATGCCTCTACACAAA
>NW_017728918.1:98087209-98144197 GCF_001723895.1 Crocodylus porosus | reverse complement strand
CATTTGACCCCAGTATTCTTTCCTGCCATGGCAGGGGGTCGGACTAGATGATCTGCTCAGGTCCCTTCCGACCCTACAAACTATGAAACTATGAAGAAGAGACTGAGAAAGGATTTAATAGCAGCCTTCACTAGCTGAAGGGTGGTTCAACAGAGGTAGACTGTTCACAGTGGTGGCAGATGACAGAACAAGGAGCAAGTCTCAAGTTCCAGCAAGGGAAGTTTAAGTTAGATATTATGAAAATCTTTTTCACTAGGAAGGTAGTAAAGCACTGGAACAGGCTTCCCAGAAAGATCATGGAATCTCCATCCTTAGAGGTTTCTAAGACCTGGATAGATAACATCCTAACCAAGGTTTCATAGTGGGGATGGTCCTGATTTGAGCAGGCAGAGTGAGGGGTTTGTACTAGATCAGTGGTCTCTAACCTTTTTATGGTGAAGTTCACTTTTTGGCACCCCCCAGAATCTCCCCCTTTGGCCTGCCCTGCCCCTGTTCTGCTCCTGGCCTGCCCCACCCCACCCCCTGGCCCCCCGATCTTGACATGCTGACTTCCTTTTACCTCCTGGCAACACACCTACCAATGCAGCCCAGTATGCTGTTAGGCTTCTTGGCAACAAGGACACACTGTTGGCTCATATTCAGCTTATTGTACACAGTAACCCCCACGTCCCTCTCTACAGAGCTGCTGCCCAGATAGTCATCCCCCAGCCTGTATCAGTGCATGGGAGTCTTCTGTCCTAAGTTTGAATTTGTATTTGTCCTTGTTGAACCTCATGAGATTCCTTTCAGCCCAATCCTCCAATTTGTCTAGGTCACTCTGAACCATAGTCCAGCTCTCCAGCATATCTACTGCTTCTCCAGACTTGGTTTCATCTACAAACTTGCTGAGGGTGCACTCTATGCCCCCTTTCATGCTGTTGATAAAGATATTGAACAAAGCCAGCCCCAGGACTGACCTTTGGGGCACTCTGCTTGATACCAGCTGTCAACTAGACATCAAGCCATTGATTACTACACTTTCAGCCCGATGATCCAGCCAGTTTTCAATCCATTTTACAGTCCACTCATCCATTCCATACTTCCTTAGCTTGCCTGTGAGAATGTCTTCTGTGGTGAGATAACTGGCTCTATGGATGCACGGAGACCAGTGGATGTGGTAAAAGCAAGGCTTTTGATAAGAGTCTGCCACAACAATCAGGTTAGTCAGACATGACTTGTGCTTGGTGAATCCATGCTGACTGTTCCTCATCACCTTCTCCTCCAAGTGGTTAGAAATGGATTTCTTGAGGGATCTGCTCCATGGCTTTTCTAGGGACTGAGGTGACGCTGAATTGGTCTGTACTTCCCTGGATCCTCCCTCTTCCCTTTCTAAAATATGTGCACTATGTTTGCCCTTTTCCAATCATCTGTGACCTCTCCTGATAGCCATGAGTTTTCGAAAATGATAGCCAGTGGCTCTGCAATCACACCAGTCAACTCCCTCAGCACCCTCAGGTCCATGCCATCTGGCCCCATGGACTTGTATATGTCCAGCTTTTCTAAAGAGTCCTTTTTTGGCACTGGATTCACAATCCAGCCCTGATACCTTGCTCTGGGCAAGCACAACCTTCAGACCGACCACAACTCCTCTGGCTGATAATACACAGTGATAGGAAATAAGAGCAATGCAGGCAAAGCAAGCAAGTTGACTACAACATACCTTACACAAATACCCTAGTGTCCAAAAGGTGTGTGGTCTATCTGGCCGGAACATAAATGCCACCTTGGGGTTCTTTGTTTGAATGTCTGATATCAGCAACCTTGGAGGTCAGAGGCCAATGCCAACTGCCCACTTGCTGTTTTGAAAACCCCTCCTTTTGTATTTTTCTTCTCCAATAACTCTTCATCTTTGGGCATTGTTAATTGGTCTTCCTGTGGTCATCATACTGTCCATGTTCTGTTTTGTCAGCCAAAATCCTATTTTCATAAACCTATCACATACACACATCCTAATTTGGGCTTTACTGGTGGCCTTCTAATTTGGTCTGTTCCCCCAAAACTGGAAAACCCAAGGGCTTTTGCAAAGTGGGTACTGTATTCCTGGAGCCAGGCCTATCTCTATTATGAAAATAAAGTTTGGATGTTTTCCATTTCCCAAGATGTGTATATCTTGGCTGCAGATGTCCTGTCTTCCCTGAAGGTTGTGAAACTGTATGACAAAACAGGCTTTTAAAAATCATTTAACCCTTGCTGTCGCCCTGGACCATTGTTCTAATACAATATGTATTTTACCTATGAGCCAATTCCTAAAAGCAAACCTCTACAAATCATTTTCTAACCATCAGTCCCTAACCTATTCTTTCACCACTGTTGGCTGCTCCCCTCCTCCCCAAATTGTGCTGCCTGGTGCAGAAGTCTGGGACCTGACCTTGCCTGTGACGACTGAGGTGAAAAAGATATTGCATCCTTTTCTGCATCCTCTGTCACTAAGTTGCAGCCCCCATTCAGTAAGGGACCCACATGTTGCTTGATCCCCCTCTTGTCACTGACATTTGTAGAAACACTTCTCATTGCATCACTTACTAACCATAACTCCAATTGCACTTTGGCCATCCTGACTTCATCCCTGCATGGCTCAGCAATACTTTTATTCTTTTCCCTAGTTGTTTGGCCAAGTTTCCACTTTTTATAAGTTTCCTTCTTGAGATTTAGTTTACTGAAGAGTTCCCTGCTAAGCCAAGCTGGTCTTCCTGTACATCAGGATGGTTTGTTCCTGCACTCTCAGTAAGGCTTCTTTAAAGTGCAGCAAGCTCTCCTGCACTCCTCTCCCCCTCGGACTGACTTCCCAAGAGATCCTGCCCATGAGTTCCCTGAGCAAGTCATAGTCTGTTTTTCTGAAGTCCAGGGTCCTTACTGTGCTGCTCTCCATCCTCCCTTTCCTCAGGATCCTGAACTCAATCATCTCGTGATCAGTACTGTCCAAGTTGCCATCTACAAGTACATTTCCCACCAATTCTTCCCTGTTTGTGAGCAGCAGGATGAGAAGAGCATGACCCCTAGTTGGCTGCTTCAGCACTTGTACCAGGAAGTTGTTCCCAACACTCTCAAAAGCTTCCTGTGCACTGCTGTATTGCCCTCACAGCAGACGTCATAGTGATTTGAAGCCTCCCATGAGAACAATGGCCTATGACCAGGAAACTCCCGCTAGCTGTTTAAAAAAAGCCTCATCCACTACTTCCTCCTCATCTGGTGTTCTATAGCAGATCCCCATCATGACATCACCCTTGTTGCTTTCTCCTCTGACCCTAACCCAGAGACTTTCAATGGGCTTATTTCCAGTTTCATACCGGACATTTGAACAATCATATGGCTTTTTTACATAAAGTGCAACTCCTCCTCCTCTTCTCCCCTCCCTAATGAGGGGGTGGAGCCAGTCTAGATCTATCAGGGTATAAAAGGAGACTCCCCATGTGACCAGGGAGCCAGTGAACAGGGGCAGCAAACAGGGCAAGCAGTTTTCAGGTAGTTCACTAGTCAGTTTGCCCCCCTTTGAGGGGAGAGATTTTCAGCTTTGTGTAAGAAAGCAGGGGAAAAGGAACTTTTTGGAACTAAGGAGCAATAAACAGGTCAACTTCCAGGCAAGTTCACTAGACAAGGCATGCTTGGAAGAAGGGCAGAAAGAGAGAAGAGGCAGATTAAGTGACCCAGGGAAATGACTGGAGGGCATTGCAATGCCAGAGCCACTGCCACTGTCTCTGCTTGTACCTGTGAGGTTTCTGTCCAGACAAGACAGCTCACCATTGAGGCTTCCACCCAGGTCCAAGTTTGACACTGTGGGGACTGCGGCTTGCAGGTTCCTTCCAGTGGTGGCCAGGTGAAGGAGTGCCTGTGGTGTGAGCTGTGCCTCCTAGTGGTCTCTCTCAGGGAATAGGCAAGAGAGCTACAGGAGGAGGTGGTGAGGCTCTGAAGCATCTTCTGCCATGAGGAGTTTGTTGATTGAATGTTGGAGGAGATCTGTGGGACTGTGGAGAAAGAACTGCCAGAGGCAGTGCTAGAGAAGGGAGAGGACATATACTCCCAGAAAGGGGAAGCTGGAAGCTTGTGACCTCTGGCAGCAGGCAGAAATCTTCATTTCCACCTTCAGCAGTTCATCTGGAGAACAGGTATGGAGCCCTAGTAACAGAGGGTGATGAGCATGTTCCATTGGTGGAGAAGGAGTTATCAGACCTCCCCACAGTGGTAAGGATAGAGATGACCACAACCAAGAAGAAGCAATGGGTGGTGGTGGCTGGGGACTCCCTTCTGCGGGGGACAGAGGGATCCATCTGCTGACCTGACCTGCTGTCTCAGGAAGTCTGCTGCTTGCCTGGGCCCTGGATCCAAGATGTCACAAAAGGATTACTGAGATTTGCCCAGCTCTCTGACTACTACTCCATGCTGCTCATCCATGTTGGCACCAGTGATACTGCCAGGGGAGACCCTGAGCAGATCAAAAGTGACTACAGGGCTGTGGGTACAAAACTGAAAGGAACGGGGGCTCAGATGGAGTTCTCTTTGATCCTTCCAGTCAATGGACAGAGCCCGGGAAGGAGTGGGTGCATCCTGCAGATCAATGCCTGACTGCACAGGTAGTGTCGCCAGGAGGACTTTGGCTTCTTTGATTATGGGATGATGTTCCAAGAAGAAGGATTGCTGGGAATAGGTGGGATCCACCTGATGAAGAGAGGGAAAAGCATCTTTGCAGACAGGCTCGCCAACATAGTGAGGAGGGCTTTAAATTAGCTTTGCAGGGGATGGGGACCAAAGCCCTGGGGTAAAGTGGGAAGTGGATGGCCTGGGAGAAAAGCAAGCAGGAAAGGGCAAAAGGAAAGGTGCTTTCATTCTGCTAGAGAAATCAGAGCAATCAACTAGTTACCTTAAGTGTCTAAACATGAATGCATGGAGCTGGGAAACAAGCAAGAAGAATCAGAAGTCAGGCACAGGCAGCAATCACCCAACAATCAGCAATCACTCAGCTAGCAACACTATCAGCTTCTCAGAGCATATGCCCCAAACACACACAGCCCACCAAACAAACAAACACTCAGCAAACCAAAGACTCGGGCAGCTCTGGATCATTTACCTTCCCTGGGCAGGATCTGGTGCCTGGCTTCTCTTCTCCTTCCCCTTCTTCCTCCTCTTGCTCCCAGCAAACTGCCTGCAAACTATTCTTGGTAGGATTCTTAGTAGTAGAGGAGCTTTAAAATAATAAAAATAAGGTAACTCTAGGCCTTATGTGCCAGAAATGAGTGGGTCAGGGGTTTGGGCTGAAGTTTTGATCTTTAGCCTGTAAGTCCCACTTCAGGAGCCTCTGTCCTTTACTGGATGTAGTCTGTACCATAGCCTCTACATTTTGATCAGTGATATGGCCTGGGACTCAAGAATTCTGGGTTTACTTGGCCCTGCTATGACCTCCTACATGTTGCTGGGCAAATGACTTCACTTCTTTGTGCCTCCATTTCTTTCCCTAATCTCTTTCTGGATGGTCTATTTAGAATTGTGGCCATTTGTAGAACATTCTGGGCACGTCTACACATGCACTCTTATGTGCAGTAGACTATTCTACTGCACATTAGAGGAGTATGTAAAAAAACAAGCTAATACTCTAATGTGCAGTAGAATAGGCTACTGCATACTAAAAAGTGTGTGCTTGCATTACTGCACATTAGTGAAGCCTCATCTGCATTTATTTAGTACCTCATATTGGATGTACTCCATTTAATGTCCATTAGGGAAAGCATATTAATGTATGTGTAGACATGCCCTCCGCCACTAATTAGTGTATATATAGATCCCAGCACAGTTTGGTTCAGATTTTTACTTGGACCTCTACCTGTTACCATAATCCAAAGGATAAATATAACGTATAGTACATAAAATTAAAACAATTCCTAGAGGGGTTATGCATAGCATGTGCAAGCCTTGCTCTTCAACTGGCATAATGAAAGTCAATGGAGCTGAGCCTGTTTACAGCAGCTGAGGAGATGCCCAAAGGTTTATTTTTTTTTCCTTTATTGCTCTTGAAATTTGACCCCTACATTTTCTGCGGGGTGTAATGATGTGGCTCCGTGTTTTTTCTAGTGGATCTTCTCCCATCTGCTTCATGCTCTCTTCTTTCTCTTCCTTCTATGTATGTAATTAAATCCTGCCAAATTCTTCAAACTAATGCTACATTTGCTGCTTGAAAGCTAAATCTTGAAAAAAAAAAAAATTTAACAAAATGTTGTCAAGTCTGTCTTGGAAAGGAGCAGGGAAGAGAGACCAGGGATACCATTATGGCACACACAAACTTGTAATGGAAGCTTCCGCAGTAACTGGTTGCCTCTTATTTTTAACTTGGCATCTAAATAGCTGCACTAAGCACGACGTGGCCAAAGGGAAAAAAAAATTGAACAATCTTTCAGCTGCTTAAGCACCTAAGGTGCACAGATAGAAATAATTCATTTTATAACTTTGCATCATGTGCATTAAATACTTTATTTCTTACCATACACGTATTGCACAGCACTGCAACTATAGCGTTTACATCAAATGCTTCTTTGCCTTACTCTATGGACAGCCACTTCATGGACAGTCAATTCATCCACCCACCTCTCTTCAGTAAAGTATTTAAGCAAGGGCTTAAATGTTTTGCTAATAAAATTAAATGAAAGCTTAAATTATGAATAGAACTGAGGCCTAATCAGAGTTGTTGCACTTTACAACCAGTTTTTCTGTACTCAGTACAGATATAAATAATGACACAAAGAAGAACCATACCCTCTAGCTGTGAGACACATGAACAGAGCCATTTTCCTTATTAACACCTGGAGGCTATAAAGGACAATTTAAATATCAGCATTAATATCTCAGTGCCCTTTGTTTTGGCAGGCCCATTCAATATTGTTTATCTAGCAATGCAAAGCCATGTTGTTAGTCAAACTTCCAACATCTTCCCCGCAAATACTTTGTGCCTTATCATTATTAAAATGTTTCACATACTAAAATTGAAAATGGCACAATAAATTGATTTGATAATTCAGGAACTATTGTATTGATTGTATTATTTCTTGTTTGTTTGTTTTTAAGACAGTTAAAAAACAGTCAAAAAAGTAATACCTCCTATTTTTTGCCTATTTTTACATTGTTCTTCAAAACAACACTCAATGACCACAGAGATATCTCATTGTTCTCATTGTCTGGATGGACTGTAACTTCCTCAGCTTGGAGGATGAAGATTGGACTGTGAAGGTGGAATTTCCCTTAGAAGGATAACAGTGATATGCTGGGGGCTGTGAGACAGTGGCTGCCTAAAAAGGACAAGGATATGTGGTTTTCTTATTCACAGATGGAAAAAGGCCATTGACAGAGAATATTTTGATATTTATAAAAACATACATATCAGCAAGTCCCACCTATGCTTTCAGCGACTCTTCCAATATTTAAAAGAACAAAGTAATCACCATTTATACTCAAACATAAATCCATTGTTAATCATTTACACAATGAAAATCCATTCTCCCCCTTTAAATCTACAACAAAAGTATGGTATCTTTTCTAATCAACTATCATCCCAATCTCTCCACAAATGGCCTTTAAAGTAACATGAGCCTTGCCAAACTTCTAGAAGTTTAACACATTCCAACTCTGGGACAGACATTCAAAAGGCCTGAGCCTGAATTGATTAAACCTTTGCAGATTAGTCTAACCTAGCTAGGCTGAACCAGTTTGCAACTGTGCAGACATCCCCTCTGAACTGAAGAAATGCAGGCACATACTGCAGTGGCAGGTAGCCGGGGGGGCACTAGAGCACCATCCCTTCCATTCCAGTGCTGAGCTGAGGTGGGGGAGTTGTCAGGCCCTGACAAGATGCTCTGATTAGGGAGGTCTGCCTGCACCATCCCAGGCTCTTCCCCGCTCCCTGCTCAAGGGGCAGGAGTGTTGTCAGACTCCAGCCCTGGGGTAGCACTCTGAGGCAAAGGGGGTGGTGTGTGCAGTATCATCTGTTGATGATACAGAGCTTTTGAATCTCCCTCTCCCTCGTTTTTCATACTGTCTGCAGGAAACTGACAGGCAAGCAAGCCAGCATAGTTTGTCAGTGTTTATCAGCCCATCAACAACACAAAAGCCTGTCTCATTAGTTCAAACTCTTAAACAGATTTTTCCAAGGACAGAATGGAGGGATATTACCAGCTACCTGTTGATTAGCTCCAAAACCCAAGGGGACACATCTCAGTATTAGATAGCATACCATATGCCTAGGGTCTGTGGGGCTGGGGTCCGTGCTGTGGGAAATGGGAGGAAGGGGGGAATCCCTGTTTGAGCAGTGAGGGGGGAGGGGCAGGAGAAAGCCAGGCTGACCCTGCTATGGTTGCAGTCACTGCCAAAGCTCTGGTCAGGGAGCAGCAGACAGCCCTACACAGAGCTGCCAAACATCAGGTATGCTGGGGAACTGTGGTTTAACTTAAACTAGGAAGGGCTCTTGGACAGAAGTTTCATAAACCAGTTTGACCCAAATCAGTTAAGTCTGATACTACATTCAACCAGGTTTATCAGCTATTTCGAAACTTGTTTATGTGCACTGAACTTATGTTCTGGTACATGTTTAAACCAGTTTCTGATCACTTAAACTGGTTTGTGTAATGTCTGTCCCTAACCTAACAGGTCAGGGGAAAGAGCATTCAGAAGCTGACAGTCCCTCTCAGAAATGGTTCACCAGCAGAGATATCTCTTCTATATCTCAGCTAAAGAAGAGAAGCAAATCATTTAGTGTTACAGACTTTAGGGGTTTCAAAAAAAATCAGCATTGATTTCATGGGAACAGGCTTAAGCCAAAAATAAGCACTTTTTAATACCCTATCATTATAGGTAAACACTATCATTTGGATCTCCATCCAGAAGCCAATCAGCAGCCACTGCAGCCTGAAGAGCCCTGGTGTTACATGCTTCCCAGAGGTTCCTTTAAAAAGGGCAAATTAAGCTTATGTAGAATTTCCAATTTGCCACACTTGTTCTGAAGAATCCAGGGGTCTTAGCACAGAAGTCATATCCAAATATTCATAGGGCATGCAGGATGTCAGTGATGATGCCACTAATGTCTCTTTTATATATCATTTTGTTCCAAGTATAAATTTTTTCTGATGCACAGACTTCTAAACATCACGGTTAAAGGTAGATACCTCAGAAGACAAAACAGAGATTAACCTGCTAGGCCTATCTTCCTAAAAGAAAAGTGACCTTGTACACAGTGGCTGTCACCTGGTTTTTAAAGTCTGTCACAGCCTTTTTATAACATCTCAATTTACAAAGAATCAGTTGTCAAACTTCCATGTAGACATAGATCTATGATCTTATAGTTTCAAGATTGTTTATAGGGTACTGTTTTGCTATTTTCTAAACTGTTATTGCATATAAAAAAAATTTTCAGGCAAAACAGACTATATTTTTAAACAGTGCATTTTTTGCCAAGTTATGAATAACTTGCTTAGCAGAAGCCTTGTAACAAGATATATCATTCTCTGTATCAATGGTTAACCACAGATTATAATCTTCCTTCTGCCTATGAGGATTTATGCCTTTTCTATGGATAATGACAATGGGCACAGCAACTTTGTGAGAACACTGTCTTAAGATAATTAAATTGCTTTGGGGCTCAGTACCTTTCTGCTCCGAGCTTTGTTTATTTTTCATTTTTGACACTTATCAAAATGTGAATTAACACATTTCAATTTTGCATGCTTTTGGGTTTCCAGAGGTAGGAGGCAGGAGTTATATATAAATTAAACAACGGTAGATAATTCACATTGATCCTACACACACTATCTTGCATGAGAAAACCTTAAGGACAACAGAAATATGACAAGGCCAAAACAGAATAGAACTTTCATGACCAGTCCCACTGATTTTGAGTTTGTAGGTAAGCCTATACATACTGGTACTATTGAAATGGATTTATATGTAGTAAACTATTCTGTACCAATGGAATCAATACCAGTTAATCACATTGGACTCATCTGTTAAAGAAATGACCCATAAGTTCCTCTATACCCATCATAGGGTGGGAGCAAACTTGTGAAAGAAGCAAACCTGAGACCTTACAGAATATGCTGCCTTATACCCCACCAACCCCACAACATATGACAGTATGGCACTTAGGTTTTGATGGAAAATCATTCTGGGGTCAGAAAATTCTTGGGGCCTGCAACTTTCATTCCTCTACAAATAAGGAAAGCATATAGGCAACCAACATACAGATCTTTTTCTTTTTGTGTCTCTACACTACATTTGACCATTTTGTTACACATGCTTGTGTTCCTTTATTGTACTTTGCAAGATCTTTCATTATACATGTGCCTTTGAGCAGTGGACATTGCAGCAGGTGTTGCATAGTCAGAGGCTCTTTGCCACAGTCACAGGTGGTTGAAGCAATGGTATAGCCCCACTTCTTCATTACTTTCTTGGAAAATCTGATGCTAGTACATAGGCGATTGAGAGAATGCCACTTTTGCCATGTTTCGAAAGTCCCTGGTGGCAAGGACTTGGTTGCTGGAACGTACGTTTCTTCACTGTCAGGTATTTTCTTCAGACTTCCATTCCACATCTTTGTAGTCATGTCTCCTTGGGTCATTAATGAGGCATAAGGGGTACATGTGGGTGCATGTGCATCCTGAGAGATTGGCAGTGTACCCGCTGGAAGTACTAGTCACAAAACCAGAAGTGCCATCTGAAGTGCACTTCCAATTTTGCCAGTATAGCCACTGCTGGTTCTGGGCTTGCCATTGAGGAGACTCCCGCCTATAAGCAATTTGGTGCCCCCCCCCCCCCCCCGACTCAGGAGGCACCAGTCACCTGTGCCTTGGCATTGAGAGGTTGGGTGTTGGTGATGAATCTCTTGCATGACTGTGTGTGTGCTGCAGGATGGTCATACAGCAGGTATTTCATATCTTCAGACAAGTGGCATCCAATATGTATCTAAAACTACCTCCCACTTTTAAATTGGCTAAAACTGCTCTCTGCTTAATACAAGTGGCTAAATCACATCTTTTTCATTAAGGATTTTGGAATACAGGTTACATAGTAACAGAAGACCAACCCCAAGGCCTATTTTTAGGCAAAACTTCCAATGAATGCCAAGCATAGAGTATCTGACTGGAAGAAAAGAATTACTATCCTGTTTCACCAGAAACACCACAAAACAATGAATTTATACCAGTTCTTAGAACTCTGCAGAATGTGGTCACTTGATAATTCTGATTTTGTCCCTTGGAAATAAAGGGTTCGCCTTCTACATTTCTGAAGCTTCAAGAATTTGTTCTGGTATGAAATAATTCTGTGCTATGTTGCCATTTCCCATTAATTGTCACAGGTTGGCTTCCAGCACAGAAGAAAAGATTTTTTTCAACATTGTCCTGTACTGGAGTAATGTGGACTGGCTCAGGCTCCACAAAAATGGTAAACGATGTTTCTTCCCATTAGGGAACAAACATTTTTTAAATAAAGGGATATCAATACTTGATTAGAGAGAGGCTTAGCCAGTCCTACAGTCACACTATGATTGATTTGTTTATTCTGCCTGTACCTCATCAATTACTTGAGAATATACACAGAATGGTTAAGTGTTTTATACGAATTTCTTTTTTATTCCCTCAAATATTTTCATTTGAATGAGACTGTTGCATCAGGTTATATACAAGGAAAACGTTTTCATGGGGGTCACAGGAGGAGTCAAGGATTTGGGGGCTCTGCAATCTTTTCCCAGCTCTGCCACAAATGTGTGATTCTGGACTGGTCACATCAACTCCCTGGGTGAAATTCACCCTGAATGTGACCTTGACCTCAATGGGAGATAAGCCTACATAAACCAGGGTTGCTTTGATTCACTGCTCCCACCTGTACAATGGCAAAAATACCACTTCATATCACCAAATTCTCAGATGTGTGGCAAAAATAGCTTCATTCTGATCCGTCGTGTGGTTTGAGATCCTAAGCAAAAAGTGCTAAAGAAGTACAGATTATTGTTGTTGTTGCTATTTTTATTATCCGTAGTATAATTAGGTGTGCGTGAACAGGACATGAGCCCCAGGTGCTGATGTGACACAAATGTAAGGTTAGCAGCCACCATCTCTGTTGGCCTCATTGTCACTGCTGTCAGTGCCCAGGGTGCAAAAACTGCTTATTACACCCATGACGATGAGGACAATGATGGGGATGATTCACTACACAGTTCTGATTACAGACTCAATAAACCAAGACATGCATTCACATCAAATATTTCATTGTTTGGTTTCATTAATGAACAGATATTAATGGCTTTAAATAAAAAGTAGTGTATACACATGTTATAAGTCTGGCTTGCCTTTGCTTTTGAAATACACAAAATGGTTAGGGAGGAAACTGCATGAGTCCTGCAATTTTCAGATCACTGACTTCCAACTTCAAAGCAAATGTGGGCAAGAAAGGACAATAAAGCAAAGTGTACAAGACAAAAGATGACAATCGGATTATTCCAAGGAGTGATGATTTCAGGACAACACTGAATAAAAAAAAAAAAAATATCTGACTTCTTAGGATGCCAGGAAGGTATTTCTCCTGAAGCTGGCTATTACCCGAATTCATTTTGGATTGATTGATTGTTCTTTCATATCCCACCATCACTGCCACCCCCTATCACAGTCACTACTGAGTCAGTAGCTTTGTTCATGCTCACTCAGAAATAGTTAATATAGTCAAGTGAAACCTGGAGCAACCCTAACCAGAACCATTTCTGTGGTACTACAAACATTGCCTAATTCTCTATCAAATTGCCTGAAATTGTGGAGAATAATTTATAATCTGTGGTTCCAGTTTTGCTAACTTCTGAAAGATAAATAAAGGGTCAGCACTATCATTATCCAATGTCACATGACATTATAGAAGTGATTACAAGAACCAGAAAAAAGAAAAAAAAAAAGTTTCGCAATTCTGTATTCACGTGCTTGTTTGACTTATTTACTTTGCTTTTAAAGAACTATATTGTTATTAAAGTGACTATTTGCAAAAAAAGAGAAGATCTTAGGAAACATATGTATCAGAAATAAGAGGCCTCAAATCACTAAAGAATTTAAGCCCACATTTAAATCCATCTTTATTCAGCACAGCACTTATACTTAATCTCCAGTTATGTTAATGTTTTGTTAGTTTAACATGAGTTTAACTGCCTTGTTGAATAGAGATGGATCACTGAATTGGGGCCTGAATTGTTGATTTTATCACCAAGTTAAGTGTTCAGAATGGAAAAATAGTACACTATACAAAGATTTAGCCAGGTGCTTTCTATTTTATGTTAGCAGCCATGCATACATTGAACTCAACTCAAAATCAGTTGCTATTATTCTCTGGCAATCTCTTCAGAGCCCTTAAGCCACCAATAATTTATGTGTACATGGCTTCATTCTTCTGAAAGGATGTCCACATGGTCTATGCATTAGACACAGAAATACAAACTTCCACATTAAAACATCCAAATGATATAATTGCATATTGTAACGGATACCGTGCATAATAACTTAGTTGATTATAACAATGAAGACAATATGCAACAGGGAGCCAGAAGCTCCTGTTACTTGAAGAGGATGCTACAGCATACTAAGCTTGCTGGGTGGAAACAGCAGCTAAGCAAGGGCCAGTAATAGATGGGATAGGGGCTATGCTGAGCAGAGGGATTATCCCAGGAGCATGCTGCATAGGGTAGGCAGCTGGGCAAAAGTCCAGCTGAAAGATAAACAACTAAAGGCCAGACATTTAGGCAGTCCAGAAGTGGAAGCTTCAGGCAGTGCATCTAGGCTGCAGCAAAGTAAGGCAAGATGGTCATCAGGCAAAAATGGAAATCCCTGTGCATGGCTGGAGAGCCACCTAACAGGAAGAGGTGGGGCTTTTGAGGCACATAAGACTAGTGGTGACACCAAGTAGTCCATGTGTTCCTGCATACTGCAGAGAGAGGAGCTCCTGAGAGAGAAGGGCTGCAAGAAGCAGCCTGGCAGGTACTGATGCCACCCCAAGACAGCTTGGATGATAGGGCTCTGAGGGAGTGTCAAGGGGTGGACCCGCGAGCGGCTGTGAGCTCGCAAGCACCCCTTTGCCGTGCCAATTAGGGTGATCTGGCACCCTCTACTCGCCCACCACGTCTTTGCTGTTGAGGTTCAGAATGGGAGGCTGCCTACTTACACCTAACGACACCTCGCTGGCATCACCTCCGTTCCAAAGTGGGGGGTACTCTCACCCCAGCCTTATGGGCAAATGTGTGCCTCCAAACCTCCCCTTTAGCACGCCCCAAGCCTCGCAGCTGTCCCGGGGACGTTGTACGGTCCCTCGCCCCTCTGGGGCCCTCTCTCTCTCGGGCACCCTGGGCTCCTCGCCCACCTGGCGCCCCTGGGCCTGGCACGTAGCCACCGCCCTAGCTCCTCTCGGGGTCTCTGCCACGCTCTCCATGCTTGCGGCCCCTCTCAGGGTCTCTGACCACACGCCTCGCCCACTCTGGGGCCTGCACCGCACACCTCGCCCACTCTGGGGCCTTCTCTCTCTCTCGGGCACCCTGGGCTCCTCGTCCTCCTGGCGCCCCTGGGCCTGGCACGTAGCCGCCGCCCTAGCTCCTCTCACCCCTCTTGGGGTCTCTGCCGCGCTCTCCGCGCTTGCAGCCCCTCTTGGGGTCTCTGACCGCGCTCCTCCCCCACTCTGGGGCCTGCACCGCGCTCCGCATTTCCTGCGCTGGGGCTCAGGTGGCCATAGCTGTGCCTGGCCCCCTTGACTCTTTCTTGGGTCATTTGCCCCACTGGGCAAACTGCCGCCCTCATGGGCTGGGGTCTGCAACCCCGCACACCGCGCCTCCTTCGCACAATACGGTGCTTCTCCAGCACAGACAATAGTGCCCCACAGGCACAGTGGCCCTTACTGGGCACCCAGAGCCCCCAAGCTGCTGGGGAGCCCCACTGAGGCCTCCCCACCCCCCTACAGCCTCACCCAGTCCTCCGGTCAACCATAACTCAAGCCAAGCCCAAACAGCTGTAACAAAACCAACAGAGAGCCTACCCGCTCCAAACTAAACACAAGCCCCACCAAGGCTCTCAAGCCTACCTCCCTTTAGGGCGTTCTTGTTCCCCACATCATCACAGCCAATTAGCATGGTAAGGCTGCAACCACTAACTCAGCTCAGCCACAGAGCTCCTACTCATGCAGCAACCCAAAGGGGACTGCTAGCTAGGCTTTGGCCTAGCTGTTTATAAGGGCCTGGCCCTGCCCCCTCCTGGCCACATGACCTGCCTGGTTGCCCTAGCAACCCCCATCTGTGTTGATCCGGGGCACTTCAGCAGCCCTATTCCTCCTGCTAGTAGCAGGCACCCTGGTGCCCTGCTACACCTCTCCCCTTCCCGGGGTGGCGTCTCCTTAGGAGCGGGGCACGGGAGTGCCCCGCAACAGGGAGGTATCCCTTGGAGCCCTATCATCCAAGCCCACACTGACCCAGACTGGAAAAGACTTTTAAATTGCAAAGCAGCTTGCTTATGTTTATGGCTTGTTTAAGAAACTGGAGGAGTGAGTTGTGGCCACAGGGGAAGTATGGAGGGGTGCCTGGTGGGGCATTCACTGTCAGGCAAACTAGCCTGGAGTCAGGGACCCAGGGGTTGTGAGCTGGTGCAAGTCAAGGTGGGGAGAGTCAAGGCTAGCAGAAGTGACCTAGCTTGGAACCAGGGGGCTGAGTCTGGGGTAGGTTGAAGCTGGGAAAGCCAAGGCCAATAGTAGTGGTCTGACTTGGGGTCAAAGATCGCAAGGGCAGAAGACTTGCACAGTGAGTGCTGTCCAGCCTGGGATCAAGAACCCACAGGGCTGAGGGCTGGGATAAAGGCACAGCAGCCATACAGGGGCCCAGAGAGCACAAGGCTAAGGCCACAGTAGGGAAGCTAGAGCCAAAGGGGGACCAAAGCCAGATCAGGCTTAAGTCAAGTGGGAGCTAATGCTTGGAAATGGGCTGAAGTGTATGACAGGTGGAAGCCAGATGAGGGCCAGTGACCCAGGAAGAAGAGACCCTTGCCAGGGCCAGGGGGTCAGCAGGCTAGATAAATTGGTTGGTTAACAGTGGGGGGCACCAAGCCCAGTGAACAATTTAAAGTATGGGCGTGGTACTATTGTGGCACTGATGGAGCCAGGAGAGCACCCACTTAGTACTTGAGGGGAACATTTGGGGTCAGCTGGGTCTGGGAGGGGCCACTGGCCAAAACAGGCTGGGGCTCACTCAGGGACCCTGGGGCAACCTCCCTTTTTACAATAGGATATTTTCATCAAAGGCATGGACAGTGAAAGGAAATGGGAGGGTACCCCAAAGGCTCGGAGTGGGGCAGGAGTTGTGTGGCCACCCCTAGGGTCTGGTCCTGTCACACAATGAACCCCTACATGCTCTAGTAAAGCAAGTCAGTATTGACTCTGAGGTCTCCACGAGCAGAGTTTGGCTTTGAGTGGACCTATTGATAGAACAAAAGCTTCTTTGGAAAGAGTAATTCATCCATGACATGACTCTCACAGTGTCTCAGCCTCTTTGATCAATTGACACTAGGAACTGCACATTTTTTCAAAGCAATTTCAGAATTAGCTGTCCATATGCCAGATTTTATCCCATACCAAACTGCCATGCATCATGTACTCTGCTTGTTTCAACTGCAGTTTCTCTTTGACAATGCCAGAACGTGTTTTCATCCAGAAGTCTGATCATATAGTTGACAAATAGATGTCATGAAGTGGTTGACTGGAATGTTCATAATTGATCCCTGCAGACTGCAGTGCCTTTCTGTTTGCTCTTGTCTCTTTGTTTTCTGTATTATTAGCTGCTCAATCCAGAGAAACATTTTTGTAAGAAAGACTTTATGTTGTTTGAATAAATGTGTTTTCAATATCTCACCTGTGAAAACAGAGTGCTTAAAGACTTATCAACAGCTGATGTCTCAGAAGACCTCAGTAATGATCGGGTAACTGACGGGTGATATGCTTTACCATAAATTCAATTTGCTTAATACTCCAGCCCATTGTAGGCTTCTGCATTAAGAATTTACCTCTTCACTAAGCATTTAGCCTACCACTATAACAAAGGTGCATCCTTGAATATACAAGCCAAATATTTGAAGCACAGTGACGTCAGTCAAGTAATTTATTATTTATACTGTTACAGGTGAGGTCAAAATCAAAGCCTTAGACTGCAATCTGAGTACATATAGCATCACCTCCTGTGAAACATCAAAAGGGAGTTTCTCCATGGAGTTCAACAAAGGAGGTTCCCATTGCAAGGATCATCTTCCCTAAATCTACTGGTAGCCTAAATTCTGAATAACTGCTGAAGATATAGATGCTGACAATGCCCATCACTAAGGAGAGAAACCAGAACCAGTTTGGTTAATATAAGATATGAAACTAGAACACTTAAACTAAGAGGTTTTTTTTCTCCAATCAGCATAGGGGACAAAAAGCCCCTCAGTTTATATCTGCAAAAAAAACTTCATTAAATACAATGCCTATCATTGAACTGCTGCCAAAAGCAGCATGTGCTCACTAATGGAAACTAATTATGAAGCTGATTGAATGCAGCCAACACTGAGCATGACTATAAAACATGTGGCCCATATTGAACAAACATGCTGATAGGAATCTTTTTTCTTATTTTTTATTACAAAACAACTAAAATAAACTACATCAACACAAAACTTGACAACTTCCCCTACATCAATACCTTGTTCTTCTTACACTCCTTTCCACCATAAACATACTAACCTCTCATGAACCACCCCCAACACAGGAGGAAGCGACAAATTTCACTCTGTCCTTTTCTCCTTTTGAAAGAAATATCATCATTCTTTCCTTCATCTCTTCTTTCCCTTCTCCTTTCCCATCTCATCTGTATCTTGAGCCACATATTATATCAATTCATAAATTGCCAACTCTAAACATTCTCTTCTGGAGAAAGCCAGTCCCTTGACCAACAGTAGGTTTCTTACCTTCCATATTGCTACGGTAGCACAAAGGAATATGGTTCTCCGTTTCTGTATCTCCAGTCCTTTGGGCATTAACCCATACAACACCATTTCATAAGTTATGTCACAGTTCATATCAATCACCCTCAAAAAATGATGCACCCCCCTCCCATACCTCTTGCATAAAAGGGCAATCCCAAAATACATGCAATGCAGATTTTTCAGCCCCACATCCCTCTCTCAGACATGCTGCTGATTTTACCAAATCCTGGTTATGCTGAATGCCTCTCACAGGAAAAAGATTTCATATAATCATCCACATGATATATCTATATATTCTCCTTTCAGTTTATTATCTGTCACTTCTTTCAATGGTTTTGGCATCTGTCCTTCCATCAAATCCCCAACTATTGTAATCTCATCTTTCTTTCTTATCATATTATTCACCTCCTTACAGTCTTTAAAGCACTCTAATCCCATTCCCTCTAGTTTATTTACACATGAGCAATGCTCTACCGTCACATAGTGAGCCAGTGGCTGCCATGTCCATGGCTTTTTTTCCAATCCCCCCTATACAGGCCCCATCTTTTTAACTTTCTTCCTGCCTGGTAACAGCAGAAACTTGCAGTCTTCACCACTGCCACCTCCCACACCACCTCCCCTCCCCCCACCCCCATCTCGTTACAGGACATAATTATAAAGTAAGTATCATAAAGCTTTCCAGATTTGGTATTCCCCAGCCACCTAATTCCCTGGCTTTTTACAGCTTTGTTGTTCTGGCTACCCTGTTTTACTCCCCTCCCCCTAAATCCCCCCCAAACAAAACAAAACATATATCTGCCTCTCTACTCTCTTTAATATGCTTCCATGTAATGGATGATCAGCAAGAGTACTGTTTTCACCACAGCCACTTTACCCTTGAACAATGTTTTATCACTTCACAATCCCAGGATCTGCCTCACTTTTACCTCTAACTTCTCCCATGCCCTTGTTCCTTCCTCTTAGGTGTCCACTGGGATCCCACCCTTTACCACTCGCAGCCTGAACTTCTGTAAATCCTGTCAATGCCCCACACCCATCAATGTACTTTTCAACTTATTTAATTTTTCCCCTGACACTTCACCATAGTGCTCAGCATGCTTCAATACCCTCTCCATTGATATGTTGTCCTGAGCCACTCTGTTCACATCATCCATATATAATGTACATTTAACTTCTCCTGGTATCTTCACACTGTTTACCAGCTTATCATCATGAATTCTCTGCGCCAATGGCTCCATCTTTCACACAAAAAGATAGGGGAACTGTGGGCATCCCTGTCTTACCCCTGTTTTTATGGGGTATGCTTTTCTCAGGCAACCATTCACCAGTACTCAACTTTCCACTTCATTGTATGACACTTTAACCCATCTAATCATCTCCACAGGAAATCCCATCCTCCACAATACTTCAAACATGAAATGATGTTCACCCATACGATAAGCTTTTTCCAGGTCTAAATTAATTATTTCTTTGTTTCTTTTCCTCTCTTATGCATCCAATATGACATCCCTTATTAACCATAAGGTCTAGTATACCCTCCTCTCAGGAACGGCACATGTTTGTTCCACTTGTATCACATCTGCTAAACAGTCCCACATTCTTTTGGCCAGTACTTTTGCCATCAGTTTGTAATGTATGTCTAAAAGAGTTATTGGCCTCCAGTTGTCCTTCCCCCTCTTGAATATCAAAATTACCACACATTCTGCAAAATCCTTCCCTATCTCCTCACCCTCTAATATTTCTCTTTATGTCTCTATTATAACTGCCTCCATTGCCAATTTTTTTCATAGATCCACTGAAAATCCGTCTCTTCCTGGCACCTTCTCTCTCTTGCAAGCTTTAAAGCAGTCCTCCACCTCTCTTATACTTAACTTTTGCCATTTTTGGTACTTTCCATCCGCTATTCCTTCCTTTATCCCCTCCAGGAACACCTTCATTTTTCTTCCATCCACTCCTCTTCTTTTGAACAGATCTTAATAAAACTCTGCAGCCACATCCAACACCTTCACTCTCTTTTCTACTTGGATTCCTTGTTCAGTTGTCAGTGTTTTCAGTTACTTTCTTCTTTTCCTCAGTTACACCATCCTTCCACCTTCTCCACCCAAGGGGCTCTGCTCAGAAAGATTTTCTCATCTGTTTTCCTTTTGAACCATTGTTTTATGTCTTCCAGTTCTTCTTTCACTCATACCCCTCTCCCCCCAGCATTTAATAATTCCTGCTTCATTTCCTGTAGCGCTTCTAGCTCTTCCACCCTCTTCTTTGCTTTTCTTCAATCACTATTTCTGAAAAATTCTCTTGTTCTTCCCTTGATCATTGTCCAGCACTCCCAGATGCTTTTGTAGTACCTGTTCAGCATCTTCCAGCCTTTATACACTTCCACATATTCTTGTCAGGTCTTCTTATCTTATAATAATTGAACATTTAACTTCCACATATCGTTCCTCACCTTCACTTTTTTCTAAACTCACTTTTATTCTCAGCATCTGGTGATTGTTGGAGGTCACTTATATGATCTCCTTCTTTCCAAACCCTAGCCTATTTAATGTTAATACAAAATAAATCCTCAGCACCTGTCTCCCACTTGGTTCCATCCTCATAATCACCTTCTCACCAGCCCATCCAACTTTTAAGTTTCTCTTATTATATTAATCATTACTTTTGATGAACTGTCTAGCTCCCATTCTCCTCTATCTCTACTCCCGTCCCTTCCTCAATAACATAATGGAAATCCCCTGCCAGAATTTGCTGCCAACATAGACTTCATAAATTTCATAGACATTTGGGCTGGACCTCACGAGATCACTGGGTCCAGCACCCTGCCCAAGGGGCAGGAAGTTGGCTGGGGTCAAATCACCGCAGCAAGATAAGCATCCAAGTATTTCTTAAAGACATCCAGAATACGTGCTTGTACCACTTCTGGGGGGAGTCTATTCCAGACTTTAAAGAGTCGGATGGTAACGAATTTTTTCCTTATGTCCAGTCTAAAATGGTCTTCCAGGAGTTTGTGACCATTAGATCTTATCTTCCCTTCGGGCACACTGGTGAACAGATGTTCTCCCAGTTCCTAATGTGCACCCCTTATATGCTTATAGGCTGCCACCAAGTCACCCCTGAGCCATCACCCCAGAGCCTTAGCTTCTCCAGGCTGAAGAGTCCCGTGCCTCTCAGCCTCTCCTCATAAAGCCTGTTCTCTTGACCTGTATCATGTGTGTGGCTTTTCTCTGGACTCTCTCAAGCTTTGCTACATCCTTTCTAAAGCATGGAGCCCATAACGGGATGCAATACATAACCTTCTCGGCTCTAATACAAAATTTCTCAAGACTTTTAGTTAGGAGAGGCAAGAAGGATATCCAAGTGTTCCACTTTAACATCGAAAACTTCAAACTATATTTTCTCTATAAATTCACATGTATTCACAGTCCAACTTCTCTATCCTCCTTCCCCTTTTAATACTGCTCATACTGTCAGGCACAGATTATCTGCCATTCCATCTTTTGCTTCTTCCCATCTCCTTTCTCTTTGTGTGTCTGGCTTATTCCTCCCAGTAGTTTTCTTCCCACCAATCACTATTTCCTTCATCATTTCTGTCTTCTGACCTCATCTCCTCCTCTTTTTGTCCACACTGTAGGAGTGGGAAGGGGAAAAATTCAAGGCAAACCTCCAATTAGATTCTATACCTAGAAAATTATAACAAATTTATAAATTTTCCATATATAGAATCCAATAACTGAGAGGCGGGGGATTGTCTTGTATTTGAGTAAATCTATATTAATAAAAGGGCCTGTGTGTGTGTGTGTGTGTGTGTGTGTATATGTCAGCGCCATAACTCCAAGACCATGATACCTAGAGACATGAAACTTTGCATGTGTACTAAGGGGACCCAGGGGGTTACTGCACTGGGGTACTATTTTTTTTATTTGGCTAAAAAAAAATTTCACCGATTTTTTCATCTATACTGCATAACCCCCTGTGACAGGTCAGCTCCAGGAAACAGTAAAAATTTGCATGTGCAAAACATTCTTTAGCAAAGCTCAAAGCTCCTGGCCAAGGTCAACCAGTACAGCTGGAAAAGGCTTCGCATTTAGGAGTATTCCCTAAGGGCTGTGGTTGGGACTGGTTAATGGGACCTGGAAGCACCCACAGGTGGAGTCAGGACTTAAAGAAGGTCCAGGGAGAAAACTGTACTGGGCCTTCTCAGGGACTGATTAGGGGGTTGTGAGAGGCATTCCCTGTAAGGCAATCTACAGAAAGAAAACTTGCCAAAAATCAACTTGCAAAAGCTTCAGGCAGAGAAGCTGAGACTCCAGAGCAGCAAATTGCAAGCTGACAAACAAACAGAGCAGCAATGGCTGCAGCCAGAAACCAGCCCTGGAGGGAAAAAGAAAACTGCATTCTTCTACAATCCAGCCTTGGATTATGGTTCTGATCCATTAGTTACAATTGGCTCAATGGTGACTTCTTGCAGCCACTGCCTTGCAATGAGATGGAGAGGAGAAGCTCCAGGGACATGCTGCAACAGTGGCAAGGTTCAGCTGCCCCAAATGAATGATCCTCCTGAGCCCCTTCATACATTGGTGAACAGGCAACACTCCAGATGCACGTCATTTCCAAAGCAATGTTAGAAGATACAACTCATGCTTCCAAATGACATCTTCTGGCACCACAAAAGACGTCAGAGAATCTGGCTACATGCCCACATTGAAAGTGCAGGGCCAAGTTTATCATCAGATTAGCAGTCTGATATCACTCCCAAATGAAGAGCCCAAATTCCTGCAGATCTACTTCATGGGTGACAATATAAAGCAGTCTGAACAGCATTGCAACAATGTGATTCAAGCCAACCTGCAGGTGGTGTTGCAGTTACAAGACATGCTACACAAGGAAAACAACTATGTTCACAGTTTCAAGTGCGTCATGGAGAAGATGACTCCAGAGTATAATGTTGTCATTCATGCAGACAAAACTCCAGCTGGTGAGCATGAGTGGCTCTTCAATGCACCCACAACATCAGAAGTGGCTGTCATTCTGGCTGGTGAACAACATGGCAACTGAGACATCATGTTGCAACTCAGGAGCAACTTCCTCCAGAGAATTGCTGAGACACACCAGTTATATGATGCACTTCAGAATCCACTAATTTTCTGGCAGAGTGATAATTGCTACCATTTTGAACTGCAACAAACAAACCCAGCTTCGGGGCTGCCAACTCAAAAGAATATTTCTGCCATGGACTTTTATGCCTACAGGATGATGCTGTGAGCTAGAAGTTTCAATCACATCTTGTGATGCAAAGATCTCTTCCACCAATTTGCTGTGGAAATGTATGCCAGAACTGAAGCAGAAAGGTTGAGATTCACTTGAATGAACCAAAAGAAACTCAGAGTTGAAAACTATGTTCACCTCAGGGATGCCATGAACAAGGATAGAGATGCTGCCAATGTTGGCCAATCGGTCATCTTGCCTTCCAGTTTCACAGGTGGGCTTTGCTATATGCATGAGCACACTCAGGATACCATGACATATGTGAGAAACTATGGTTGACCTGATCTCTTCACCTGCAACCCAGCTTGGGTGGAAGTGGCTAATGCAATGATGCCAGGCCAAAAACCATAGGAGTGACATGATTTGTTGGCAAGAGTATTCCAACAAAAAGTGAAGGCATTAATGAATCTCATCAACAAGGGAAAGATTTTTAGAGTCATTCAGTGCTACATGTACACAATTGAGTGGCAAAAGCATGGCCTGCCACATGCCCACAGCTTATTAGTAGAGGGAAATAAGATAGAATGAAAATATTTTGTTTATAAAACATTACAATGTGATTACTGCAACCTGTGTGAAGCCAGGTACTTTGGCTACTACGGTATAAAGTAATGTTATAAAAACATATATATCATATTTCATGGTGTATAAGTTGAGTTTTAAAGCCCATTTTTTACGTCTTAAAATTTAACCCCAACTTATACACCATATCAACATCCACTGTGAGCAGTGCCAGGCTTGGTGCTCGAATTATACCAGCCCCTGCATGCCTTCACCCCCCACGTGCCCAGCCCACAGAGGACACATATCACAGTACCACTCGCAGAGGATGGAGCTGGGCTCGGCGCTTGGCTGGCATGGCCCCATTTCCTGCGAGCAACACTGCCTGGACTGTGTCAGCTGAGTGCTGAGCCTGGTGCCACTCACAGGGGATGGGGCCATACCATCCAAGTACAAAGTCTGGCCCTGTCTGCTGAAAGTGGTGCTGCTGAGCACTGAGCCCAGCCTCATCCCCTGCAAGGTGTACTAGGCTCAGTGCTCAACTGGTGCAGCTAGGCTTGGCACTTGGCCATGCCATTTGCAGAGGACAGGGCTAGGTTTGGCACTTGGTTGGCACGGCCCAGGCAGTGTCAGTCACAGGGGATGAGGCCATGCCAGCTGAGTGCTGAGCCTGTGCCCAGCCCACAGTTAAGGCATACAGGGGCTAGTATAAGTCGACACCATATTTCTTATCCAAATGTTAGGTTGACTCATGCACTGGATCTATGAAATGCCTAACTTTTTGGATCAGAAAAATAGGGTCAACTTATACACTGTGGTGACCTATACACCATGAAATACAGTAGAAAATAATTTGGCATCTTATTTTAAAAAATTTTCGTAGAAGCAGCCAACAGTCTTGTAAAACAAATTGGGTAAGACATGCAATTAACACATTTTTCTATTAAAGAAACAACAAAAAGTATTTATTAATAAAATCTTGTATTGATTGCAAATGAAACTCTTTTCTAACCATTTCTTGCTTTTCCTTTGGCAAATATTTATTTCTCTACTCAGCCAACTATGTTTCCAAAAAATGTGAGAATAATAATTTTTTTTTTGTTTATTTTACCTAGAATTTGCCACCATTACAGTGCTGAATGGTGTGGTACACCACAGGTATCCATCATGAATTCAGTGGGGACC
Source organism: Crocodylus porosus (assembly GCF_001723895.1). Lineage (NCBI taxonomy): Eukaryota > Metazoa > Chordata > Crocodylia > Crocodylidae > Crocodylus > Crocodylus porosus. The sequence goes on along the minus strand of NW_017728918.1, from coordinate 98,119,226 downwards.
ATCAGCTAGATCAGTGATTCTCAGCCAGGAGGCTACAGTACCCAGGGGTGTCTTGAGATCCTTTCAAGAGTGCTACAGGTTGCCATACAATGTTAGCAGTGTTTGGAGTACAAACATAATTCACAAGATAAGCCCAGAGTTTTCAACCAGGGGTCCAGGGTCAAAAGCATTCAGACTTCTCGTGATCTGAGTTCTTGGAACAGAACAATTGCTGTATTATTTTTCTGTAGTCAAAAAGTGAGTGAAAGCTAAGAGCTAGCATTTTCCAAGAGGGCCTCCTGCTTATCAAGGGGTGCTTCAAGCTTCTCAGGGGTGCCTTGAGTCTAAAAACATTGGGAACTACTAGGGTAGATTTTCCTAAGGGGAAAATTCAAACCAGAAATTTCTGGCTTTATCTTGTGAATCATATGTAGGTGAAACAATCTTAAAAGTATCTCACAACACCCCAGGATCCAGAGCACCTTGGCTGAGAATCACCGAACTACGTCCAAAAGGAGTTGTTCCTCGCTGACTTGTTACCCTAGTTGTTTCTTATCTTAGTTTATGCTCAGAATTATTTCTAAGTATAAAAACATGGTTCTGAATGATTGTAAAGACCACATGAAATCATTGTGCAACATAAGGATTCTGTTCCAAGACAAGTAGTGTTGCACTGAATGGTAGCTGTACAATACAAGTAAGTACATGCAGGAAATCATCCATCTGCAGACTCTGGAATGAGATCAGCGCAGTTCTGGTCTGTGACTCAATGCGGCTATTTCACTAGGCTCCCCACAAACCATCTTCTCTTGCAACAATTCTTCTATTCACTCAATTGGTCTGCTGAGGAAGGTTTTTAATAAAGCCTCAGAGAGCAACCTAAGCAGAGTGGTCTCCTGTTCGTATTCATCACAAGCACACGTGTTAGTGGTGAATGATGTCACTCAGCCCACTGGGAAAGTTCCAGTCTGCTAGTTCTGCTTAGTTGCAAATCAAGTGCCAAGAGAAAATATGTAGTGTGGGACAGAACAGTACAGTTTGAGCAGAATATATAAAAACATTTTGACTACTATTTGGAGACTATTCTTTAACCCTGCATCTTTCTGTCCTGGATTCACTGCATTATTTTATGATCCCTCTACACTTCTCAGTCTTCATCTGATACAACTATCCTAACAGAACCACTGTTTTGTGACTCAGCCCCAGAGAAGTCGAGCCCCATTTGTCAATGAGAAAACTGACTTCAGTGAATTAGGATGTTGCTCCTGATTTATCAGTTTCTTTCGTAAATAGTAATAGTCACATTGCATCTAGTAGTGGTAGGAGAGGAGTTATTGCCAATGTTCTCACACAACAGCCACATCAGGTTGAATTTTAATTTCCAGAAAGCATACATTCTGTCTACACACCTCTCTCTAAATTGTTTCTTCAGATGTGTCCGTAATTTCTTCAATCTATTAAATCAACACCTCATAATCAACTATAACAGGGTGCTGGAGGCTCCTGTTACTTCAAGGTGAGAAGCTGCAGCAAGAAGTTTTCCCTTGGTGGGAGAAACATGAGCCTTGATTAGCTGGCTGCAGGGGGATGGGCAGCCAGGGGGAAACCAGACGCAATCAGGCCACCTATATATGTGACAGACTTTGATTAATTGAGCCTTCTGTGAGCCCCACAGCCCCTCTGTGAGCCTACTGGACCATGCTAATTAGTGTGCTACAGCAGCCTCTGTGTATTCAGCATCCCCCCATTTCAAAGTGGCAGTAGGGGTACTTTTACTGAAACTCGTCGAACACATAAATACATGTGAATACAGGTGGTGCTGTGGGCACTTTACTTAGAGAAGATCTCAGAGCCATTCTAATTAAATAGTCCCATCCACCCCACCCTGGAGCACAATTATAGATGCCCAGAGTGCCTGTTGCAAGTTAGTTGCTCTGTAATAGCACAGTAGTGCAGATTCCTGTTACAGGGAGCCAGGGTATTGCTAAAGCAGTCAGAACAACAGTTGCAAGCTGCTCAGGAGCTAGCCATCAGGTCTTAATTTTAAACCCCTGTAAGTGACTGGACGACCACCTGACTGGAAGGGGCAGGGCTTAAGAAGTATATAAGCCCAGGACCTTAGCCAAGCAGACAGTGGGCGCATCTACACAAGACACTAACTGAGCAGTAGCCACCCTAAATAAATGCATTCTGGTGCTACTGTGCCATAGTGCAAGTAACCGTGAATTGATTTAGTAAGTGGTTAACTTGGGGTTAACGTGCAGTAACTATGGTGCTTAATGAACATGTAGATGTAGCTGTTGGCTCTGGGTTCAGGACCCAGATGCCTTGTTCCTGATGACGCCTGATGACTCTTTATCCATGGCTATTGCTGATTGGTATCTCTCTGTGGTTATTATACTATCCACATCCTGTTCAGTCAGCATATTCCAAGCCCATCACATGCACACCACTACCAAAAAGGGAATTTTAAGACCCTGTCTTCAGCCTTGTGAGCTGGTGCCATATATATCTACCTATAAGCCAATTCCCCAAAAGCAAACCTTTAAATACCATTTTTAATCCATCAGCACCCAGACTGTCCATTCAGGCTGCAGAAGGAACAGCTCTGCAGCAAGATGGCTGTTTTTGGATGACAGCTGCAATCCTGCTATGCCTAGAAAGTACGGAGCTGAGGGCTGGCAGGGGACTAGGAGTCAGGATGAATAGGGGTTTTGGTATACATCCAGTGAGCTAAGAGCTTTTTAATTTAAAAAACAGAGTACTTATGTTTTTTGCTTGCTTCAACAGTGGGCAGGGTGTGACTACTAGAGGAAGTCCAAGATCACAAAATGCCAGGGGGCACAAGAGGGCTTGCACCTGCCCAAGCTCCAATGGTACTTGAAGTACACAAGGAGGTTTGGGCCATGCCAGGGGCTGGGCTCAAGGTGAAGACAGGCCACAAGAGTCAAAGACCACAAGAGTCAAAGCCTAGGTGAGAGAGAGAGGGAGAAGAAGGGAACCCTAAGGCCAAGAAGGTTAGGGCCAGAGCCTGATAAAGGCAGCAACAAGGCCAGGGGCCCAGAGCCTGATAGGGTGAGATAGAGGCTAGAGCCCAGAAGACAGGTCCAACACAGTGGGCCTAGGCAAGGGGAATCAGCAAGAGAAAAGGGATATAGGCCAAGAAGGCTGGGGCCCCAACAAGGGTGTGGAGCACTGAAGTGGCTGGACATTGGCTGCAAAGCAAAGTGCCTGACCTAAATATTAACTGCTAACATCTGTGAGGCATGGGCATGACTATGCTAGAAGTCACTAATTGCCAATAATGCAACAGTTGCCCTAGGGCACAGTTGGTCCAGGAGGGACCATTTAGCTTGACCAGCTAGATTGGGGCCAGCAGGGTCCACTGCTGAATACAGTACCACAGAGAGCTCATTTTGGGCTCTGGGGCAGCCTGCCTTTTTACAATTAAGTTAGTCCAAAAAAGGCCTGGCAAGTGGGAAATGGAAAAAAAATCTAGGGAGCTGGAGTGGGGCAGGAGCTGCATGGCTACTAGGGGGCATTATGGCTGCCCCTAGGGGGCCTAGATCTTACTAAATCAACCCTGATCAGTTAGGGGGATATATGTCTTTCTGCTTTTTTGTTTTTTCATGGAAGGGAGAAATATTTAGCAGTCAACATATGCAAATCCAACAATTGCTATAGATTTTTTAATAAAATTTTGGGCAGGAAATAAATAGATGGTTTTATTTTTATTGACAAGTTTCTATGTTATTGAATTTTAGTATTAATAAGGTTTTTTAATTAACATTCAAAGCCATATTTTAGGTGACATATTAGGTACATTAAACTGCTTATATCAATATTTTGCTCTTTGGATTTATAGTCATTATTAAAATCCATCCATATCACTGTAAATGAGCAGAGGCCTAGAAATTCCAAACAAATGAGATTTCTAACTAAAGATTTCTTTGCTATAGTTTATACATATCTACCATTTAATGTAAATATACTGAAATAAAATTCTTAAGAAAACTTGGCATTAAAACTTCCCCTAAGTACTTGAAAAATTCCTAGCTTGAAATTGTCATTTGTCTGCCACAGTTGAAAGGCCATTACATTTATAATATAAACCACAACATTAAAAATAAAGGCACTAAACATTTATAATACAATATGGATTCTTTTTCACATTTATCTTACTGACTATATGAGTGTCTGTGGTAATTCTTTTTAACTTCTAGTAATATTTATTTCATTTTAATTTTTCTTTTTAGTTACTGAGACTGTTTTTCTTATTTATTTTTTCCCCATATTCTCTTCTCAATTCATTTATTGTTAGTGGTTTTAATATGAGGAATTTTTTTTGTCTTATAATGCCTCTCGCATAAGTTTTGTCTTCCTGTTGGGAACTCCTGAGATGTACAACTCTGATAAACAATGAGCCATTGTTTGCCCAGTTCACTATCTTCTTATTATCTAGGTTAAATGGGGGCACCAGGAGGCAGAGGTAGATTAATACACAGACCCAGGGGCCCTGCCAATCAGGGACCCCTGGGGAAAAATCTCTAATGCTACTAATGTCAGGAGGTACTGATTCTGGTGGGTGTTTTGATGTGGGGGGGTCCCAATCCTGGGGTGTCCATATCCAGGGGCACTTGGTGGGGTGGTAAGGAGCACAAGGCATAGACTGGCATAATCCAGGGTATGACACAGCTCAGCCAAGGGACAGGCAAAAGGCCAGAGCAGCTTGCCCACATGGAACCCAGTCTATCCCATGGCCTCTACCCATGCCACCGCTGCTGCCAACCCAGGCCTGATCCCAGCCCCTATCCCTACACGTCAGCAAGCAGCCACTGCAGGTTACCTCTGATGGTAGTTGAATCAGTGTTGGGGGCCTCCAATCAGGTGGGGGGGGAGGGTTGGAGGACCCTCCAATTTTCTATTTGCCCAGGACCTCAATAAATCTTAATCCACCAATACCAGAGGGGTTGGAAAATTTTCTCTTTAATGATTCCTCAAAACACAGTTTGTGTTTCACACTTCTTTACAGTGCTTAGCCTCCTGGCTGGGCCTGTCAGCCAAGATGCCAGTTGCAATTTTTTTTGTGAAATGGACTTTTGTCTGCTAGGAACACAGTTCATAACAGCAGTATATCTTCCATCAGATAATTATCATATTAAATAATGATTTTGGTTTACTCCTTGTCTGAAATAAATTCAGACCTGAAAATTAGATCATAAAGAGTTATTAGAACCTTACCATACACAAGTTCTGTACAGTCATCCCAGTGGTGTTCATTCTAGATTTAAAGGCAGTCCCTTGATATGAAGATAATAGTCTCCCAGTAGACTTGGAAGAATATTGATGACTGAAGTAGTTTTCAGAATAATTTAGTCATTTAACTGTCAAGAAACAACTTGAGAACTAAATAGAGAAATTTTGAATTTAAAATATGAAGCTAGAAGCGGCCACCTATGTCAGAAGTCTCTTCGATTCCATGTCATATATCCCTTCATGCAATGATATTGTTCTGTCTTAAAGCAGGGGGGTTGGATTTTTTTGCTTCCTATTTCCAGACTTTTCCAAAACCTTGCTGCTCTGATATTCAGACAGTGTTTTCTAATTTTCAGCCTCGATTTATTGTTGGCCATTTTATACTCTGTAATGTTTGCTCCAAAATTGTCCTTTACTTCATATATTTCCTTTCTCTTTGTGGTATTTACCCTCTTTCATAGATTCATAGATTGTAAGGGGCCAGAAGGGACCTCAGAAGATCATCGGGTCCAACCCCCCTATACCAAGCAGGAAAGACAACTGGCATCAAGTGACCCCAGCAAGGTGACCGTCCAGTTTCCTGTTGACTGGCACATCTAGGAGTATTTGGGCCTCACCAGTATTAACAGCATTTGTTCTACAACCTAGTTGTATTTATCTCTAGAACACATTAAATTTCTCATTATCTATATCTCAACCCAGCAAGGACATAGCTATAAAAGACTCCCAGTACATATTTTTTTGAAGTCTACCTTTGAACCATTTTATTATTGTTTGGATTTGAACTAGTGATAGAGAAGCCATGTTCTCTATTATCAACCTGCTGAGTTTGAAACCTCCTTTACCATCCTTCAACAAAGTAATTTGACCCAAACAAAAATCTGTTTTACCCATGTTTCTTATTTATCATATCATTAACACATTCAGTGTTATCACCCCAGTTTTACATTTATTTTTGTCTTTTCAGAATAGTGTATACCATTTAATCCTGTTATACCAGTCATTATTGCTCAGTATGTTTGTGTTATCCCTCTAATAAACTGCTTCACCAGTACTTTTAGTTTTTATTTTGTCATCCCTACTTCTTACATTAATGTCCAAATATTCTTAGTATTCCTATCTGACCTTATCCAATTTCTGATCCTAGTGTTTTTCCAATTTGATACCATATCCCAAGGCAGACACAGCAAACTTGTCTCAAAAGGTATTTATTTCCTTAGTTGTATATGCCTTATATTTTCTTTCAGTGGTGTTCATTGAGTTGATGTGTTGACAAAAAGTCTGAATACATCCCTTTTACTTCCTGTAACTAGCATGGATTGAATCCAGTATATTAGCTCTTTTTACCTGAAAATTATACAAGTAGGTGATCTATTTTGTACCTGTTTCACTACTCTGATTTCCAAGGGTTGCAAAGCAGCATTTCAGGTGGTACATATCACTATAATTACTGTGACCGTCTGTAACACCGCAATCCGGCGATGTTCCATACGATATAACCAACCTATTCACATGTACTTTGAGTTTATTTTCAGTTTGTTATTCTGCCCCTCTATAGGATGTATCCTTTGTATTAGGGAGACACACCTTCTATGTTTGTGGCTGCAGCCCTGTTTATTTTCCTTGGTGCACTCCCATTAGTTTTCATTTTTCACTTTTATGCTGTACCTCATTGACAATTCACCAGGACTGCCTTTTGTTGCTTGTTATAGGACTTCAATCCTACCTTTTCTTTTTTTTTTTTAAGATTTATGCTTTCTCTGAATGGCTTCATTCCAGTTTCTGTTATTAGATTAACATATACTCCTGTGTCTGTTTCATAAGTTACATGCAGGGCATGTATGAATATTTTTGAGCCATTATTTTTGCAGCTTCTTTCTTTCTTACGTGTCTATGAACATTTCCTAACCTTCATCAGAAGGTGAACAAATTCTCCCTTTAGCCAAGGTACTTGCATACTTAGCTCATACAGGCAGAGTTGTGCTTGCTGTAGTTTATATGTATGTGTCCAAAGTGCTAAGCACTGCTTGGCATGCTGTTTTTTCTACGTGGAAAACAATGGCAAAAGGAAAGTTATCCTTGTTTGTTTAGCTGGTGTGTTTACAGATATAGGTTCTGCACTTCTCTCTTATTTTGTATGCATATATTCAGCTGCTTAGCACTTTTCAAGTGTCAGGTCCATGTCCTTGAGTAGCATTTAACAAACATTACTCTTCAATCCCAATTGTTTTTGTTTTCACCTGAGGGTGACTTTTAATATTCCAAATTCAAAAGAACATATTTTTCTACATTCACTCTGCCTTAAACTCTGTTGTTGTTCTTTTGTTTGTTTGTTTCTGTCTCTTTTTTTCCTTGTGGATTTCCTGTATTATAAAGGAAATATATCTTTCATAAATCAATTTTTTCTATGAATGCAGTGATCCTCAACCTGCATCACCACCCTCAGGATGAAATGATTCATATGTACCCAGTGCTTCTACACTAACCGCCATCCAAAACAGTGTCATTTTGGCTCATTTTTTATTTTATTAGCCTTTTTTGATTTCCTACACAGTTCAAATTGCCATTTGATGCTTTTCCAGGATTTCAAATTCAAAATTAGGTTACCATTTGGTATATCTGTTTTCCACCCGTATTTGTGGCAGTAAAACCTGAAATGGGGTGCATGGCCAAACCACTAGGTTAATACATTTGTCTCCGTCTAGTGACTGGGTCCAGACACTATACAAGCCTGACCACTTTGTTTAGGTAGAGCAGTTCTCCCTTTTTTTTAAGTGACAGAGACTTGAGTTCTGGTAGTAAAAAAAACCTGAGCATGAGCCCTGCTGATAACAGTGAGATTTGTAGGCATATACTGGAGGAAAAAATTGCAGCAATATTTCTGAGTCATTTGTCCAACTCTGTTGATTTCATTATAAGCTTTACAGTATTTGACCATACACATAGAGACAGCGAGAGAGACAGGAGACAGAGACACGCACAGAAAGAAAAGAATGTTTATAATTTTCTCAATATAAATGGTCTTGTTACAATGATGTTCCTACAGGATAGTGAGGTGATTACATGTGAGAGAAACTACCAGGCTAAATCCTAATGTTCCTCACTCGTTTTTGCATTTGCCTTATTTGGATACACTCCTGTTCAAGCCCATGCAGTGAAAGGACTTTGGGGTTTAACCAATCAAGGATAACATTTCAGGGTTTCATATTTTCAGGGCAATACCCCTGATTTTCCTTAAGACTCAGTCCTGTATATGGTAATGATACTTCTTTTTCCATCCTGGCCACAAGACGCTACCATGACTCATAGAAAGTGCTCTGACTGGCTTCTGTGCTTTCCATTTGAGCACCATGGACATAAACTGCCAAGTGTGGTTTTGCCTGGAGATCCTTCTCATTTCACTCAAACTGTTCATGTGGCAATACTTTAATAAGAGAAGACATCTCAAGAAGAGCAGTTATTAACTATTTATGAACTGTGTCATGTATACCAGGTACAGCTCAGCAGAAGTGCCATTATTCCTGGATCTGGTATTCATGGAACATCTGAGAACACTATTGTCATACAGGACCCGAGTAACAAAATGATCAGGGTAAACTAATGTGCCTGTGGCAGCCTGGCCTGCTCTGGACAAATGTTTTAGCTCAACCGTTTCTTCTGTAACATCAAGACATCAAGTCCAAATGCAATGTAATACAAATCATAAAGGTGGCCAGTTTACTAGTAGGGACATTAGCATTTTTGCCACTCACAGAAGGAAGAATTTGCTTGAGGAAAGCTATTTCAATGCCCAGAACCAATGAGCAATTCCAAGGGACTAACCTGACCGTTTGGAAGCACATAATGTTTTCCTCTTCCTTTCAGCATCACCTCTGCTCTTCGTCTATTTACTGGTTTCTGTCAGACACTTAAGACTACTGGTGATCAGATTTAGGAAACAGTGAGGTGTAAAGAAAGCTGTGGTGATGTGCACATTCTGATATGTGAGATCTTGAGTCTCATGATTCCCTCCAATGGTTGCCAATGTTTTTATGCAAATGTTGAATAAAAGGAGTCATTGTAAAAAAAAACCCCAACATGTTGGAACCGTTCTGACTATAAGCGTACCTGTCTGAGTCACTCAGGATCACTCTTACTATTTTACAGTTTGTTGGATGTTCAGGCTGAACACTGTGAAAGAGGAGGAACGTTTCTTGTTCTGGGTTCAGTGAATGGGTCTTGTAGTCAGCAGAGATCAGCCCAAAGCTCTTCACCTTCTCTTGTGAAGTAGGCTGACAGCACTGTTGAGCATACAAAACTGCATCCTGGGTTATTGTGAAACAGCCCAGAGAGATGACGAGAATTGCTGTTCTGAAAAATTCTGGCAGGGGCCTAGTATTTAGTTTAGAAAATAATAAGTGATCAAACGGATGAACTGTGGTCCAGAAAGCATTCATTGAAGAAGGTAAAATAACTAATGAGATGCATACAAAGTAAATACAAAGTCTTAGGCAAAACTTTAAAGGGCACAAGTTTGGCAATGCTGTATTAGCTGAGAAATGACGGATAGATTTGTCGGTGTTAGGAGAAGCTAAAGGGAAGAATGTCTCAAGGAAGCCAGAAATCTGTGTTCTGGAGAACTTATGTTGTTACTATTTAACATTTTTATTGCAGCAGGACTTATAGGTCATGATATAATAATAGCAATAATACTAATATTTATTATGATGGTTTAATTATTTATTTATTGCTGCAGAAATGCTTAGGAGGCCCCAGCCATGGACCAGAAAAGTGAGGTAATTCAGGGTCAAACTGAAACAATATTCATCTGTATCACGGACAGTACTCTTAACCTATCTGCAGTGTGATACTTCTTGTAGGCACTGAAGCAAAGGAAAGTTAAGGAGATATTTGAAAGAGGACAATGAGCTTATCTTTGCGGACGCTTCTGGGACAACCCTTCCTAGAATGAGGGATAACACTAGGATATACAGAAAAGTGACTTTTAAAAATCTAATGTGGATGGTGAAAGATAGTGTCATGGGCTGATCAGAAGTAGGAATCAAGCTCTCAAAACCTACTCAAATTGAGGACGCAGACAGCTGATTTTGCAGGTAGTTCATTGGGCTAGCACCATTTTTGTGGGCTTACTGCAATAGACCCCTCCATGCCTTTGGCCAAGGGGCCTGAGTGGCTCTGCCCTTGCTGCTGATTGGTTGAGAGGGCTGTCCAATGAAACAGCCCCATCCCTCAAAGCTGATTGGTGGGAAGGGTTGGGACCTCATGATTGGCTGAGAGGGTTCCCTATCAGCAGCAAGGGGTGGGATGGCATCCACTTTGGCTGCTCCCCTTCATGCTGGCAGCCCCCCTGGCAGATTGTGTGGCTGGGGTGCAGTGGCCATAAAGACAGCATTTTATTTTTAGTAAGGGTTTTGTGGGGGGTGCGGATTTTGCGGTCATAGCCTGGTTTCATGATTTCTGCAGAATCTGTGAGATTTCAAATTAAATAGGTCCCTAATGATAGATAGGGTGAGGGAAGCTATAAAGGGCATTGATAGTAATGGCAAGCAATTTGTTTCATGAGATAAAGAAGGGGAGCAATTAAAAAATTGTAAAGAAAGGGGTGACATGGTTAATGTAATAGGCTGGGAATATGATGTTTTCCATAGCCTTTTGAATGAATATGAAATAGATCAGAACTTCATTAGTCAAGGCCAGAGAAAAATGAGAAGCAAACAAAGGCAGTATTTTAAGGATATTATGCAGAAAAAGCATGCAAAACTTTGACATAATCTGAAGATCTAGCATATGTCTGAGTAAAATATAATGACCAGGTTGCAGGACTGAATAGGAGGGAGGACTATGACATTATCCACAGTATGTTATTGTGTGCTAGGTACTGTACAAACATATGTTAAATGGCAACCCCTGTTATGAAAAACTGTCAATCTAAAAGGCAAGACAGGACAGGTATAGCAGACAAAATAAACGAACGGGTAGGATGGTTGTTTTTGCACAGCAAACTCCTTATGTAATTATTAGACAAGATCAAAGTAATTGCATTGCACCATATGCAGTTTTTACACTTCCCTGCCTACATCTGAAGCAAGAAAAAGGAGACAAGAATCTGAGTCATTTTGTTTTATGGCTGTATTCGATGTCTTCACTGTCTTGTCATATATAAGCAAATATTTATGTGTTTGCATTATCGTAAGCAGACTAATGTCAATAGTTTTCTTTTAAAGTGTTATCAGTGACTGCATCTACACAAAATGCCGACTGTGCAGTCATTACAGCTCAGTCATTTAGTACTCTACAAGTACTTGTTTAAAGAAGTACTAAATGACTCAGGTTACTGTGCAGTAGCACTGACAAATTATTTTTTTGTGACGCTACTGTGCAGCAGCCTGAGACTACTGTGTAGTAGTATGCATTGCAGTGTGATTTCTGCCATGCAACACTACTGTGCAGTAGTCTCAGGCTAGCGTGAAGTCAACATCTTGTGTAGATGCGGCCAGCATGTTGTGTACTCGTGTGTGTGAGAACATTTTTTTTTTAGTAATGTGTGAAGTAAGAATTCTGCAAACATCCCAAATTAAGGTCATAACTGTATACATGATGCCATCAGTGTGTCCTGAGTAGTATGGGGCAATAACAGGATATTGAAGCATGAGTAAGTTAAAAGTATTTTAAAGGTCAGGAAGTTGATAATGGAGCACATGGCTTCTCTGTCACTAGGTCCAATCCAAAAGATAATAAAATGGTTCATAAACACATGGGCCTGGAAGGGACCTCAAGAAATCATCTAGAGGGATCAACTGTACCTGGATCATCTCTGGTAGAGTTTGTCTGTTTTTTAAAAGCTTCCCTTGAAGGAGATTCTACAAGCTCCTTAGGTAATCTATTCTAGTGCTTAACTAGTCTGACACTTGGAACATCTTTTCCTAATATCTAAGCTATTTTTGTTGTTGTTGTAAATTTAGCAAATTAATGCTTGCCTTGCCTCCAGTGGATATGGAGAACAGTTCATCACTGTCCGCTTAATAAAAACTTTTTACATATTGGAACACTATTATCATGTTGTCCCTCAGTCATTTCTTTGTTAGACTAAACAAAGCTTGCTTCTTTCAACTTTTCCTCATAGAACAAGATTTCCAACACATGTATTTTTGTTGCTCTCTGAACTTTCTCCAATTTATCTACATCTTTATTAATATGTTGTGCCCATAACTGAACAGAGTATTCTAGCTGAAGCCTCATCCATGAAAAGTCCCTAGGTCTTATATCTGACACTGCTTTTAATACATCCTAGAATAACTTTTGCCACATTTGCAATACCACCACACTGTGGACTCATTTAAATTTGGGATGGTCCATTTCTGAAGTCATGCTGCCATGCAAGTTATTCTCTGTTTTGTTTTTTTGCATGTGATATTTCCTTCCTTAGGGTAGTAATTTCAATTTGTCTTTACTGAATTTTACCTTGTTGACCACTTTTCCAGTCTGTCAAGGTCAATTTGAATGTTAATCCTGTGCTCCAAAGTGCATGCAACACCTCCCAATCTGGTATCATCTGCAAACTTTGTAATATTACTTTTGAGTCCATCATCCATGTTATTAATAAAATTATTTAACAGACACAGGCCCTGGACAGACTCTTTTGTGTAGGGTGACCATATGTCCCGGTTTGGCCAATCCTAGATTTTGTAGGCTGCTTCCACTAGTTGGTCACAATTCAAGTGGGAGTCCCAGAATGGCAGGGGTGCAGTCCAATGGGGAGGTAGAGCAGTGTGGTGCTCAGACAGCTCTGCCTTCCTGCAAGAGTGTGCCCAGGCCCATGAATGCTGTCCTCTGCCACTGCCTACAGCAGTGCCATTTATTTAGGGAGAGAAGGGAGAAGGCAGTGTCCCGGATGTCCCAGATTTAGTTATGGTCACCCTACTTTTGGGACCCCAGTTGAAGTGCCCCCCCTTTCAGTGAACCACTGATAACTACTCTTTGAGTACCAATCATATAACTACTTTTTGGTAGTATATTTTCATCTAGAATAGTGGTGTTCAACCTCTTCCTGTAGAGGCATATCATCTAACCTGTGGGTCTCACCATAGGTCTAGAAATTTGGCAGCAGGGGACTGCCACCTCTCCCCTCACTGCCAAATATCCAAGTGTTGTGAGCCAGATGACATAGCCCTATACTCAGTGCCTGGGCCATGAGTGTGGTCTAAAGCGGAGCCGAATCTGGATGTGGAGCTGGATCTAGGGCCTTAATTGATGCATGAGGCTGGGGCCATGTACTTGGCTAGCTTCATGCACATGTCCAACTGCACCCACAGACTGGATCCAGCCTGCAGACTGACTGTGCACTGTTCCTTTGGCCACAGAGTCAAAAGGTTGGGCACTATAGATCTAAACTATATTTCCCTTGTTTGCTTATGAGAATATTATGTAGCACAGAATTATGCACAAAAGCCACCAAGACCCTGGAATATTTCCTTATACATTTCCATTTTGTCCCTCCAAACTTTAGCAACACCTGAAATATCTTTCTTAAAAGAATGAGTGCATTATAACCAGCAATTATAGCTGATTAGAACACATCTTAGAGTCTCTTTTTTCTCCCATCCTTTGTGTTGTGTTTGATTACTGAGCAATACTGTGAAACATCTACAGATTTGTAGAGAAGTAGAGCTGAACAGGACCTCCCAAGGTCATCTCGTCTAACCCTCTACCTAAGGCAGTAACATCTCTGTCCAAACCATCCTATACAAAATCATCATCTAAGCTCTGAGCAAAACCACATAGTCAAGCCAGATAATACACAAGATACAGCTCTAAAAAGCTACAGGTAAAGTGGAGGGGATCATGGCAACCATGATCCTGCTGCAGAAACGTTTGATAAAATACACGATAAAATGATAAAATACACTTGAGAGTACCCAGAAAGATAGTCACGTCCCCCCAGTGCAGAGGTAGATGAAAACCCCCATAGTCCATACCAATCTGACCACATGGTAAAATTCCTTCCTCGTTCCAAATATGGCAACTGATGTGACCCTGAGCAAAGAAGCAAGATCCGCTAGCCAGGAAACTGTCTTTAAGTCCCAGCAGGAACATTGGCACACATTAGTTAAAATCCACAGCCTTGGCTGCAGCCAACACCCAATGTTTCTGAGGAAAATATAGCAGCAGGCAGGGGAAAAAATTCCCTTACATTATGGTGCTACTTAGTGTGAGGACTGGAAGCATCTCCCCTCTCTGGGTTTTGTACCACTTTCATCATAGAAACATTTTAATTGCGTCCGTATCAATTAGATTTACAAGAAAAGAAGTCCTGATTAAATGTCAGAGGCTATCTAGTACTTATCCATTTTGAGGTAACTGAAAGCTCTGCTTGGGTGGGGTTTTCTTACTCATTCAATGTCCAAGTTCTTTACTTAAAAACTGAAGATAAGAAGAATGGCTTGACTGCAGCTAGTGTAAAATCTTGGAATAAAAGTAGAGCTATAGACCCATACAGTCAGACAGTGTACAGATTCAATCCACAAAGTCAGCAAAAGTCAGTCTACTAGTGTAAAGCAGCAGTTCCCAAACTTTGGGTCACAACATCAGTGAATGGGGCATGGGGGTAGGGAGCTGTGGGTTGGAAATGAGGGGCCATGCTGAGGAAATGGGATCATGCTAATGAAATTGGGCCATAAATGGGGTCATGCTGAAGAAAAGTTTGTGAAGCACTGGTGTAAAGGGAACCTGTTTGTAAAAGAGAGAAGTAAAAATGCTCATCCTATTGCCCCTCAGCACCTCATTGATTAAGAGGCTGCCATGGATTTTCAGTGGTATAATGTTCAGCTAGAGAAGCTGCACGTGAACCCTTGGCTCTCCCCTGACCCCACCGAGCAGACCGGTGGGACCAGCAAGTGAAGCCACAGCAGAAAGATAAATGGGCAAGGGGGGGAATTGTGAGAAGGAGCAGCGCCAACTGTAGGGAATCGGGAAGGGTTTTTTCCCCCCTCCCATCCCTATTTAGTGGCGGCAGCCAGGAGCCATGCTCCCAAGCCAGGAGAACAGGCCAGGCAAACAGACGCACTCTTCAGGAGCACACCTGAGTTTGCAAGGCAGTTTGTGCAGGGGGGAGAGAAGCAGGGGGACCTGAGAGTGTACGTGTTGGGAGCCCCTGCCGCGGGGGAGGACTCCTGACAGAGACTTTAGGTAAGTGAATGAAGACGGGGGCAGCAATAGGGGTGGTGACATGGAGTGTAGCCAGGGACCCAGCCTTGGTGTTGCCTCCAGCTCAGAGCTCCTGTGAGGCTAGCACCCAGATGGGGCCTTTGGATGGGTTGGCAACACCTCAGCCCCCTGTCTGTGGCTGTTGCCTGGCAGGGGCTCTGGAGGCAAACCAGGAGTCCCCTCACCTGTCTCATGTGTGCCCAACTTGAGGCCCTGGAGGGGCAGGTGAGGGAACTCCAGGCAGAGGTCAGCAGGCTGCAAGGAATCAGGGCAGGTGAGGAAGAGATTGATGGGTACTTCCATTTACTGCAGGACCACACACCTGGACAGAAGGCATCACAGGAGGCGGTTGATGCAGAAGGATGGAAGACGGTCACCTCCAGATCCATATACTCACAGAACTAGATGTCACACTACTGAAACAACTCTCTCAGTGCAGCGGGGAAATAGGTATGATGCCCTAACATCACTGGGAGAGAGTACAGCAACAGAGGCCATGTCCACAGCTGCTACCAGACAGGCTGAGAGGTTACTGGGCAGCCAAAGGAGAAGTCATTGAGTCATCATGGTGGGCCACTCCTTCCTGAGAGGAATGGAGGGAGCCATCTGCCGCCCAGATCCTACAGTATGGGAGGTATGCTGCCTGCCTGGAGCTAGGATTCAGGATGTCACAGTGACTTTTCCAGACCTAATCAGGCTCACTGACTACTACTCCATGGTCCTCATCCATATTGGAATGAATGATGCAGCCCGGAGTAGTGCAAGATGGGTCATGGCTGACTACATGGCTCTGGGAGACAGGCTTAGAGGCTCAGGGGAACAAGTAGTCTTCTCATTGGTCCTCTTGGTCAATGGCCATGGCCAGCACCACAGCAACTGCATCAAGGAGGTCAACTCACGGCTTCGGAACTGGTGCCACTGTGCGGGGTTTGGTCTTCTAGACCATGTTCCATACTTCTAGGCTAAGACCTTGCTGGGATGGGATGGCCTACATCTCTCTCCAAAAGCTAAGAGTCTGTTTTCTTACAGGTTGGCAGACCTCCTACATAGAGCTTTAAATTAACTTTGACGGGGGACAGGGATGCCGAGTTCAGGATGAGACTGGGTAGGACAAGCCATGAACCGCATGCTGGAAATAATCAGGTAAATACTAAGGGGCCCACTAAGAACCAGGATAGGGGAATACTAAGGGCATCTATTGGGGGGCTTAGGTGTCTCTATACTAATGTTAGAAGTATGGGTAACAAGCAGGAGGAACGTGAACTCCTACTTGCAGACAAAGATCACGACCTGGTTGGGCTAAAAGAAACCTGGTGGAACCCTACCCATGACTGGGCAGTGGGCATTGAAGGCTACAGGCTATACAGGCAGGATGGATTGGGGAAGAGAGGGGCAGGCAATGCCCTATATTTTAGGGAGCATTATACATCCTCTGTAATAAAGATGGAGACAGAAGAAGGTCAAATCAAAGTCCTATGGGTCAGATTACAAGGGGGTAGGGATGAAAGGGACTTGGTAGTGGGGGCCTACTACAGACCCCCATACCAGGAGGAAGAGCTAGGCCTAGAATTCTTGAAACAGCTCTCAAAGGCAGTACGCTCAAAAGATCTAGTTGTCATGGACGTTACCTACAGGTCCTCAACCATACAATAGCCCTTCTCTGAACCCTCTCAAGGTTATCTACATCCCTCTTGCAGTGTGGTGCCCAAAATTAGACACAGTACTCCATCTGTGGACTTACCAATGCAGTATAGAGGTGAATTATCAGTTCCTTAGCCCTGCTTGTGATGCACCTGCTGATGCAAGAAAGCGTGTGGTTAGTCTCGCTTATTACCTTGTCACACTGGTGACTCACGTTCATTTGGTGCTCAGAATGGTACCTTCCAGTGTATAGGTGTGTTCAAGATTCTTTTTGCCCAGATGCAGCACCTTGTATTTATCCTTGTTAAATTGTATCTTATTCTGATGCACCAACTTTCCCAGTCTATCCAAATCTGCCTGAATCAGCCTGACTGACTTCTATCCCAGGGAAGTTCTTAGAAAAGTTTATTAAAGAGGCCATCCTTAATGGACTGGCCGATGCCAACATCTTGAGGGATAGCCAACATGAGTTTGCTGTGGGTAGGTCTTGCTTGACCAATCTCATTTCCTTCTATGACCAGGTGACCTATCACCTGGACAAGGGAGAAGAGATTGATGTCATATATCTTGACTTCAAAAAAGCCTTCTATCTGGTATCCTATGATCATCCCTTGGCGAAACTGGCCAGTTGTGGCCTTGGGTTCACCATGATCCACTGGCTGGGAAATTGGCTCCATGGTCAGACCCAGAGGGTAGTAATTGACGAAGTCAATCGTCATGGTGCCCTGTCACCAGTGGGGTCCCCCAAGGCTCTGTCCTTGAACCCATATTGTTCAACATCTTCATTGATGATGTGGACATTGGAGTCAGGAGTGGACTGGCCAAGTTCACCGATGACACCAAACTCTGGGGCAAAGCATCCACACCTGAAGACAGGCGGGTGATCCAGGCTGACCTTAACAGGCTCAATAAATGGGCGGACGAGAACCTGATGGTGTTTAACACTGAAAAATGTAAGGTTCTCCACCTTGGGAGGAAAAACCTGCAGCACCCTAATAGGCTCGGCAGTGCTATGCTGGCTAGCACTACAGAAGAAAGAGACTTGGGGGTCATCATTGACCACAAGATGAACGTAAGCCTGCAATGCAATGCTGCAGCTAGTAAAGTGAGCAAAAAGTGTGGCCTGCATCCATAGATGCTTCTCAAACAAATCCTGGGATGCTATTCTCCCCTTGTACTCAACCTTGGTGAGGCCACAGCTGGAGTATTGCATCCAGTTTTGGGCTCCACAATTCAAAAAGGATGTGGAGAAGCTTAAGAGAGTCCAGAGAAGAGCCATGTGCATGATTGGAGGTAAGGAAAACAGACTTTACAATGACAGGCTGAGAGCCATGGGACTCTTTAGCTTGCAAAAGTTGAGGCTCAGGGGTGATCAGATGGCCACCTATAAGTTTATCGGGGGGACCACTAGGATCTGGGGGAACGTTTGTTCACCAGAGGACCCCAAGGGATGATGAGGTCAAATGGTTATAAACTACTGCAAGATCGTTTCAGGCTGGACATAAGGAAAAATGTCTTTATAGTCCGAGCCCCCAGGGTCTGGAACAGCCTGCCATCAGAGGTGGTTCAAGCACCTACATTGAACACCTTCAAGAGTAAATTGGATGATTATCTTATTGGGATCCTATGACCCCAGCTGACTTCCTGCCCTTCGGGCAGGGGGCTGGACTCAATGATCTTCCAAGGTCCTTTTCAGCCCTAATTTCTATGAAATCTATGAACTCACTCCCTGCCCTCCAGCATGTTTATTATACCCCATAGTTTAGTGTCATCAGCAAATTTAGACAAGGTGCTTTCAACACCTTCATCCAAATCGCTGATGAAGGTATTTAACAGTACTGGTCCCAGGACAGAGCTTTGGGGACACTACTGCCCACATCCCTCCAGGGAGAAACCGACCCATCCACCACCACTCTCTGGGTGCGTCCCATGAGCCATCTTTTCACCCACCTTACTGTGAGAAAATCCACATGACAGCTACTCAGTTCGCTCATAAGAATTGGGTGTGACACTGAGTCAAAAGCCTTTTTAAAATCCAAGTAGATAATGTCTACTTCCGCTCCTGTATGTAAGCATTTTGTGACCTGGTCATAAAAAGAGACCAGGTTAGTTAGATCTGCCTGCTATAAACCCATGCTGGTTGCCCCTTATCATTGAGTTACCTGCTGGCCACCTGCAAATGTGATCCTTTTTGATTTTTTCTAGGGTCTTGCCGAGAATAGAGGTGAGGCTACCTGGCTTACAATTACCCAGGTTCTCCTTCCTCCCCTTCTTGAAAATAGGAACCACATTGGGCCTTTTCAAGTCCTCTGGGACCTGTCCCAAGTGCCAAGAGTACTCAACCAGTTGCGCCAGTGGTTTTGCTATGTCATCAGCTAATTTCTTTAGTACCTTTGGGTGAAGATTATCGGGGCCTGCCATCTTAAATATGTCCAACCCTTCCAAGTGCCCCTTTACTTGGTCAGTACTAACTGTTGGTGGATTGGTATTGCTCTCACTCTAGACTAATTGGAAGGTGTATTTATAACTGTGTCCAGGAAAACAGAAGCAAATAAATTATTTAAGAGCTCTGCTTTTTCCATCCTATCAGTTATGAGTTGCCCTAGTCCATTCTGTAGTGGCCCTATGTTACTCTGAGCCTTCTTCCTGCTCCCTATGTACTTAAAGAAGGACTTTTTGTTATCCTTAATCTTTGTTGCCAAGTTGAGTTCTGTATCTGCTTTGGGCTTCCTCACTGTTTCCCTGCAAGTGCGAGCCAAACAGGTATATTCCTCCTTGGTGATTGCCCCCTGCTTCCACAGCCTGTAGGCCTCTTTTTTCCTCTGAAGGCTCTCCTGGATTTTCCTGCTCAGCCAAGAAGGTTTTTTGGTTCTTTTGCCTTCCTTTGTGTGTACTGGGATGGTGTCCCTCTGTGTCTGCAGGATCAGTCCCTTGAGGAACTCCCACTGTTCTTGGACTCCCATCTCACAGATGTGATTACCCCTCAGTCCCACCCTAACCAATCTCCTGAGCTCATTAAAGTTGGCCTTCCAGAAGTCTAGCACTCCTGCCCTACTAGTTGTCTTTCCCACCTTACACCAGATAGCAAATCCTATCAACTGGTGGTCACTATCTCCTAGGTTACCTTGTATCTGTAGATCCCCCACCAAGTCCTCCCCTGTGGCCAGCACCAAGTCAAGTAAGGCATCTCCTCTAGTGGAACTTTATACCTCCTGTGTTAGATGCAGGTCCTGTATGCAGATTAAGAACCTACGTGAATTGGCAGACCTGGCCAACTGCTCCTCCCAGCAGATGTGTGAGTAATTTAGTCTGAAGACAGACTGAGGGACCTGAATCTCTTCAGCCTCTGCAAGAGAAGGCTGCGAGGTGATCTTTTGGCTGTCTACAAACTCATCGCGGGGCCAGCAGGGAATAGGGGATACTCTGTTTCCCAGGGCACCCCTCAGGGTTACCAGAAATAACGGCCACAAACTGAAGGAGAATAGATTTAGATTGGACATAAGGAAGAAATTCTTTACAGTAAGGGTTGCCAAAATATGGAATGGGTTTCCAAGGGAGGTGGTTCTTTCCCCTACCTTGGAGGTGTTCAAGAAGAGATTAGACAGGCATCTGGCTGGCGCTACTTGACCCCAGCATTTTTTCCTGCCTGGAGTAGGGTGTTGGACCCACTGATCTACCAGGTCCCTTCCAACCCTAGAAATCTATGAAATCTTTGAAATCTAAGTTCCTACACTGAAATACTATATGTAAGATATGCAGAGGTGTCTGGTGTTTTGTAAACCTGTATGAACCATAATAAATAAGATTTAATTCCAATACAACTGTAAACATACATACCACACGTAGCTCTACACGTATGTTTCTACAGAGATCCTAACACTTTATGATAAATAAATATAAGAACAGCTCAATGGAAGGTAAAAAAAATCCATCACTTTAGAAGCAGAAAATAAATGGAGATCTGATCATCCCTTCATTTATAACATTCTGTATCAGGAGTAATTCTACTGAAGTAGGCAAAATTATATCAAGCTGTAAGTCTCTGCAATGAAAGATTCAAATTCAAAAGTTCTGGGCTGCAACAAAATGCAAAGATTATATTTCAATTAAATTATATTTTTCTTCTAATCTGAGACCTTCCGTGGATCCCAGGCAGTATTAAACTGAAGCAAAATATCTTTAAAACTAACCTTTGCTATACTGCTAGCTGTGGCTCAGTACTGAGGATGTGTACTGAATGAGTATCAAAATAAACTATTGGTGATAGTCTTTTGAATCTATTCAAAATGAAAATATTAGGGACGTTTCCCAGGTATAAAAAATAAACACTGCTGGTTAATGTCCCTGGACCAGAACAACTTGGTTTGAATAAATTTTATTTACACAAGTGCAGGAGATGGCTCCTTTTGCTATTAGATCCATAAAGGTAAACTCTCTTATATAAACATTGGAATCTCATGTTAAAACAGTGAATAATAGTGAATGAAAGCCAAAGATTCTGGTTCAAATACAAAAGCACAGAATTATTTTTAAAAACATAGAAATAATAATTTGCAATATTGTGGCTCTGTTCAAGAATCACAAAGCAGTGTTAAGATATTGATTAATTATATTGCAGAAATAATAGTGTGCATTCAGCAAATTTTATTATCACCATTTTACGGGAGGGTATACTGAGATAAAGAGCACTTCCATGACACGCTCAAGTTTGCATAAAGAAAATTGCAAACAGAACTCTTGGCACACTAGAAAGAGCCACTAGCTTTCTGTAGCCACTAGAAAGAGTTTTCCAAGTATAGTTAGATTAAATAATGAATGCCCAGAGAGACTGTGCATGCCTGAGCATACAGAATGCTGAAGAAGGATGAGAGCTGTAGACTGTAGCAACATATAGACATTCAGTTTCTCCTAGAAGAGTCCAAGAGAACCCATGAATATACACATGTTCAGGATTTTTCTCTTAGAGCAAATATGGCTCCTCCAGGCAAAAATAAATACATAAAAAAATACATAAAAATAAAAAACAAATAAAAAAACCCAACAACACAAAACCTGGGGACAACCAGAGTTAAATTACTTCCAGGACAGTTTCTCCTGGGAAACTGAATGTCTGTACAACTGATAGAAGTACCAGTTCTATAAACTAAAAAACAGGTTAAATCATTTCTGGGTCTGACCAGTTACTACCAACACTTCATCCTATGATTTGCAGCCATCACAGCACCACTGAATGATCTGCTGAGGAAGGAAGCACCACACAGGGTTCAATAATCACTCAAATGCAAGACACCATTTAGGGCAGAAAAATGGCTCCTATAAAGTACATTGGTCCTGCACAGCCTGGACTTCACAAAATAATTTATATTACAGACAGATGCCTCAGAGTGAGGCCTGGAGGTGGTGATCTCCCAGGAATTTGAGGATGGAGAATACTCCATTCTTTACCTTACTAGGAAACTCCTTCCTCACAAGCAGAAATATGCTGTTATAGAAAAGGAGTGCTTAGCAATTAAGTGGTCAGTTGAGACCCTCTGATACTAACTCCTAGAGGCCCACTTCCATTTGGTCATGGACCATGCCCATTTAACATGTCTTAATGCCATGTGGGAAGCTAATCTCTGGTTCTGGTATCTGGTATCTGTGCCCAGGGTCAACACATGCAAATACAGGCTTCTTCTCCTGAGGTTAGGTGGGACTGTAGAAAGGGAAGAGTGAGTCCCTGGGCTCTGCTTTTGGGAGGTGCATGTAACTAGATACATGGCTTAGTTGCAGGAGCACAGCTGCAAGTGGTTAAAAGTGATAACAAGCCTGCGGAGGGGAGGGAGCAGATAAGTGCAATGAGTATTTGGCCCAAAGGAAGTGAAAAGCTACCAGAGAGTAGAGCTGGGGAGACAGGAAAGAGAGCGGGGTATTAAGCTGTGGTATCCTTTCTCCAAGTCTAAGAAAGGACCACAGCTGAAAGTTAACTCTTGTTTATTTAAGTACTTGCTTTATTATTAAATTGTTTTCCTAGTGGAGACAATACTTCCGGTCCACTTCCAGGTCTGCCATCAAGCACACAGGGCCCCTGACCCCCACTCCCAGCTCGGCAATCATCTATGAGAAGACCCTGGGTGTTCACCCAGATCCAGGAGGCACCTGTTGCCAAGCCAGGGGAGGGGCAGGGGAGGGGGGGAGGGGGGAGGTGGTGTGCTCCCTGATGGACCTGGAAGTAGATCAGAAATTCTTCTGGTCCAGTTCCAGATCTGCTGTTCCATCCGCCCCAGTATCGCAGCATTCATGAGCCACCTGATACCTTGAGGCATGTAGAAAAAAAGCATTTAAATCTGTCTATGTCCAAATCGTTGAATGTTTCTGAATCTCTCTGGATCAATTTGGAGGGTTCCGATTCAATTCAGAGAGATTAAAGGGTCTCCTGATTCGATTTGGATTTGGAGATTCAGCCACCGAATCCGGCCGAATCTCCACCCAATTGAACCAGTGACCAAAGCTTCACACAGCTCTAGTGTGTACAGGGGCCCCCTGGCTGCTCAATATCAGCACCACAAGCTGTCTGTTTTTCAAGGGTTTAGCATTCAAATGTATGTTCTGACATGTCTGGGTAAGTTTTTCTAAGAAAAACAAACCCAGGAGAATTCTCCCAGATTATTTGAGCATGTGTAGGCAATCTATGTAATGTGCATTCGTAGATTAAATGTATTAAATAAAGGAAGATATAATTGGCCACAGGACACTTTGGCTGCTTGCAGAAGTAAAACAAAACAAAACAACTTCTCCCCCACCCCAATCCCGTGCTTTCCTGGAAGAAGAAGCACATTACTTCCACCCAGCTCTGTAGTATCTGTATAGATTGGGCACTTCAGTAGGGACTTTTGGTGCTTTTATAGCTGATTCAATCAGCTATTAGATAAAATCCCTCCAAAAGCTGCACTAAAGCACCCAATCTATATAGACATTGGGTCAACTGGGTCAACAAACATGATGCTTCTTTTGAGCATGTGCTGGGCTTGGCACAGGAGCATGCTGTGTTTAAAGTAAAGCGCCATTTGTTTGTTTTTTGCAAGCAGCCCCAGGGATTAGTTTCACTAAAAGATCTGTGAATGATGCACTCATTCTGCTCTGCCCATGCCAGAAGAAGTACAGTGACAAAGAGATCAGCCTCAATGCGCAGCAAGATGGAACTGGTTCAATAATTTGGTTTCCAGTTAAATGTATGGCTTTAGATAACTAACGTTCCAGTGCTATCCCTCAATGATTGCACCACATCAAGAATGTGTGTGTTCATTTTAGCGAGGAATGAGAGCCCACATCACTTTCATGTTACCATTATATTTTGTGATTATTGTATACAGAGCGGATCGTTGCTGCTATTTTAGCACACTTCATTGCTATTTTTAATATTTACCAGATTTTTCCAGCTACCAGTACTGGGAGCTGGACCAGCTAGAAAGGTACCCATGGCAAGTGGTAACATTGGAAATAAATATCATTTGCTTAACTGAAAATGTGGAGATGCTTCATAAGCCAGTGTTAGTTTCATATCTTACATATGGGGAACTGTCAGGAATACATTAAATATATAATTCAGGAAGCCTAAAACACATATGAAATAAAGACAGTGAGGTGCACAGGACAACTAAACTGACTGGTAGCACATAAAGAAAGGGAAAGTACCACTAGAAACCCCTTCTCCCAAGGAGGTCTTTATGCCCCTCTAGTGTGGATGAATATTCACAGATCTGTGAAAGGAAATGACTGGCGTGAGAAGGGCAAAGTCAAGTGAAAGACATTTCATTTGCCATCTTCCTTCTCATAAACCCAACAACCTTTCCTACAAAATACCTCTTGGTATTAACCTCAATCATTTCAATGATAATGAAAGTTCTATGCCACCTCTTATTAAAAGAAAAGGAAGGAGGGCATCCAGTAAGCCACAGATGGAATGGGAGCTGAAATGATAAAGGAGTAACTTACACAAGAATAAAACACCAAGAACACTGTCAAGAGACAAGTCCCTCCACGGAGTCCTCCATTTCTAATTACTGTACTTAGTAGGTCCAAAACCCTGTTGTTCATGGGCCACACACTTTTATACCATCCATAAGCACAAATACCCATCCCTCAGCAGGGACAAGGTCTCCTATTTTCCACAGACAATTACATTTTTCTTTCCCGGTGTAATTTTACACAGGAAGATGATGCTGTACTCTACGTCAGCATCATATTCTCTTCTTTCAGTTAACCAGTTACTTTACTAAAGTAGCTAATGAAGTATCCCATTTTGAAATATTTATTACTCTAAGCCACTTTAAGTATAATTTTTAAAATGTCCTGTTCTCTATTTATCTTTTTTGGAGCTTCAAAGGTAGATCCGGTCTCAGAATAACTTTTGGGGCCTACGCTTTATTGAAAATGCTATTTAAATACACTTTCGCACATATTCATGTTCAGTAACTTTTTGAAATACATTGGTTGTTCTAACTTCATGCTCTATTGCTATCATTAAAAACAATAACTTTATGTGTTCCATCTCTACATCCCATCTTGCCAATATTTCTCTAATTTGCTGTCTAAAAGGAATACCAGATACTACTATTTACAGGAAATCATATAGGTTCTGCTTAATTGAACCAAGAGGCTATTTTATCTTGGAAAACAACTATTTGTGAGTGTTACATAGGTTCTTTACTTGGCCTTTGTGATAGAATGTTTTTTGAGGGAAATTTGATATTATAGGTTATAGCCATTTAGACAAATAAAATACTAGTAGTGCCAGGACAACATAGGCGACACTCATCTTTACATTTCTGATCTCTATTCTGCCTGTAAATTGATCCTCATTCATCTGATGTTTACACCAAATTAGGTGTTTACATGAAATTAGGTTTCATTCTAAATCACCAAAAAATATTAGAATAAAAGTAGACTCTTAAGTCAATGCAGGAAGGTGTTGCTTAGAAGTCATGTTGAACAATGGATAAAGAACCTAATGATGAGATTCCAAGTAGGTTATGCAAAGGTCAACTAGTGGGCATGCAAAATTGACCTCTTAGGAACTGATCTGAAACAAAATGAGGTAAATAACACCCACTGGGCATACCCCATGAGCACACACATGTTTCCCTGGGAACAAATAGCAGCTGCACATAGTTGTATTACTGCTACTTGTCCCTGAGTAATGCCCCTGCACTTGCGCTCCTGCATACAGCAAATTGCCCCAGGTGGGGTAGAGGAGGCTGGGACCAGTACCTGGGCCGGCCCTACCAGCCTTACCTGGGGTCCTGAGGGCCTCTTATGGCTGCAGTGGAGGTGATTCGGGTGCCCAGACCCTGGCAGGCAGCTGGATCATGGCTCTGGCTAGCCATGTTCCAGTTTCGAGCGGCGTATACTGCAGCCATGTGTGCCATCCCGCTTTTTTTTAAGTATTTAGTTTAGATACAGAGATTTCCTGGTATCTAATTTTGGCACCATGCTACAGCACAGAGAACCTTTTCATGTGTGCTGCATGCATTTTGTGGTGTCTCAAAAGCCTGTGAGGTGCTGCAAAATACACATTCCCACTTGTCTAGACATACCCACTGTGCCTTCCCTGAGGCACAAGTGCAATTTTTTCTTTATTTTATTTTAATTTCTATTCCTGTGCTATGATGAACAAGGGAAAAATGAGCTTCAGGACAGTGCAATGCTTTGTCAGACTAGTGATAATTCTGGCCTTGTTGACTATCTTGTCATTTCCCCCTGACCCCTGTTTTCTTCTGATAAATATATATATTTGCAGTTAGGCTAAGTGGCAGCTTGCCTTGTTATGCTCTCACAAACTGTATAGGCAGGATGTATAATTGTAAATAATAATACCTAGTTCCTACATAGTTTAAAACCAGTGTCACACTATTTTGTTGTAGCTAAACTTTGTAATTATCTAAAGAATAAATACAGTTTTTCCATTCATATCCTCCCAAGGTACTATTCTTTTATTTTGAAGAACTGAAGCAATCGGTTCAAAGTTTATTAGCTTGAATGGAGAAATCTATCAGCTGCTGCTAAGATCTTTCTTTAAAGAAAATTTAAAATGGTCTCTAAGTTGCAGTAAAACAATTCCAAACGAAGGTCTCATAAAGACATCTTGATATAAGACAGTGTGTGGATTTAAATCATTTTATGAGAAATGAATGCTTCAGAACAAAATGTTTCACCTCTTCCAAAATGTCTTCCTTTCTCACTGTTGTTTGTTTTACTCTTTGGAGACAGAGAGAGAGAGAGAGAGATTTTTTTTGAGTTCTGCAGTAGCCTCAGTTCAAGGATTTAAGAAATTGCCTCATACTTTAGCGCAGTTCTTTAGAGCTTCAGGTCAAGACAATGCTTTGCTTCACAACCTGCTCTACCTTTCAACTCCCAAAGAACACTACGTTGTCTTCCTACCGAATTTCTGTAAAGTTCTATGTCTTGCAATCTCATTTATCTGTTGTCAGCCTTGTATAGCACTGCTTCATATTGCTAGGATACAGTAAATGTTTTTAAAAGCAAAAGACCTCCCCTTTTTCCTATTGCTATCTACAAAATAAGGCTAGATTTTGCCCTCTGATACTGTGCAATTCCCTGTGAAGCATAAGGGAGTTCTGTGGATGGGTTGAAAGGTAGAATTTGACCCTTAAGATTTATGCAGGTTTACACATATAGGATAGCCTTGATTATATTCCCTAGGAAAAAAAAGCATAATTCCCCTAAAGAGTACAATTTGGAGGATCACTGTGCTTTTTTCAGTCTTTGGATTTTTAAGACCTTCAGTCTATTCCTTCAAAATGTACCGGCTGGAGCATTAGCAGAAGGCACCCATTTCCCAATTCGATTTCAATTGTAGGCAATGCTGGAGAGAAGCAGTATGTGGCAAGACCATTTCACTTCTGTAGCAACAGGAATTCTGCACCAGGCCTGGAGCAGGCAGGTGAGGTGGTGGTGGTGGAATCATGTGATCAACAAGTAGGCCAGTGGCAGTGACCTAGAAACTTCACCTAGAAGGAAGAGACACGGGAAGTTGGGTTGCAGAGGTGAAATGCGTTGTGCAAGAAGGGTGAGTTTCACTGCCTGTGCAACAGGGATTTCTTGTAGACCTCAGAACACTCTGCTCCTCTTATTTCATGGCTTAAGACTATTTTGCTGTCTCCCAGGCATTCCTCAGAAAAACACAGACATGGCCTTATGCAGCATGACTACCAATTCTGCAGTCACTTCTTTACTGACCATGTGATTATTTCCCCTCTCACAGTAATGCGTGTTTTAAAAAGAAGCCCTTGCCACACACTGGAACCAACAGCTCCCTTTGCCAGGTGGCATAGCATCTATGTCATTTAATAACTATTTGTTACATTTTTGTTTGCTGGCTCCTGTTTTCTGAAGCAGTGTCAAGGGGACTGAGTCTCTACATTTTACTCCATCCCCTAGCAAAGAGCAGAATTAAACTTAAATAGACTTCTGAGTAAAACAGCCTCAATTTAATTTTAAAGTGTTTGTTCTAGAAATGGAGGACTATAGAGTTAGCAACAGGAGAAAAAAAAGCAATACATGTTTTTGCAGAGTGAGTGCTGTTGTAGATGCAAGATCCAACTGCTTTGTATTTTTGGCATGCAGCCATACCACCTCGGGCTGTGATCATGCCAGATCTCATAAACTGAGCAGGGCTAGGCCTGCTCAGGAAAATATTTCGATGGGACCCTGCAAGACAAGCACAGGTGTTGTTAGTAAGTATGCATGTAACACTCTCTATGAATCACTTTTACACTGTAAACACAGATATTAACAGAAATTCAGTAACTGGAAACAATAGCGATGGCAAGCTCCCCAAATGGTGAACCAAACAAGCAGTTGTCACATGCAAACACACACATGCATGCTCATGTGTGTACATTGATCAGTTTGCAAAGTGAAAAAAACAGGAGAATAAAGCATAGTGGGAGAGAAAATAGCATGCTTCACTCTGTGATGGTTTCATTTTTCTCTACTAGTCCCAACCTCCCCCCACACTGGACCCTTCTC
Source organism: Crocodylus porosus (assembly GCF_001723895.1). Lineage (NCBI taxonomy): Eukaryota > Metazoa > Chordata > Crocodylia > Crocodylidae > Crocodylus > Crocodylus porosus. The sequence goes on along the minus strand of NW_017728918.1, from coordinate 98,090,117 downwards.
AGACACAGCACCTGGTTTACCATTTCACTCTCTTACCCCAGCCAGTCCAACATCTCCCCCTCAGTTCAGAACCTTTCAAGCCACTTTTCAATTCCTTCAGCTTAGAAACATATATACCTATGTACCTATGAGTGTAATCACTTCTCCCTTCCTCTGTTTCCATGGCTTTTTCACCTTAGCCCCAAACCTTCTACCTATCAGGATCAGAAAGCTTCCTACCATTACCCCACCTATATATGCAAACAAACAAACTACAGAACTCTTCCTCTTCCAACTTGTCATCCACTATCAGTCTCAGAAACCTCCCTATTAATTGCTGAGTTGCAAAAACAGGAACACAAGCGGCAAAGAGCATATACATCTGAGCTAAAATACTTACACACCAGCTCTGCCCTGTTCATCTTCTTGCTCTCTGTTTCATCCAATAATTCCCTACAACCTGGTTGTGTTTAGACACAAAACATGTTTATACAACATAACCAGCCTTTACACCAGAGTGAGAATCGAGTAGATGCAGTATGCCAGTGTAAATTGCTTTACTCCCGGGTAAAACTATCACTTAGGAAAGCAGAAGCTTCTAAATTATACTGGTATGTATGTCATGTGTCTGTCATATTTCATCCTGTTCACTATGTGCAAAGACGTTTTTATTAGCCCTCCCAACCTTTGCGGGGAGGGAAACGAGGCTCTGTAATACCGCCTACTGAAAACAACAACTTTGGAAGAGCTGATCATCTCTCTCCCGGACACTTACATAACCTATATCCGTATATAAGAGTGATATAACATATGTGTCTTCACTCATGAGTGTTCAATACCAAAAGAGTGCCTACAGATGTTGAAGCAGCTTGTTGAGGAGGTGCTCTAACTGTGGCACTTTACACAAAAGAGCCATTGAACCCAACAGGCATTCAAATTCTGAGTGCAGGGGCTTGGAGCCAGCCCAGGCCAGCAGGTAGGGGTGCTCCAGCACTCAGAAGGTATGAGAGCCCACAGATGAGGCTGGGGAGCCCGGGTGTGAGGCTGGGACTCATGAGCACCAGACCAGCCCCAGGACAGCCCCTGGGATGTAGGTGGTGTCGCGTCCGAGGACTGGTGTACCCTTGACCTGTAAGCCTGGGTCGGCACGACCGGCTGGACACAGGTGGGGTAGGTAGTCGGGCAGGTGGGTAAGCGAGAGGAGTCAGGAAGTTTAACGTGTCTTGGTTATACAGAAAGTTTATTTTTACTTACACTACAGGAGATTGCAGTGCTGGAAGGAAGTTGTGGCTGTGCGGTGTAGAAAGAGAAGTTGAGCTATTCAGTTCAGCCTGCAGATGTTTTCATTGCACAGATTACAAACTGCGTGGTGCAGATTTTAAGCAAAGCATACAGGTAACTTTGATCTGAAGATTTTCGTGAGCTCTTGACGAGAACGAACGAGCCGGCAGAATGAATACACCTGAAAACTTTTATCGTAGGTGGGGAGAGGTCAGCGACTGGCCAAATCGCTGACTATGTCTCCTGGGCGTGCGTGGAGGTCACCGCAGAAGGCAGAAATCTTTCCAAAATTATAGTTTACAGGGTAGGCTATTACAACACGCCAGGCTTGAATAATTATAGGACTGCCAATAATGACTGTGAACAGACTTTGTGTGTTCTTAGGTTTCATGCGAGATTGACTGCGCATGTGTTTTACATTTAAGCTGGGGGGGTTGGATACGGAATTATAATGACGAAATATGTTATGTTAGCCTTTTGACCTTTTTGCCATCGGCATCTGAAACCAAAGATTTTTCTTTGACAGGTGGAATCACCCCAAATTAACCCTTAATGTAAACCTGTACCTGAGTTCACTAAGGTGCTGTACCCTAGAGTGCCTTCATGTAATACTACATCAAATCAAGGTTAACTTTTCATGCAATCCACCATTTTTAAAATACTCTGCAACCCTGAGCATTTGTTATGTTATGGTTACAGAACACTTTTCACAGCATTGTCACACAAAAAGTGTAACTTCTGTACACACCCAAAGTTCTCCTAGCAGCAATCACCTGTACAACCAGCTCCTGCTGCTGCCAGCTCCTACCTCTGTAGCAGCAGGTATCCCTGTCTGTAGCTGGGGCTACTGCAAATTGAAGTATGACTTATTTGCTTCATTAGTCTGAAGTCAAGCAGAAGGCAAGGTACATTTGCACCTTGTAAACTAATGAAAACAGAGATACATGATGAAGGGAGCTTTAGCTCACAAAAACTTGTTCTAGTTTATAAGATGCATATATACTCTGCCTCCATATTGCAGCAAATCAGTCACATGTGCCAAGTAGAGAAATTACATTTTTATCAGTATAAGTGATTGGAAATCTATCCATATCCATAATAGAACAAAAGTTCAGCACACACAGACGGGTCTAAAAATGGCAGAACCTAGTCTAAGATTTGCCTCCCGCTCCCGCAACACCAAAAGTGAATGTATGTTCTGTTCACTACTGATCTGAACTGTACTGCTTACTGAAAACTGTGTAACTTAGATCAATTACAATTCAGGTTTCTTGAATGTCTGTGCCTAGTCATTGTTACTGATGTGATTAAATTGCTTAGTACCTTACAGGTAGGTGATTTCTTTTTGAAAGAATATTGCTTATCACTAATGTTCTCTAAATATGCCATAGTATTTTCACAAGAAGAGGAGTGTTACTGTTGTGTCAAAATTCCCAACTAATTAAATAATCTAAATATTATCAATGTAACAGTCATTCTTCACTTCCTATTTTAAGTAGCTCTTCAGTTTTGCTGTCTGCTATAGATAATTACTGTGTCCTATTCTGGAGATGGCTACATTTTCATAGATTTCATAGATTTCATAGACATTAGGGCTGGAAGGGACCTCGGGAGATCATCGAGTCCAGCCCCCTGCCCAAAGGGCAGG
>NW_017728918.1:98081762-98087198 GCF_001723895.1 Crocodylus porosus | reverse complement strand
CGTGGTCCAGTCATGGGTGGAGTACCACCAGGTCTCCGTTATCCCAATGACATCATATTTCTTTGCACTGAGCAGGAGGACGAGCTCGTCCTGCTTGTTGCCCAGGCTCCTGGCATTTTATTCCTGATTAAAATTTTCCTATACATACTTTTTTAATTTTGTAAAAGTACTTTTTTGGAAATCCTTTTGGATAAACTGTAATATTCAGAGAGATGACTCTTTAATTGCCTCTGTGTCTTTAATTGATTTAATTCATGCCATTCACTTATTGGACTGCATATCTAATTAATATTATGATGTACCTGAGACTATAATTAGAGCAGCAGTAGTCTATACCAGTAGTGTTCAACCTTATTGCCCAGCAGAGCTGATGGACAGTGCCTGACCCATCTATGAGCTGGATCCAGGTGGTGGTCCCAATCTAGCACCTGGGGCAGGCTTGTTGGGGCCCCATACAGACATGCAGAGGGGAGCAGGGAGCAGCCAGGCCCCGGATATGCAGGGAAAGGGGGCTTGGCCCGGCCCTGATTCAGCTGGATAGAGAGAAGGGGGTGTAGACTGGCTCTTCAGGGAAGGAAGCATGTGCCAGCCATGACCCACTATAGGGGCTTGGGAATTTGGCAGCAGGACGAGTAGCAGTATTAATTGTTATTGTTCTGTAGCAGCTGCCAAATTTCCTGATACATGGGGAGCCCAATGGGCTTGATGCCATGGCTTCATGGGCTGGATTTGGCCTGCAGACTGGGGGTTAAACACCATGGTCTCCATGTTAGTTGTCCAAAGTGACAGTCAACTTGAAATCTATTTACTTGAGATAATTACAAGTTAAATTATTTTTTAAACTGCTCTCACTCAGCTTCCTACCATAATCACAATGATTTTTTACCAGGACATTTTATTATTGTTAAACGTTTTCTTTTTCCATACATCCCAGTTACTGCCTGCAAGTTTCATTTCATTATAGAATGAAAGAGTGAAACTGACCATGAAGGAAGTTTGTGTTAAAAGAAGAGAATAGATGGCATCAGTTATAACAGAAAGGGGAAATATGATTTAAGTGTAACTTTAGACAACAGGGTGGTTTTCTTAAATTGACAGCACTGAGAAAGCCCATGCAGAAGTGCTAAGTGAGTGCTCATAACTATAGAGAACATTATCTAGATACAACTTATAAATTAGTGAATCTGGTTAAAAGAGAAATCAATTCATGCATTCATAATTATTACTGCAAAAATATGTAATTGTAGCCCTTTATATTGCAAGACATTTTGTGATAAGTCTGTGAAACTCATTTACTTCAGGTCCAAAGAAGCAGCTTATAATGTCATATTTTACAAATAGTATTCACTAAAGATGGGAAGTTTAGATTAAAGAGAACATAATAATTTGCATTTCAATAGCACTTTCTACTGAACCACTTTATAAATATTAATGCTTGATCCTACTCCCACTGAAATCAATGGCAAAACTCCCTCTGAGGTCAATAGAGGCAGAATCTGAACTTAATTCCACAAGGACCTGATTCTGTGAACCTTATGCATGCTGAATAACACTTCACTGTGCAATACAGAGTAATGTAAAGAAACCTGAGCTAGTTCTTTTGGATGCCATCCAGTTGTAGTGAGGCAGATTTCCATGGGGGCTAATTTACCTTTCAGCAGGGTAAATAAGCAAATTAACCCATGTGCAGCTCAGTGCTAACATAGCTAGAGTGCTTACAATATCTCAACTAGATCAGTTAGACACTGCCATGTATTGTACCCTTTGTATAGCTCTGTTGGTTGTAAACTATGGGTCATGGTGTTAGAATGCTTAAGTGACTTGCTACAGATGCAGAACTGTGAGCTTGAGTCTTGGTCTGGAATTGGGCCAAGTGCCGGCTCCAATTGCCCCAGCTGTAAATTGGTACTTTGGGAGTCAAAGATGCCCAGATAGGTTGCTAGCCACAATACTCCCTTGTGTGCTATTGACTAGACAACAAGCATGTTCTTATTATGTTAAGTCTAATGGGCCGTCTAGACTCTGGCATACCCTCACCTGTGGAATACTGTGTAATTCAGTACTATAATATGGTCTCCCTTTGAGATATGTTAGTCTATCTGATTGAACCATTCATAACAAATAAAGGGCAGAATTCTGTTTCCCTTTGTTCATTTCTGTGGGAATTTTCTGGCTGTGTAAGAGGAGTTTTGGCAGTTATGTACAAATAATGATTCTACTTCCCTGCACTATGGATGCATAGCGTGTGTGCATAGATTGTGCATGTGCAGTGGGGCTGGACAGGTATGTGGCTAAGTACATATACACATTCTGTATGCAAATGACTGTCTAAGTTATGATAGTATAGCCAATTGGAAAACCCTGGCTAACCAATGTTAGATAGTAAAGGAGGAGGAGGCCCCCCCATGTTTTAGTCTCAGTAGTTGAGTGGTTAGTATGATCACCTAGAAAGCAAAAGACCTAGGTTCTGTGGCCCTCTTTCCCAAGGAGGGTTTTGACCATACATGTCTGATTTTCAAGTATCCATCATGTCACCGATAAGGCACTTATTTTGAAGTTGGCTTCCTGGACAGCCAAAGAGACATAGATAGGGGAAGCCAGAAGGAGGAGAATACACAGAGGTGTATGGCTCAGTGAGACAGCTGCTAGCCTGGGCCCTGAGTGTCCATGGGACAGAGACTTCCCTTCTGCTCTGCATCCATTTTATCCAGTGACTACTAAGTGCCGTGAGCAGTGGCTCAACTTCAAAAGGAACACAGGGGAAAGGTCCATAAAATCTTAACCCGTGCCAGTGTTGGAGTCAGAGATACAGGTTCACATCCCTGCTGGGCAGAAGGCCACTGGAACATGGATCTCTGACTTCCTGGGTTAGTGCCCCTACTGTTGAGTCAGAAACTTATGCTCATATCAGATGCAAAACTTCAAATTTTGGCACTCTGGGTAGTGTGGGGCAGAGGAGGGGAGAAGTGAACACTTATCTCCTTACTCTGGGCCGTGACAGTTGTGGCAGCAACATGGGTTGCTGCTGCCTCAGTACATGGTCCCCAAAGATGGAAGGCTGAAAGGGTAGTAGCATAGGCTCTCTGGGAACTAGTTCCCACCATCTCCCCATTTGTTCCCTGTCTCCACTATTTCTCCCTCCCCTTCCCCACTGAAGTTATTCTGCTGGTTTAGGTCCATGCATACATAGATAGCCACATACATGCTGTCTATGAGTGCATACTATGGTTAATGGCTTGCAGGCCAAGCCCTACGAGGAGAGATTAGGGCACCTGGACCTCTTCAGCCTCCTCAAGAGAAGGTTGAGAGGCGACCTTGTGGCTGCCTATAAATTCATCATGGGGGTGCAGAAGGGAATTGGTGAGGCTCTACTCACAAGGTGCCCTTGGGGGTTAGAAGAAATAATGGCCATAAGCTAGCAGACAGCAGATTTAGACTGGACATTAGGAGGAACTTCTTCACAATTAGAGTGGCCAAGGTCTGGAATTGGCTCCTAAGGGAGGTGGTGCTCTCCCCTACCCTAGGGATCTTCAAGAGGAGGTTAGATAGGCATCTGGCTGGGGTCATCTGAACCCAGCACTCTTTCCTGTCTATGCAGGGGGTCAGTTTTGATGATCTATTGAGGTCCCTTCCGACCCTAACGTCTATGAATCTATGAATCTATTTATGCATTTACCTTTTAGAGAGAGGGCCAAAACTGGCAAAGCACATGGCTGGAAAACTATCATATGGGCAGAAACAGAAATAGAATCCTGTCCAAAATGTAGTATTATTTTAGCCCTTGGCTCCCTTTACAAATCAATAGTGAAGCATTTCTGATTCTTCCTTTATATTATATTGTGTGATGAATAATTCTGAGAAGTGTGCTATTGATTTGCATACCACACTTCCCCAAATAAAACATGCATCTCATTTTGGGAAGGCAGAATTAAAAAAAAAAATCGTTCCAAAATCTTCTCTGCCATGGAACTGGCACACTCAAGGCAGAATCCTCCAACTGCATGTACCAGGGGTAGAGTCCTATCATCATAAGCACTCCCCTTCCTCCTGAGAATTGCAACTTTTTTAAGGCTGTGAGAGGGTTACACTTAGCCCTGAAACATGAGGAAGAAAAGCTGACAAGGAGCTTCTTCTCCTGATGAGTGGAGCCATAGCCCCTAAGCACAATCGTTCCAGAACAGCTGCCTCCATTAAGCCAGCCACCCCAATTTGGAATGGCTAATTTTCAAGATGCCACATGCGGTTTTTAATGTTGAATAAATATAGTGTTTTTTAATGTAAAATAATTCTTTCTTCCTCTTTTTAAAAAAAATACTTTAAATCTCCTTTATATAAGAATTAGGTCATGGATTGTCTGGCCTAATGGTGAAGCCACTGGGGAAGGGCAGGAGCCAAATCACAGGCTGTGCCAGAAATCAGGAATCAATGATTAAGTTACCAGGAAAATAAAGGAGCAAAGCCTAAATAACTGGCTGAGTCAAGGTTCAGGTGTCAAAAGCCAGTGAGCCAAAGACCGGCTACGTAATGAGCTAGAACTAAGACAGGGTATGCCAAGCTTCACAGCCAGATGGTCAACCAAAAGTCAGAGACTAAAGGCACAGACAGAAGTGGCAATTTTTACCCAATCTGGCCACAGAATGTGGTCAATAGCCATGACCAAACACAAGTGCACAGCTGCAGACCACTTCAAAAATGGCTGGTCAAGCAAAAATCTGAAACCTGAGGGGTCAGATGGAGATGTTTCAAAACAGAGCATCTTCTGTAACTTATCTGCCTGCCTGCCAGCCTTTCACTGTTTTCAGAATGGGAGGGGAGAAAGGGGAGAAGGAGTTTGATCTAGGAGGTTTTCAGCTGCTGCTGGAGGGTGGAATGGGTTTATTGGAGCCCCCTGCCCCCTTGAAAGTGGAGGGACTCCAGTTCACCCATCCCACCATCCAGTGCTATCTGGGATCCCCGAGAATGAGCTCCCTCTCCTCTCTTTCTCCCCTCCCATTCTGAAAATTTTGCAGAGGGACCATTGCTAGAGGAAATGGACCTCAGCCTGGCAGCCAGCAGCAAAATTCCCCTTCCCCCTGGAACCAATAGTGAACTTCTGTTTGGTCTGGGGGACTGTTGTAACTCAGAATGCTTCCTGAAAAGTGTTGCGATGAACCCGGCAGAGCTGGCAAGCCAAGCTCGGGGTCGCGGTCACGGTGGATTGGCTGGGTGGTGGCTATTGGCACGGACAGATGGGATTAGCGGCTTTGGAGTCTGAGAAGTACCCAGGTGTATTGGTTTAACAAAGATGGTTTATTTTACTCATGCTTTGAAGCGGAGGCCACAGTTACTTTCTTCAGTTACAGTAATAACGCACAGACAACAAAGGGGTCTGTTGGCCCACGAGGTTCAGTCCGAAGACCTAGTCCCAGGGCTGGTCAACAGCTCATTAATGGATGT
>NW_017728918.1:98076207-98081384 GCF_001723895.1 Crocodylus porosus | reverse complement strand
GACTGAGCATGCTCTCAGTCAGGAGCTGACACAGTCTGAGCATGCGTCTGTGGGGAAAGTAGGTCAACAATGATTGACAGCTCCGCAGGTCACCCAGGGGGCAAGAACTAGGTGAGCCTTGGAAATTTCCACTCACAGCTTCAGACTGCACATGTCAGTTTAACCTCTTCTGTGCTGGCAGCAGATACTCAAAGTTTTTTTTTTTTTTTTTCCCATGACACAAAGCATTCTCACTTATAGCAGAGAGCTGCACTTCTGCCTCCGCTCCAAGTTGCTAGATCCAAGGAGTCTATAAAAAAGCCAGAGTTCAGGAACATAGCCAAGTAGGATCAGGAACCAGAGAATGAAGGACAGGATCAGATAGGTTTACCAGAGCAGACCTTCAAAAAAAAAAATTATTAGCTGACCTGAAGCCTGCTGCTACAGCTGGAACTAAATGGGGAGGCTGCTGTCTCCAGCAGCCAATCCGGAGGCCCTAACAGCACTCAGCTGGAATCATTACATGGGGTAGGAAGGGCTGCCAGCGCAGGCAGGTGTGGCCAACAAGGCAAGTCGCCCATGCTGGGCTGCTTCTTAGGGCTCCTTACACATTAATCCCTTAGAATGACTGGGCAGCTAGGACATTTTACATATGCTCCCAGGGGTGCTTTAATTAGAGCAGCTCTGAGAGTTGCTCTAATTAAAGCGCCTGCAGCATCTCATTTTTCAGTGTCCCTGCCCTTCAAAATGACAGCAGGGGCACTTTAAGTAAAATTTGTCAAATGAGCTTTAGTTAAGCTTGAACAAGCTTGTTAAATGAGCACCCCACTGCTATTTTGAAGTGCGGGGATGCTGATACACAAGATGCAGCGGCTGGCTGGAGCGTGCTAATTAGCATACTGTGGCAGACTCGATTAATCAAGTCTCCTCCAGCGTGCTGTAATTATAGTGCATCGGAGCAGTCTCCCTGCATGTGTACAAACACCCCTAGATCTTACCACATAGTTTCTACTCACTGATTATATGTTTTTAATGTTTAACATGGCGTGCTGATAAATGTTGAAAAGCAAGCATCTTGCACAAGCTTTCAGTTGGGAAAAAATGCCTTAAATTTTGCATAACATTCTTCATGAATGGCCTAAAATGGTGCAAATACTCATATGTTTTAGATAAATGATCCTACAAAGCACAAAAAATTGAACCTGGAGCTTTTATTCTTAAGATTTTGTTTATCTGCTCCTTTTACTCTAGGCCCATATTAGTGGCGGGAAGATTTTGAAAGCACTAAGGCAGTTTTACAGCCCACTACAACTGAAAGTCAATAAGCATCTCTCCCTTTATAATTTTTTTGTAAATCTCTGCATATCACTATATTAGTCTTATCATCTCTCACATGGTTAATCTGAGGCATCAAGAAGTATAGTGACTTGTCCAGGATTGCAGAAGTTAATAGCAGAGCATGTAATCTTATCCAAACCTTTGATCTTTCTCATAACTCATGAATAGCTTCCTATGCACCAAACCAAATTGGATTTACTGTTTTTTTTAACAAACGGCTAAGATTTTTCTCCCATTTCCACTATCAAGCCAAAACCAAAAATGTATGTGTGAAGGCACTACAATGGAGGATTAGTCTTATGTTCCTTCATGTCACAGTTGAAAGCAGATGTGACAGAAATCTTATGAGGTGGCATGTTTCACCAGATTTCTAGTCCAGTCTAAAGATCATAACAATGTTTAGATAAGCACATACTTGTTCACATGTTTGGTTGGGATTAAACCAAATCTCAAATATTTGACGATCACCCATCATTAACATTAACAAAAATGGTCATTTATTGTATTGGTATTATTGTAATGGTATTATTACAGATGTAGACTCATAATACAGGGATGAACTGAAGAGACCAGCGTAAACTAGAGTTTATCCCATAGCTGCTGGGAATATTTGCCTAACTAAGCAACATCTGGTCAGTGTTAAGCATGAATCACCTTACTCTCAGTAAATATTGATAATAAATACTGAATCAGCAGGGACTAGAAAACAGTCACCTCCGCTGACTTTCTTACAATCAATTTACTTTAATAAAGCAAAGTAAACAGTTTCTGTGATTTGTTTGAGATAAAGTCAATTCTTGAAGAAAAGCAGAACAGTTCCTAAATTGCTTTCTGTCACCACAGTTATACAGAACAAAATATTAAATACAGTCAATGGGACTTAGGGTCCAATTGAATAAAAAAACCCCACTACATAGTTTTTATACTGCTTTTACTACTACAGTTTGGAGTATGTATGTTTGTATGATTTTGTTTTGTTTTGTTTTTTAATTTCTGTAGTTAAGTTAATACCACCAAAGCCTAGGTCTTTACTAGGAAATGAAAAGCATATTAATAGAGTTCATAGATTTTTAGGGTCAAAAGGGACCTCAGTAGATTATCGAGTCTGATCCCCCACCCTAGGCAGGAAAGAAATCTGGGGTCAGATGACACCAGCTAGGTGCTTGTCTACTTTCCTCTTAAAGACCTCCAAGGTAGGAAAGAGTACCACCTCCCCTGGAAGCCCATTCCAGATTTTGGCAACATTCACTGTAAAGAAAATTTTCCTAATGTCTAATCTAAATCTGCTCTCCATCAGTTTATGGACATTATTCCTAGTAACTCCAAGGGCTGCTCTGGTAAACAAAGTATCTATTCCTTGTAACTATAAAGCCTATCCAAGGGTAAAGGCAGCATTAATCTCATAGATTCATAGATTGTAAGGGCAGAAGGGACCGCAGATGACCATCGAGTCGAGCCCCCTGCACCAAGCAGGAAAGATAACTGGGGATCACGTGACCCCAGCAAGGTGACTGTCTAGTCCCCTCTTGAAGATTTCCAGGGTAGGTGACTGCACCACCTCTGGAGGGAGCTTATTGCACAGTCTGGACACCCTGACTGAGTGTTGAGCCTGAGTGTTGAGCCTGAATCGATCTTTCAGGAGTTTGTGGCCATTGTTGAGCCTGAATCGATCTTCCAGGAGTTTGTAGCCATCTAAGGAGGACTAAGCAGGTATAAGCTGCAGGCCACTCTTTCCACCCATATGAACTTTAGATAACATGCTAGTACATGTTAACTTACCTAGTTTAAGTACCTGGGCTGTTGTTCTAGTTGCTTGTTCCTAAAACCAGCTCTCCCTGAAAAAAACACTGTTTCTCTATGTCATGCTGAAAAAGATTTGGTCAGCAGATTTGCTTCACGTGTGAACCAACACATGGTATGAAAACACCGTCTCTCTTAGGGCCTTATTATATGTTGCATTTCAAGATGTTGAAAAGTTGATTAGTGTTCATGCTAGCTCAAGTTTGGAGCAGTCACACCTTAAGGCTAAATCCATCTCTGACTGTCTCCCACCTGCACATCTGAGACTTGCCAGTCCACATCTGGTGAGCCAGGAAAGGCTTCTAACTCTGCTCTACATGGAGATGTGTGAGAGATGGGCTGGGGGTGGGGGTTGGGGAACATGAATCTGGGAGATGGGGAGGTAGTAGTGTGCTGAAATGAAGGAAGTCATCCACTGAAGGATAAAATAAAAATAAGCAAAAAAAAGAGAAGAATTTAAAATAAATAAAGAGGAAGTAAATGAAAGAAGATCTTGTGTTTTAATACATTGGGAGTTGGGTATTTGCCGTGCTTTCCAGAGTGTCTGGGAGGCGGGAGCAGGAAGGGAAGGTACTTTTTCAGCCTGATGACAGGGCCTCTTATCAGAGGTAGAGCTGGCCTAACATTATTAAGATGACCCAATGCTTCCCTTCATCAGGTCTTGCTTTCGGTTGCTAATAACATCAAAAACTTTACCTCTGTTTGGGCTGAAGTGTTCTATGGTGGGTGTCTGCCTCAGACTGAATTATACTGCAAATTTTTCATTCAAACTCTTGGGCTAGTTTTAAGAATATAAGGGAAAAATATGTTTATGTGAAAAAAATACTTCAAAACTTTCATTTGAAATGATCTAATGCCCCCATCCCAGGATGCACCTTTTGCCAAATATGGCCATTATAAGCCTTTGAAAGAATATCATTTATACCTGAAGAGTAAAGGCTTGCTAGAGATTAACATCTGAGTTCTTTGAAGTTTCCACTATCATTGAACATGCTCTGCTGCCAGTTCTGACCACGGTGTACATAACTGTCCCCAGAGAATAACTGAGTAATCCCTGATAGCTACTATGTGCCACATACTCCATCTCCACACAAGGATTGCACATGATCTACTTTCTCTGAAACTGAAAGCCAGTTAGGGAAACAAGGTGTGGTCCTTCTGGAGGCATTTGGAGGAAGGGTGAAGGACACACGGAGGAAACTTGGATTGGTTGGACAAAGAATCACGGTGGCAAGCACTGGTATATGATAAGAAAAACATGGAAAGGGAACTGTATGCCAGAGGGCTGGGAGGAGAGGAAAAAAAAGAGATAAGGAAGTACATGAGGAGAAATTAGGATTTAGTGGGTGCATCTACATGTGATGCTACATTGCCATAGTAACATGCTATGGCGACATAGCATCAGAAGTCACAAACCATGATGCTGCAGCTACATTGCTGTAGCAATATGCTGCCACATTACCGTGTGCCACGTGCATGGAGCATTATGGGCTGTTACTGTGTTATCATTTAGTACTTTCAGAAGATGGCACTAAATGATGGCACAGTAACAAAAGCGCCATAGGGGCATGTGTAGACCCACCCAGAGTGGAGATGAGTAGAGAATGGGAGTTGTTTGGGACTCAGCAAACGTGGAGTGGGAGATTAGGACTGCCTAGGTTTGGATAAGAATCCTGAAGAATGGAGACTGGAATTGCATAGTCAGGCGGAATTGGATTGGGCCATGAAGTCATGTGAGAAAAGACAGAACTAGGACAAGGACGAGAACAAGTTAAAGAGAATGGAATACAAGGAGGAAAGACTGGGGGAAAATGGGTATGTTCCGCTCCAAAGCTCAGAATGGAAATCAAGAACCCTGAGTCTTACCATATTCTTGCTCTTAGCTGTTTCATCCCCCTCTCCAGTTGGTCTACATAGAAATGATAACCTACTAGAGCTATCATTTAGTCCATTAGCAGAAGTTGCCGTGGACTCAGTCTTTCTAGACTTTTAGAAGGCCTTTGACACTGTCTCTCACCCCATCCTCATCAATAAATTAAGTGACTGTGGCATTGATGCCT
>NW_017728918.1:98022370-98075487 GCF_001723895.1 Crocodylus porosus | reverse complement strand
AGCCCTTTTCTCCCCAGCACCACCTGGGGTGACAAGGAACAATGGTAATAAGCTGATGGAGAATAGGTTTAAGTTAGAGATCAGAAGGCAATATTTTACAGGTAGGGTGGCCAAAATCTGGAACCAACTGCCCAAGGAAGTGGTCCTCACCCCTACCTTGGGCAAATTCAAGAGGAAGTTGGACAATCACCTGCCTGGGGTCTCGTGAACCTGGCATTCATTCCTGCCTGTGGCAGGGAGTCAGACTAGATGATCTGTTCGGGTTCCTCCTGACCCTAGCTATTATGAAACTATGGTGGAGCTAAATGTTACAACCTGGCTGATAACTCATGTGAATGTCAACCATGAGGGAACAATTGTCTGCCTTAAAAAAAGGGAGACCACCTGGGAAACTCTACTAAAAAATTGTTAGATGAACATTAAAGTTACAAAGTCCAACCATCAAATGTTAGGACATGCAAAAGTTAGGGTTCCCCTTGCTATTTGAATTCAGCCAATGTCCTGCTTCTATAAAAAAGTTGTTAACATACACTCATGAGATCCCAGGTAGAGGCATTATAGAGGAAGGCATAAACCCCCATGGTCTGTTCCAATCTGACCATGGGGTAAAATTCCTTCCTCACCCCAAATATAGTGATTCATCTGACTCTGTGCAGAGGAGAAAGCATTGGCACACCCCAGCCAAAGTTCCCAGTCTTGGCTATAACCAACACCAGGTGCCTCTGAGGAAGATTTAAAAACACGTTGATACATGTAGCAGAAAACTGGGGGAGGGAAGCATAGGCAGTGGAAAGCTGAGGCTAATAGGGCTTAGTCCCTCCCTGCCCCCCAAACTATTTTTTTGGCAGCTGGCAACAGCAGCACCATGGCACTGCCATCCTGCAGTGTCCCCTCTGCACACTTCTCCACCTCCGCGTACAGCAGCAGCGCATGCTGGCCCCACAACCATCCTCAGCCTCCACCAAATAATATTTTTCCCCACTGCCACCAGAAGGAAGGGGGCAACCAGCAAAGCCCAGGGCCCTGGAAAATATCCATAGCAGAATATAGGCATAGCTATGTCTATATCATCCGTGACCAGTGGTTGTCCAACCTCTTCTTTAATACCTCCAGTGATGAGTCCACAAGTTCTCTAGGCAGTCTATTCGACTGCCTCCCTGATAGTGAAGAAGTGTTTCCTGATATCCTACTTTGCTACAACTTCAAGCCATTGGTCCATGTCCAACTCTTTGCATCAAGAGAGAAAAGGTGTTTTCCCTCTTTTTTATGGCAGCCCTTCAAGTATTTGTAGGCTTCTATCATGCCGCCTCTTAAGTGCCTTTTCCACAAGCTGAGCATGCTTAACTCCTTCAGCCTGTCCTCACATGACTTGCCTTCCAAGTCCTGTATCATGTTTGTTGCCTGCCTCTGGACCTTCTCTAACTTCTCCAAATCCTTTTAAAACTGTGGACGTCAGAATTGCACACAGTACTCTAGATCAGTGGTCTCCAAACTTTTTTGATCGCGCACCCCTATCAGTAAAAAATTTTTGAGCACGCACCCCCAATATATGTATATTTATTTATTTATAAATTATATACATGTACTACTGTACTAATATATTATGTACATTATAAAACATACACAAAAAATAGAAATTAAATCGTCATTGTTTTTACCTCATAATGTGGCTGACGATGAGCTCGTACTAGGAGTAGGAGAAATGTCAGCTCTGCCATTTTCTTGTTGTTCGCTTGTGCTCGCATTATTAGTATTATCTTCAATCTGCAGTTTCTTTGCAGGAATCTTTTTAAGCCACTTGTCCATTTTGTGAGGGTTAGTTCAGTTAAAACTAGATAATATAATCTGTAAATCCACTTAAACTGCAATATGTCGCAATATGCTGAAAGCGAATGAACGCTTCTTCCCTCAGGATACCTCATGTACCGTACGTGACACGTGACCGACTGACATATGGACTGAGTGAGGGTGCCAGTGTCAATCTGTATATTAAATATTAGTAAAGCTTAATTTCTTTCTTATTTTTTTAGCTAAAAAATAAATAAAAATACAAGTTCTAATATTTTCTTCATGCACCCTCTGGGATCATCTCGCGCACCCCCTCTGGTGTGCGCACCCCACTTTGGAGACCACTGCTCTAGATAAGGCCTAACCAGTGCCAAGTAGAGAGGTACTTCCAGCTCCCACATCTTGCATCAAATGCTTCTGCTGATGCATCCCAAAACTCTCACCTGATCTCAGCCAGCTGCCTACCACTACCCCACCCTATCCTTATTGACATCCTAGTTCTGTCATCCTAGTTCCTCTTCTCTCTCTCTCTTGCTTTCAGTCTAGGATGCCAGGCTCCTCTTTACTCAGGTCACATGGGAGCTGGATCTTCTTTATGTAAAGTGGCCAGTAACCCCATGAATGCTTGTTTTAAAACCCACTAAACTCATTGTGAATCTTTCCATTGACTTAAATGGACTAGAAAAGAGAAAAGTGCAAATTCCAGAAAGAGTTGTGCAATACTGATTACACTTTAAGAATGAAGCAAAATCTGCTTATGAATCCAATAACAATTTTAATACAAGATTACCTTATTTGGAAGTTGTGTATTGTTTAGCAAATATCTCATTACACCCTGGAATGTTAGATTTTATTAGACAGAATTTTATTGGATAAAAGGTTTTTCCCCACAACATTATAGACACAATATATAGATAAATCCTGAGTGAGAAAATATGCTTTTTCAAAGGTGGTTTCTTTTTTCAGCACTAAAATGTATAATGAAGTTGAAGTACAGTAGCACAATCTCAGTCAGTAATGCCGGAAGCACTGCCAAGAAAACACTCCAAACTTACCTGTCCCAAGAGGACTGTGGTGCTATCAAGTTAACTGTCCTGTTTTATGACAGAGGTTTTATTGTTTCCTTACTCTAGTGACATCCACTGGGAACAGTGCAATTAAGGCAGTGGTCTTACTGGACAACTTTCTGAGTTATACTTTGTTACCTCTGGCTAAATGTTGCTGAGATGTTAGTGCCATTTTTTTCCCTACAAAGAAAAAGACAAACTTTTTTTTTTTAAAAAAAAGCACTTTCAGCCAATCAGATTGCTTACTTGGCTAAATATCCTGACACCTTTTTTTGCCAAAGGAGATGGATGTCCTCTCTCATATAACAGAGTAGTCCAACATACTGCTCTGTTGCACATGGAGCTGGGATTTTAAAATATGTATTACAAATAAATAAATGAAACTGGTCTGCTCCACTAACCAAATCCCATGCACACCTTTTCTATTATGCTCTGGTGTGAGGAACCAAAGTGTAATTATTTCTCTTGGTTGGTTCACTAAACCAGGATACAGTTTCTCCTGTGTGCTTGGCGCTGAGCTGGTACTTATTGCTCTGTAGAACTTGGGGAGATATCGATAAACTTCCTTATTATCTCTTCTGTTTTGGGCTCTCTGGAGGATGAGAATATGAATAGCACAACTGCTCAAAAGAACAGAACAAGAAAAAACCTATTTGCCAAAAATAGTATCTATCAGTTTTTACCAGCATTTGTTCAATAATCTGTTTTCTAACTGCCATTTCACACACTCCATTAAAAGAGATACTGCTTTCATCATGCTTGCACTGTCTGTTTACTTAATTACCATTTACATTTATATCTCTGCAGACTTGCTATAAAGAAAAGGATACACAGTGATAGTTTGTTGTAGCAGTTTTCTCTACAACTAAAAAAAGGGGACGGGGGGGGGGAGCAGCTTTTATAAACCAACATCAGCACCATGTTTGGACCTTTGCTAATTTGCCAGTTTCTTTGGAAATTCACATATTTTAAATTAATGAGTAATGTGAAAACACATGGCTAGCAAATTGTTGACTATGTAAATGTTTTATTGGTAAAGTCACTGCTCTTGGTTAATAAGGTAACATTGATTCAAAACCATTAATATTGATTCACTTTTTTAAGATGAGGTCATTTAAAGTCAACAAAATGTGGCATAGCTGATTAGGATATGAAACGGGCTCACAGACATACTTTGGGCCTTTCAAAATTTATCTGAAGTACTGGTTTAAAAAAACTAACATTTTTTCCTATCTGAATTATATTACATACACATTAGAGTATAAATATTAGTTAATGGTGTAATACACTGAAGTCATTCTGATGAACTATCCAGTGGTAAACAAATAGAATTTGTTCTTTCTTGTAAATACAGTGGACTGGCCAGGCTAAGCTTCTCCTAATTCTTCTGTTTTCATAACCCAATTGAGTCATCAAGTCCTGGGGTGACATCCTGTTCCCTTCCTGGTTGTCTGAGTGTCCAAATTTGGTCATCTAGATGACACTGTTGGTTGTCTAAATGGAAAAAAATCCATTTTTGCACAGGTAGGAATTCTATACCTGGCTGGATAGCCTGCATATGCACTTGTCTGTGTACACAAACAGACTAGGCATGTACAGTAGGCTACATACTGGCCACACATGTAGCTGGGGCATGTGCACCCCTGGTGGATGTGTTCTCAAAATGTAGATGATCAAAACCCATACTGTGGCAAGGAAGTTTGGTGCCCGGGACAAAGCCCGCAACCTGCCCTCACCCTGCATACAGATCTGGGGAGCACATGCCTGCCCCATGTTTGCCTGGGAGTACACACAGAGGTGAGGGCTGCCTTCTCCCCCATCCCTGCACCTCCCCTAATGAACCACTTGCGGCTCCACCCTGCTCCCCACCATGACTGGGCAGTGCCTGTTGGCAACCCTTCACTTAAGTGCCCAGGGTGGTTGCTCTGCTCACACCTCCTCCTTGCTACAGCACTGCCAAGCAGGACTTATGCTCAGGGAGAGATTTCCCTAGGCAGTCATGAGAGGATGGTACATGGAAGTTATGTTAGGCCAGAAAAAACAGAGCAAACCAGAAGGTCTGGCTTATTTCTCTGAGGGAGGGCCTGAAAGGGAGTCCTGAAGGCTTGTTTCTGAGTTATAGCCTTGGACCTTGCTCTCAGTCAGGCAAAAGCTGTCCCTCCCTACTAGTCTCCAGCCTTTTTTCCCCATGATAATATGACACGCAAGGTTTAGTGGCTCAGTTTCAAATGGCATGCCAGAGAAAGCACTGGACAATGACTGACCTATGGTGTGGTGGTTAAAGTGGCATGTGGAAAAACCAGCGACCCAAGGAGTTTTAAACCCCTCTGGATAAGGTGGAGTTGGAACATAGGTCCTCTGGCTTCCCAGTGACTGTTTTAGCTGCTCACCTACTATGAACCAAAAGATGGTATGCTCAGCACCCTTCCTCCATTTTTTTGCCAGTGTGCATCTATGCCTCTAGGTGATTACATATGTGTCCAGGTTACATGGTCAGGGATAGATTTTTCCATGTGTAAATGGCATGTTTGGCACTTAGATGACCAAAAGTACAAGATAGACAACCAAATCTGGACACTTGATGACCAGCAAAGGCATTGAATGCCACTTCAACTGTGTTAACGACATCAAAAACTACAGGAAAAATGTGTATATACTCTGTTGTAGGTATGATGGCCTTCAATATGTGGACTTGCATTGGTGATATTATGCAGAGTGCTCATAATGTGATCAGCCTTGTGAAACATACCTCCTGATTCTGCAATGAGCTCCATGCAGGCAATCCGCTGCCTAGGGTACACTGCAGAATCAGGGCTTAAAACTCCATTGTTACATTTGAGCCTAGTTCTGCTTGCCCTTTACACCAATTTGCAAGGCTTCTTCTCTCCACTTGTGCAACCTACACCAGGCCTAGATAGCATTACCATTCCGTTTCCTGGCAAACAGATGTATTGCTCTATTTCTGCCTCCCCACTACCCTAGAGAGGTGATTGTCTGCTCAGTTGCTCTGGCATGTAGTGCACCTTCTAAGGAGAAACAGATCCACCCTGTGCACTGGGGAGGTCCAAGAGACATTCCTCATCCATATAGCACAGTGTGTCCCTCAGTAACACCCTTTGTTCTGGGCTGTTTGTAGCAAGTACCATACAGCCCTTTACAAGCAAATTAGGGTGACACAAACACAAGTACTAAAGCTGACTCTACAGGCTGCCCAGTTACATGCATGCATGTGTCATCTCAGGGCAGGACGGACTTTTTCATGTTTATTGAAAGGTAAACATTTCCATAGACTGATTGCACATGTAGTCAAAGCCAAGGAAGCTTTCTTTTCTAATCTCTGTTGTGTGTTTCAGCAAAACAAAATACTTACTTTTGCTTAAATACTGTACCATATGGCCCAATTAATATGCATTCAAAAGGGTCTGTAACTCTGCTAGTTACAGGGAGGTCCTCAGGCAACATTTTAATTTCATTTTAAGTTTCAGTCTCCTGTTGCTTTACTGCCTTTCATTAGCTCTCAGACAAAAAAATCTCTGTTGACCCACGCTATATTAACCCATGCATAATAAGAGCAGATCAAAGAGGAGTCACCTTATATAAATTTATATCATTAACTGATTATCTTACCAGTGATGAAAAAACAGAGTCCATTATATCTGTATTTGGAGCTTCTAACATGCGGGTGTCACAGTGCACTCAAAGTATTTAATTTCCAAGCTGTTGAGCATCATTTCTGACTGGAATAGCAGTAGCAGTTCCTAAAATGCTGCAGAACCTCTAGGAATACACATCCTCTAAATATCTTCACCGGTACACAGGTGGCACTAAGATTATCTGCCTGTAGTCCCAGGGCCCTGGAGTACCCGGGCCAGCTAAGATTCATTGACGTGCTTCAGACAAATCAAGCACTAAAACCTAACAATGGGTAAATACACTGTTGCTCACAGCTTGGTGATGTGAAACTTCACATGGAAATGGAATGGTCTGTTTTTTGGGCTGTTAAAATAAAAACCCTGCAAACAAAGTTTATGATGTGTGAAGCAATGAACATGGACAACACCCCCTCCTCCCAACATGCACGCTGCTGCATTGGCCCTGTTCTCAGAGGTCACAACTTCTGGGGAAACCCATCTAGTCAACCTTTCACTTCCTCTCTCCCTCAGTTTATGCAGCTGAATACATGCAGTGCGTGATATTTGGAAAGTGCATTCTGCTGTAGGCAGGGCTGGCTGTATTTCCTAACACAACACTTCAGGATGACTCTGCTTCTAGCAAGTGAAGCTGATGTGCTGGACGTGTTTTAATTGGTGCCAGCTTTGTCCTGCTAACAAGTGTCAGCTTTCCTCACTTAATGCCTCAGGCATAGGCAGTGATGTCATTCAGGATATATTGCCTCCCCAACACGTGTTAATGGTGTCCGTATATGTGGCTGCCTGATTAGACAGGAAATAGAGCATGACTTCAAAAGGATTACTTACATGAGTAAAGTTACCAGAGGAATACATATATGCAAGGTTGGGACCCCAGATGCGAAATACATCTTTTTCTAATTCTTGAGCTATTCAGTATGTATATGTATACATATATAACATGCATATTGCTTTTTATTTCTGCCTCAAACTTAAAAATAAATTTGGCTTGAGTGTAGTTTGAGGGATGGGCAACAATCCAGGACAATTCTTATTTTAACTGAAACAGTTTACCCAGTGCTAATTTTAACACATGTAATTTATTTTATTAACATCACTGCAAATGGTAATCTCATGCTCCCTGCCCTGTTCTACCACAAAGCTGTGGAAACTGTGATGTCACTAAGTTGCTTGGTTTTGAAATCCTTCAATTGAAAAATACCAGGCCTTGCTATCTGTGCAGGGAAGAGGGACCTATAAACATCATGTTATAGATCTCTATAGAAAAGCAATTCATTTAGATGCTGGGTCTAATTATACAAGTCTTTTATTTCTATTAAATGCATTGTATATAAAGGATCTTGAAACACTGCTGAAGGCTGTAAGAATACAAGTACTGCACCTTTAAATGGAGTGGAACAAAGCAAAGGAGAATTGCTTTGTGCAGACTGGATAACCAGTCAGAGGCCTTTGACAAAGCCGTTTACCTTTTCTTAATAAAGTACTTACACTTTATGAAAGAATGAGTCTGTTACTCTGTACCAAGCTTCAACACATGACCCGGGCTTTTTCTACCATTCAAGGAATGTAATTTAAATTAGATTTAGAATCCTCTGTGGCGCCAATTATGATGCCTACTGGAATGTTGAGATTATGCAGAATTATTTTGTTTTGTTTTATTTAAATAAATAAATAGCATTAAAGCTATTTAATCATTTGGTGTGTAAAATTGGATTAGGGATATATTCATCCAGGTGTCTAGAGTAAGGCTTCAAGAGTTAGCAATAGTGGAAAGTGACTTTATATGAGGGTATCCATAAGAAGTCATGACAACTGAAGACTAGGCAGGAATAGCTGGAATGGCAGCCTGATCTGGGTACTTGGAATCACTGCTGATTCCATACCATGCTTGCAGCAAAAGCTCACAGATAGACTAATGACTGCTTCCTTTTCTTGATTTAAAACATTTGCCTTCCTTATATCAAATTCCCTATGTTAGGTGTTTATAGACATGCTCTAGGAGTGGGGGCAGGGGGGAGGTGCTTTAATTTGTGCGGCTCCAAGAGCCACTGTAATTAAAGTGCCTGGAGTGTCATGTATATCAGAGTCCTTGCACTGAAAAATGGCAATGGGGGCACTTTAACTAAAGCTCAAACAAGCTTCAGTTAAAGCGCTCCTGCTGCCATTTTTCAGCATGAGGATACTGATACATGTAACACTGGAGTCTGCTGGAGTAATTACCATGCTCCGGCAGACTTGATTAATTGGGTCTGTTCCAAGTGTTGTAATTATAGTGTGGCAGAGCAGACTCTCTGTATGTGCACAGGTACCCATAATAGAGCCTAAATGTGTTACCTGTGGCGAAACTGACACACATACGTGCCCCAAACTGTTATACAGGTGATGATCCAATATTTTCTGTCTTGTGAAAATAGCCATTTAAAAGTGGAATAGTTTTAAACATGATTATATCTTTTTGAAAAAATGTTCCCATGTTATTCTTCTGTGTTTGTACTATGGCAGAACCTAGAGGCTTTGGAAAAGAAATCTAGTCTCAGTTCTGTACACATGGATAACAAAAAGTCTTGAAAAGCTTGGCTTAGTGTCCCTTTGTAGCCAGTGTTACTTGAAAATACTGAACCTTTAGCTCAGGAATTTTAACTCATGTCATTGTCAGTAGTTGACATGTCATTGTCAGCACTAGCTGGCTGAATATGCCTCACTAAAACTGTTTTTCATGGGAAACTGGGTTTTAACCTAAATGGTTATTTTCACAATCTGTGTTTGCTTTTGGCCTATATTCTTCTTTTCTCTTTGAAAAATAACACTAAGTAATTGAAAAACATATATGCTATGATGCAACATAACCACAGGCTCCTAAGGGAAGCACATGGTACACAGAGGAGATTTGGGGCATGAAGCATTTGAACTGCAGTTTCCATGAAGTACTTGGGTGGCATTCCCAAATCAATATGTTGCCTTTTAAACCCAGAGTCTGGGGCTGAAATGTTTCAAGTTTCATCTGAAAGTTTTTTGCTTTTAATATTTTGTGAAAAATAACAAAATCTCTGCCAAACTTTGCTGTCAGTCCATTCTTTAGTAGCAGAGCCCACATATCAGGGTTTTTACTCACCTTATTAATTATATTACAATTTTATTACAAGAAAACTTAGAGGCCCTAAACCAAATAAGGGCCAGATTGTGCTAGGCACTAGATCAACAGGCTCTTGTCTCCAAAAACTTACAATATAAATGAAGAAGATGGACAAAATGGGTGGGAGGGAAATGAAGTGAATTGTACATACCAGGGCAGAGAATTCTGGTCTCCTGACTCCTAAACCAGGGTTCATCTAGAAAGTTGCACTGCTTTTGGCTGAAATTAAGCATCATCCCTAAGGTAAAATATCATGTTGAAAATGGTGCTGACAGTAACTTCAAGTAAATGAGACTTTAAAATAGGTGTGCCAGTTGTACATTCTTTGGAGGTGAGGTAAAGAAAAAAAAAAAGCTATAAAGATACACAGCAAAGTATATGCATAAACTTCAAGTAGGTATCATAAATGTCAATTATGGAAGACACCTATTTGAGTCATCCATGCATTTTCCTATATGCTAGGATAGTGTTGTAGAAAAAGTAATCGCAAATTATGTTTTTCTAATATTCTGTTTCCAGATATGTAAAGAATGGTGTGCTTTCCACTGTCAAAATAGTTCACTGTTAAAACATCCTTTTCTTAATTTATATAGTGCTATAAATGTGCAGGTCTATTTACACTAGAGAAAGCATGCAAAGAATGGAATCCCTGTTGTGAAGAGCTTATACTGTGAAAGGCATAGCTGTGTACAATGCAGAACAATAGAAAACAGAACAAATAGAGTAGCCAGTGACATTTACAGGTTGAATGTTTCAGATAATGGCTTGGTTTTGAGAAAGTAAATAGGGACCCAATATAAAGATAGCATGGAAGAAAACAGGTATTTACAAAAGCAGGAGTCAGAGGAAGCAAACAAGAAAGAGATAAGAAAAGAGTTTAAAGAGTGGGTTCAGGTGGAGGAGATGATGGCAGAACAAGAAATGGATTTATGAATTAATTTTGAAAATGAGAAGTGTGAATTTTGTGGGGCAGAAGAAAGGATTTTCCTTTTCTTATTTTAAAGCTTATTACTTCTACCTGAGCTGTATCCTGTACAATAGTTGGCCTTAGTCCACAGGGAACCAGTCATAAATGTTGTAAAACTAAATGTTATGTCGCATGCTTCGGAAGGATGCAGCATCAGGCTATACCAATTCAGTCAGCAACCACATATGCTGAAGTTGAATAACAAGTTCATCCTGAAACCAATATGTCACTTTAGTGGCAAGTTCAGGAAAACTCAGAACCCCCACTATATTGCAGCTCGGTGTTGCCAGCCGTGTTTCCTGGCCCATTTTCCTTCTCTTCTGGACCTACCTCTTCAATCCCTTTTTCTTCTTTCTGCACCTGAGAAGCTACTGCTCCTCTGTGCCCAACTGGCATACCATGTCAACTTCTCTTATCCGATATCTTGTGTAACTATGGCTGTTCTACTCATGCTAAGTCCTGCCCTACTGATTCACCTACTGATCCACAGCCTAAGATTTTCCTGCCTGATTTCCTAAAATGGCACCTCACAGGCCTGGCAATTGTGAGCTTGTTGAAGAATCTGGACCAAGTGCTGCATAGGAAGAGATAGAAAGAATAGAAAGGGGAAGCATGTACTGCTGATATGTTTGAGGGCATTGCTGACTTTTCCTCAGCTGATATTTCTTTAGCCCAACAACAGCTAAAACATGCTGAATATAAGAAAAAGAAAGATTGTTGCCTACTGTGAATGCAACTGAGTGGTTAAAGTAAATGCAAGAAAGCTGTATCCAAACCAACACTCATCAGCAGAACCTCTTCCTGACATATTATTGGGTTTTATGGTTTTGCGTGATATTTAAATATAACAGGAAAGGACACATTTTTAAGATCACTGGCTCTTAAAATAGACTGTAAATGACGGCAAGTGGATGCATGCTTGCATTAACAACATGGGAGGCACAGTTACTTCTGCATGATCACACCTTTTTTTACATCCAGCCTTAAAATTATACCTCAGCTGTCCATGATTAAAAAGGGAGGGTATTACAAAATATCTCTCTGGAATTAAAACATACAATTTTATGTGTCCTGTTAATGCTGTGTGAAAAAGAGATCTTTTGAAAAATCAACTTTCTGTTAAGTAAGCACGCAGGAAAGGAAGGAGAAAGAACGTTGAGTGAGCCCTAGAGCAGACAGATCACTTCTTGCTCTTGTTGAAAAAAATCACACTTTTAGGAAGAAATTATTTGCAAGCTCATGGCAGTGTGCATCTCACATAAATCCTCACTACATTAAAAAGAGTAAGCTACTGGAGAAACCAATAGAACTCTTCCTAATGTGGTAGGAACACTTTCAAAAACCTATAGTAAATCTAAAAGTTGATGTTAATCACATTATACCCTACTCATGATAAGTAAAGCCCTACTTCCATATAATCAGTGGAAACATATCTGTTGCCATCATAGTCTTTTTCCAGACTAAAATTCACATTCAGGTTCCCTAGACACAAATAAAGGTAAAGACCCTATGATATGCTACCTGCCTGCCTGAAAACTTGAGTCAAGGTAAAATGTGCTTAGAGAAGTATGGCATTGGAAAGACCTAACTTTTCCATTTTCTTATCTTGGTGAGCCTGCTTTCCTGATTGTTGTGAAGCCTGTACACGCATTCAGCATTGAAATGCCTTGTTCAGCTTTTCGTGTCTAATTTGGTGGAGTACTGAAGGTGGTTTTGCTTGATATTCTCTGTGGCTGTTCACTCTTTTCTTTGTTCCCACAGTGGAGGGCAGTGTAGCTTCCAGATTACCGTAAGAGACGACTTTATACCATGTTAATTATACAATGTTTGCAAAGCCCTTTGAAGATTAAAAGTTCTCTATGAGTACTATGCTGTGTATTATTATTACTATTTATACAGTGAACTTAGTCATTAGCTGAAAGTCTGGCTTTAAGTCACATTGGGACTAAAGTGGAAGGAGGATTTGGAAAATTTCCATGTTCCTGAACTTTCACTTGTATCTGTGCAGCTGGGACATGCATATAACTAGCACCTTTAATTCCTCCGCTGTCTGCCTTAATTATAAGGCACCACCAAAAAGAAAGACATCTAGGCAAGTGTGGACTACTGTAAAGAGATATAAAATGATTTTTTAAGCTGTCCAGGCAAAACTTTTTAATTATAATTGTTAGCAACTGTGGGATTCATTCAGAGCTTGACAGCTGCAAAATATCTCACATACCAGCTGGTTAATTAATATCATTCTCCATTATCATCTTATGCAAGGTAAAACCAATATATCATATACTTCCAGTATAGAAAGTAATTGAATGCCTGAATGTGTGCAGGGGTAAAGGAGCAGAGAAGGATAAGGGGTTCTAGGTAAGTAAGGGTGAAGCAGGTATGGAAAGTTAGTAAAAAGAAAGCCTTGCAAAGTTTGACCATGCCATGTGCTTTCATGAGTGAAGGGAACTAAGATAGAAAGGGAAGGTGGGAAGCAGGCTCTTACAGCTTTTATCTAGCTCTTTGCAGCCCCTCCATTGCTTGTCTGGACTTGAATGTGCAGGTCAATGGCAATGCCATTTCAGTGGTGGATCTTCCCAATTTCTTTTGAATCCCATAGGGTATAAAGCAGTTAATACAATACATGCTTTCTCTGCATTGTCCATCTTGTCTTCATCTCAGCATTCTGAATACCCCAAGTCATCAAGACATGATTTGTATGACATAGCCAGGGTAGGAGTCATGACAGCACAAACCCCATGGACCTTGATGAGAGTCAGTAGCTGCTGTGGATATACAGAGATTGTGAAGGAGTTTTCCTAGACCCCACTAACTCTCAAGAGATCCGTGGAATTCATAGGTTAGCCCCTTGCCTTGGTGCACAGGAATGGCAGACTCTATTGTGTTCAATGTAAATTCCATTAGGAAAGTAAGGAAAAAAAAACATGCAATATCCTGAAGCCCACCCAAAGCCCCATCAGCTGCAAAGGGACTCTCTGCAGATCCAATTGGGCAGATAAGTTTACAGGTTTGGGTTCATAGATTGTGTTCCATTTCACACATTAGATTTAGAGCTTGTCTAGATGAGAGACATGGGCATCAGTTACAGCACCTCTAGATGCTAATTCAGATACACCACCCTGGAGCAAATCATATTAATGCTAGCCTCATTTTACTCCAGCAGAGGTTACCTCTACACTGCAGGTCTGCACTACTACAGCAACATTAAAGTAACAAAATCAGGAGAGACTGGCCCTTAGGCAAAGAAAGAGTTAGGGGAAGGTCATATACCTACATGGACAGAGAAAAAAAAGGAATATACCATGCAGTTCCAACTTTATAAAGCCCCCTTTCATTCATAATTCTGATTATCAAGTAAATCCTGTGGCAGATAGTCAGCTAATTTTAATCAACAAAACCTCATTCATTAAGCCAGTTTACATCAGCTAAGGATCCTGGCGTGGGCAATATATTTTTACCCTATAAAAAACAGACGATGGCCTGGTTGTTGACTTAATATTTAGATCTCAGACAAGACTCCCACATACATGACACATCAATAAATGCCAAGCGCTTGAAAACATTTTAAACTATTGGTAACAAAAACCATTGAAGTAATGCTGGCATTATGATATATGGACAAAAGCTAGGAAAATTCATCATGCAGGCTGACCCTGAGTTTGGAAGAGGTCCTATTGCTGTGAGTATGTGTGGAAGTATGTACCCTCCAAAGAACTACATGGCATTTCAAATGGTATAGAAAATGCTGTTGGTATTGTTTTTTCTTAGAACTGTTGGTTTGTGCAATTCCAAAAGGGCCGCAGTTTCGAGCCAAGCTACTTCAGAGTCTTCAAAAGCAGCAAACTTTATGACTCAGCAGAAGCTGAGACCGAAAGTGCTTGTTTCAGCAGGGGCTGGTGGTTTTAAGATCCTAAGGTATCTAGAGGTTTTTATATAATCCCTTAAGATATTTTCCATGTTGTTTTTCCCAATTTACTTTGCTGTACACATATAAGTGAGGCCAGTGTGGCTAATGAGCTCTAATCTGCACGTTCCATGATCACAGGAGCTTGAGCCTTTTATCATTTAGAATGATTGTTCCCTCAGACTCATTTATTTAATATTCCCCTTATACAACTGTACTATGTGGGGAGGAAAAGTGTGGGAAGGGGAAGGGGGGAGTGTGGAAAGAGCCTCCTCACCCTTGTACAGCCCACATAAGAACTAATCAGAAGAACTGTGGAGCCTGAACTCAGCGGTGTGGGATTGCTGCTCAGTTGTCTGGAATGTGAATGCTGTTCTAAAAGAAGGGTAAGGAGAGGAAATGAGTAGGCCGAGCCATGCCTTTGCTCTTCTTCCACCAAGGCAAAAAGGGATAAAGAAGGATACTACGCTCCTCTCTCCCTTAAACTGCAGTCAATGCAGTTAACAAGTGCTCAGCTGTACCTCCTCAAATTCTGCAGGACTGCATTGATCCTGGTAGAACTCTGTGTCTGCTACCCATATTTGACCCAAGGTTCCTATAAATACATTAATTACATTTGTACGTGTTTACCTTTATGTGGCAAATGAGCCCATATATATAGCTCTATCTATCTATCTATCTTTTTCCCTGATGTTGGGGTTTTCAGCCACACAGGCTGTTTACATCAATCCATTGATTATGTTACCATATGTATGGATGGCAGGTGCTGCAGGGGGGTAGGAGATCTGGAAAGTTGTCTCACTCTCCCATCCTCAGCCCCACAACCATACCACTCTGCACCTTTGCTTCAGCAGCTCCAATTTTAGCAGCAGAGAGGGCAAAGCAGTGGCTGGGGGTTGCAAGGGAAAATATTGCCTCCTTATTTTGCTGCTGAAAATCAGTGTTCAAATAGCTGTTCAACATGTCAATAGCAAATAAGGAGGTGACATCTCCCCTCTCCCTGCCACAGTAAACCTGCAGCTGCTGCTCTTGCACCATGCTAAGTAGTGGCCCATTACAGCTCTGTGTACTATACTCCCTGTAGCATTCCCAAGAATACCTGTTCCTGCAGCAGCACTCTGCTTCTCACCCAAATTACTTCCACCAGTTAATTCCAGCCTGGATTCCAGCCTGGTCCCTTGGCTGCAGTGCTATGGGGTAAGAATAAGTGACTTTTTTTTTTACAAAAGTGTGCCATGTTTGTATATAAATATCCAGATCTCTGACAGAGAAGGTACCAATGAAGAGGCCAGGAAGTCGTAGCATAATTCACAGGTT
The DNA here is from genome assembly GCF_001723895.1 of Crocodylus porosus. Lineage (NCBI taxonomy): Eukaryota > Metazoa > Chordata > Crocodylia > Crocodylidae > Crocodylus > Crocodylus porosus. The sequence goes on along the minus strand of NW_017728918.1, from coordinate 98,059,658 downwards.
TGGTTGGACCAATCCTAGTGCAAAGCTGCTCAGTGCTGTAAATGGTTCAGTATGAAGTGCACAACTCACTTTGAAGTCACCTGCTTTGAGCACCTTCCTATGTAGAGCTCACCTCTATCTAATTCCAGGAGCCTGGAACAGCACCACATGATTAAAATCACAGCCAGTGGTGAGAGAGCTTCAGGGTGATGCTCGCCCAGCTATAACTCCATGCTTCTAGATATTCCCTGTGGGAATATCTACTCCAACTCTGTGCCACTGGAAGCAAAGTACAGCCACCCTATGGCCTCTGATGGATTTGACTGTTAAGTGCCTGAGCTAAGTAGCATTTGAGAGGAGAGGTAGACCTCCTTAAGGGAAATTTGTGGGGAAACTTCCCCTAGGGAACTGTTATGTAACTCCATCACCTGTTACAACCTGTCATGTTCCGAAGAATTGGTCATCAGACTCATTGTCTTAGTTAAGAATAAAAACTAGCCCTATCAGACATGGTCTAGCAATATCAAGGGAAGAGAACTGTGGGTGAATCCTCTTCCCTAACATGTTTAATTTATACATTGAAAATTGGAGCAATGGATGAATAATTAAGGAACTGTGAAAAGGGTTAAAACAAGAAATGGGCCTGAATCAGAAGACAGTACTTTCAAGAAGTTCAAATATGGTCCAACTCTGTGACAGGCTGAATCAGAACTTAACGGTGGACCACCAAAACTTGAGAAACTTCAGTCTTAGATCCATTTCCAAATCAGGACTTCACAGCCTCAACCCTAATCCAATTTAAACGTTATTAAAAACATATAAAAGAGCCTAGCAATTCTGTGAGAAATAGTACTATGGTGATGATATGAGAATGGGACAAAAACACTGTGGGACACCTAGAAGTGCTGTAGAAATCCTAATATGGAAACAGGATGATGAGTATTCACTTTGAACTTAATGCTTTCAAAAGCTGCATTGCTCACAGTGAGCGTACTCCCATTTCGTTCTAGTTTTGGATATATTATCAGGTCTTTATCATTTTTTATTTTAATTATAGAAGATTTCATTGACATAATATTATCAAACAGGTATGAACTGCTAGGTTCAACGTACTATACATAACAGCAATTTAAAGTGGTACAATCTGAGTATGGAAGGACGGAGTATTTTTGCTATATAATTTATATACTTAAAATATGTATCAAACAAAAAGATGAATTCAACTTTATTCTTTTTTCATTCTTGCCTTTGAATTACTATCACTTGATATTTATTGGTTTAAAATATTTTTTTCTGCTTTGGGGTTGATTTTGAATTTTTTGACAAGTTTAAATGTTTGAAAAGATCAAGCGCATAGCTATTACATCGCAAACATTAATTTTGGTGGCTGCAGCATCTGTCAGTTAAGCTCTGGCTATTCTCTGGGTACTTTCTGAGCCAGCAATATCTCAGAAGTAGGTGCAACTTCTAGTTGTCCTCCACATACTCTCCTGAAAGATTGATTTTTAAAGTAAAACTGTACACAGACATTATGGACTGCTGCACAGTCCATTTAGAAGAAAAGGTGCAGAAAGTGGGAAGAAAGCTACTTAGAACTATGTCAAGGTAGGAACATTGTATTCAGCCTCGCTGCTGAGTCTATCAAAAGGCCAGTTACACAGTATTAAAAAAATCAAGGCATTGGGTGGGATAACAATTTTCTCTGTAAAGAAGTGGCCCACCGTCACATCAAACAGTTCCGAGCATTACGGCTCCTGTGTATGTCTGAAAAACTGTAAGAGGCTTGAAACTGAAGTAGGATGGTATGTTCTATCAGGAAATGGAACCAGGAAGAGACAGCCAGTTCAGGTCGGATAGCTGTACCAAGGAGTCCAGCATTCATGATATACCCATTTGTTACAAGTCTTGTCTTCTCTTGACCCTTCCGCAAAAGTTGCCATTCACATCCTCATAACATCAGCGCTTGTGAAGTATCATAAACAGCTGTAGTTTCACAGCTGCATACCAGACACATACATTTCCCAAACATAGCATCATTGTCAAGGATCTAGCCAAATAGAGTTTGACCTCAAAATTTGTTTTGAGTCATTTTAAGATGGAAAGCTACCAGAACTATGATGATGACATGATAATTATGTCTTTACTTTTAAATCCTAAGGAAAAATTGGCAAGCTTCTTTGTATTTAAATATTCCCTGGCAATATCAGAAAATTAAGCATAGTAAGATTTTGCCTAAGTGCTTAAGACCCAGGAAGTGAGATATTAGACAAAGAGTGAAATTTTCATTCCATTGGAGTTGACAAAATTGTCTTTGAATATCTAGGGTCAGAATTTCCCAGAAACTGAATTTCACTGAGGTCAAGTACAGATATATTGTTGTAATGTCTGAGCAATTAGTACCACTTTAGTACTATTTCAAGGATATGATTTGACACATCACTATCATCTTCCTATTAATAATTTGAAGACAGTTAACTATATATTCAGTAGTGACCCTACTGAGTCTATTAATTCAGATTCAGAAATGGTACTAGATCTGGTCCTGGGGTTGTTGCATGTGGACTTCCAGTTCAAAGCAAACTTGGATATAAGTTATGTAAACCAATGTAAAAAAGTATGAAATGCCATTGGTGAAACCATGAATATTGCAGTAGGGGAGCCATCATGATATTGAGACAAATAGACACACACTGTAGTAAAAGACAATTGGAACAGATTTATACTAAATTAAAACTTTATTGACTACTGCTCTCCAGACAACATGATCTGATGGACTATGGCTGCATGCATGACAGTAATTTAACATGGAATGTCAAACAAATTAAAGTACTGTATTATATGAAACCATTAATCTGTTCTGTTGTAAAATGAAACCAAGATATGTATTTCCTTGATGGACCTGTGTTGAAATAAGAGGCAATGTGGCTGAAGAAACGGGTAGATTTCTTTAGCATACCTTTCAAATAAATTAGTTAATATTGTATTCTTGAAAAACCCTTTCAGCTTCACTTGCATTCCAAACATAATCTAAGTGCAAACATGGAAAACGCTGAAGCCATCCAGAAAGATTTAACTGTCAAAACTGGATTGGACTGTAATACTATAATTGAGTAAACATGGACATGTAGTTAAATAAAAATACCAGTTACTGCAAAATTAATGTAGGCATATTTTATAATTAATTGAGCTCAAAGCATTTTCTAATTTTCTCACATTAAAGACTAAAGCTTGCTTACAGTACTACAACTTCTATAATTCAAGCATCAATTATTACATATCAGGGAGATCAGCTAGATGACCTAACGGTCTTTTCCATTCCTAATTTCTACAAAGGAAAGTTATTCATGCCAGCAAGAGCATCTTTGCTACTTTTTGGATTTGATCCTACAGTCATTGTTCAAGAAAAACTCCCATTAAGTTTCAGTGGGAATTTTTTCAGAGCAAGATGGCCAGGACCTAACTCTTTAAAAAAAATGTTATCCATATTTAACAAAATAATAGTATCCATCAGAAGATACATGAAAAATATGATACGGAACAACAACAAAAAACCCTCTGATGTGCTTTCTTGCACTGCTAGAAATAGATAATGTAAACACCATAGTGGCCCATACCTTCACAAGTTTCATGAAAAAATTGGAAAACTGTAAGTGTGTCCTCTGTGTATGTTTCTCAATGTATGCTTGCAAGTGTACATCATATATGTGTGTACCACCCTAAGCTCTCCCACATACATAAGGCAAAGACACCCCAAATACACAGTGTGTGATAGAGTTAACCACAAGTGATCTGATTATCTGACTTCAACTCTTAAATCTGCAAGTGGCAGTAAGCTGGTTTGTTTGTTTATTTCCTCATGGTACTAAATGCACTGTATGTGAGTAGCAGAATGTGAATATTCCTGTAGGAAGCAGAATGTGGATGATGCTATTGGAATATGTATGTGGATATGAAGAACATCCAGTCTCATCACGCAACAAAATCTACCTGTTTGAAGGATTGAGAAGCATCTGACCAAAGGATTTTTGGTGGGCCTGTTTGAAATCTTAATTGATTGTTTCAAAGAATGTAGATTATCCTTGCATGAGTCTCTTCAAAACACCTAGACAGCCATACCGAGAAGTTAACCTACCAAGTGCAAATTTTAATAATGGAATGTTCTTGACAGGGAAATGATCCCAAGACAATCCCGGGTCTTACATTTGTTCAACAGGAAAAAATGTTTTCATCTTCAGGCAGCATTTCATCCCAACAAACATGATACCAACTTGTGTTAGTATAACAGAAGACTCTTTAGAAATAAACATGTTATACACACAAACGCATACACACACGCACACACAGATATTTACAGCTGTTTTGGGGGTGGGGGGGAAATAACAAAAAATCCTACCTTAGTATTGGCTACCACTTCTTTACTTTTTTTTTTGTCTTTTTTAAGCATTTAAATTCTTTAAATCAGCTACTTTAAATACTAAGGTACTGTACCACCCCACACCAACCCCACTTCCCCAGAAAACAGCAAGTATTTTGAAAGTTTTTTTTATGTTTGTTAAAATCTCCTGGCTGAGACTTGTTAAGTACCACCTCCACTGGAACAAAATGAATACTGCATGCATCTTCCAATGCATATCATTTCATAGTTGAGAAGTACTGCAGCTAAGAAGCTTAGATCTCCAGATCATCAGGTCTAGGTCTGCTACTGGCTCTGCTGCTGGCTCTGCTAGGTGGCCTTTGGTCCACAGTGGTGAGAGGCTGCAGCTCATGCCCAGATGCCAGTTTTTTAGTGTTCTGATGATCATCAGGGAAGTCAAAGGGCTGGGCATGAGAGTTGGAGATGGTGCTGCCAGCCTGTCCCATCCTATTCTGCTCTGCACTGTAATTTGCCCAGTTTTGTTCACTGGCCTGCTTGTTGTAGTTACGACAGGAAGAATTATTCCTTTCTCCAGTAACAAGCTTGTACCCTGGGGGAGACATGGGTGACAAGGGAGCAGTTGGTGAGGAACAGCCATTGAAATATGCATATTTCGGGGATCCACACTCCTTGGAGGGACTCATGGCACTGGTGGGAGAGTAAGGGTCAGGTTTTGCTTTCACACGATCCTTGACGCCCTTGAAGAATACATAGAAAAGCTCAATGATGTTCAAGGCAAGTGATACTAAAGACACTACCAGCATGAAGATAATGAAGATGGTTTTCTCAGTTGGACGGGAAAGGAAGCAGTCTACTCTGTGGGGGCATGGATCTCGCTCACAAGTGTAAATGGCATTCAGGCTAAACCCATAGACATACCATTGTATCAGCAAGAAGGCCACTTCAAAGACAGATTTAAAGAGGATGCTTATGACATAAGTACGGAGCAGTCCCCCACGCATTTTAACTTTGCCATGCTCTTCAATCCCATACTTGAATTTCTTAATTTCTATTTGTTTTAGGTGCATTTCCACATTCCCACCATCATTTTGGACAACCTTAAGCTCTTCTTCTCTCTTGCTTAGTTTCTCTTCTTTCCGCATCACATAGAATACATGTGCCAGATACAAGAGGGTAGGCACAGACACAAATATTATCTGCAGAACCCAGAAGCGGACATGGGAGATGGGAAAGGACTTGTCATAGCAGACATTTTCACAACCGGGTTGCTGAGTGTTACACCGAAAAGCAGACTGCTCATCTCCCCAGGCAGATTCAACTGCTGTCCCCAGCAACAAGATTCGGAAAATGAAGAGGACAGAGAGCCATACTTTCCCTCCTGCGGTAGAATAGGCTTGAACTTTGTCAAGAAGTTTTCCTAGGGCACTCCAGTCACCCATCTTCACTGGATGCTTGCTAAAAACACACAAACAAACAAATAATAATTAGACCAGTGTTAAATGAACACATTAGCACAAATTTATAATGCTAATCTTTAGAGTCTCAACTCAGTGTTTCTTTGTGTATAAGCTGCTATAACATGACATTGCTTTACTTCATGCACGTTAGTCAAGAAATGGATAAATGGCCAAGGGAGAAGTTCATCACAGTAGTTCCACCGTGCAGCTATCAAACATAAATTATTAAAAGTCAATAGGTACAAAATATGGAGCCAGATCCTTTGGTGATGTAAATTTCTCCAGAAATGTAAGTAAAGTTATTGGGATTTATATTCTCTATCTGACCATAAGGTATTTCTCCTCCATTTGTATGCATCTATTTAAAGTAATCCAGTATAAATTAAATATTGCATTGTTGTTCAGTGCCCAATGGACAATGAGCTTTTTGGTTTTGTTCTAGTTTTCAAGAGTTCTGCCAGACAAAAATTGCAATCAAATTTGGGTTTTATTGGCATTCTTTTTGACAATCTCTGTACAGGAGCAAAGCCTGCATGGTCTAGATCAGAACTGAAGTATGGTGGAGAAGTTTGCATTGTCACTGACTGAGTAATCTATGGATTTCTAAACTGTTGGCCTAACAGTCTGGATTATTTTCAAACACAACACTCATGCTCTAAGGGAAAAAAAAGGAAAAGTATTACCCCATGTAAAAGGCATAATAATGCAACATTAAAATTCATGTCATAAATATAGACATGTTGCAGGACAGAGGCCATATATAGTATTATCTGGTCTATATTTAACAGAAAATAGGAGCAGAAAATAGTAAATGTTTAGAAGGCGGCCAGGCTAAAGTTGCCATATTGGAGTAATGTGTATTTCCTAACTTATCTGTGGCCTCCTTACTTTGCATGGTTGCAGTTTTCTATATATGTGTAGTTTTTCAAGTATAAATTCCTAAATTTGGTTTGGGCAGAGAAAGGGGAAATAAAGCAACAGGTGAAACAAACCTTGTCCATCTTATAAATAGCTCCTGTAAAGTAAATTTAGTTTGAAGAGTATCTGTCAATTTGATATTAAAGCATGCATTTCTGGAATACATGTTAATTATAGAGCATATCTGGAAATACAGATAAATATTAAAAAAGATAAATATTTTATTGCATGCCCCAGTCCAGGGGGGCTCTGGGCCCACACTCAGGCTTCAACTTGTAGCCTTCTGGCTTTGTACCCAGCAGGCAAACTCCTAAGCCAGAGAGCCAGGGCAATTTAACATGCACCTTAACTTACACCTTAACATATAATGAAATATTCAACTGTGCCTCCTTGAGCCTTGATAAAGGTAAAAAATACAATAAGCTTTTGGCCAATTGATGCTTGAATGTGAATATTGCTGTAGGTAGCAATCGTAGTTCTGTCCATGAGCAGAAAGAGGTAGTTAGCTATATTAATCTGAAGGCAAAAGGCAAGGGAGAGGTACACTTTACAGACTAACTGAATCAGGGATGCATAAACTTTTGTGAGCAACAGTTCACTGATAAATGTTCTTTCATAGCATCTAATGAAGTGAGCTGTCCATGCAAGTTTATGAACAACAGTTAATCCTAATTCTGGAAGATCTCACAGGAGACATATTAATTACCCAGATCAACCCTAAGACAGACTGGATCTTTACCAACCAATTAATGAATGGGTATTGTATGTAAAATTGTGCATCCAAACGAAATTAGTGTGCAGCCCCCATTTAAAGATTGAACTGTGTGATACAGTTAGCCGTACTATGCAGGCTAACTAAACCATTTTCAAATTTGCATAAATTTGTTAACTTCCAACCAGTTTCTTCCCCATGCACTCCTCAGTGAAGACTAGGCACATGCCATAATCAAAGGAAAAAATACCAATTGGACAAAAAATAGGAAATTTCAGCCTCAGAAGTTCTGGAAAGTTATGAGTCAATGAAAATGAAGGCTGATGATGGAAATAGTTTTGAAACCTTAACCATAGAAACTGCTGCTAAATGAATGAACTAGCATCTCCTTCTGTTCATTATAGGGAACAGGCCTGGGGTGGAAGAGAAGGCAAGCAAGGCCAGGTTTGGTTGCTGCAAGTTGTTGCTCTTTTTTACTCTTGAACCCTTGAGAATTTCCCCCCGGTTATTCTATCTACTTCATCAAGTTACATGTAACAAGTAGAAGTCTGCCTGTACTAGCTCTGAGACCCTTCCTTTGATTATTAGTCCTTTACATGGAAATAGTCCCAATGAAAAGTTTGAAGGATCAGTTCTCTTTTGGATTTTAAAACTAAAAGCCATACCCCAATAAGGGAGATTGTAGGTCATATTCCTCTTTGGCTTTCCATTTAATTTGTTCCAGGGAAAGAATGTTGCCCTTCATGTTTCAGTTTAATAGAAAAGAAATCACATGCATTAATTTAGAAGTCTCTGAAAAACAATTATAGCTCCTGCCGGAAATTTGGGGATCATAAAACCTGGCAAGTTCTGCTACATGAAGACAAAGTTTCTTTTCAAGCTATGATTTGTTGAAATGGAGATCAGTCTTTTGCACTGTATAATATGTGAAATTCATTTAAAAGGAAAACTCATTTTTGCCTAGCCTATCCATGAAAATAGACAGAAACAGGTGTTTTTCTAAGTAATAGATTCTTGGTGTTATTAGCCAACTTTCTGATGATTTGAAAATACCGAATTAGCAGACTTTCCTCAAGGTCAGTGGATTTCTTTACAGTGTAAATGTTATTTCAGATTGAAAGTATGATTAAAAAACAAGGGAGGTGTTATTTCTAAGCAGTTACATGTTGTTTGCTTTTTAATTACACTGCACTCTGGATTATTAATAGGGGATGACATAGTTAAATTTTGACCTAGCTAGTTCCACACCTGCAATGTATTCAGAATTTAGCACCTATTTTTCAATTTGTTTCAGCATGCAGAACTAAGTCCATTATATTCTCTGGCAATATAAACTCCAAGAGGAAGCATTCCTTGCTTGAATTACTCATACATAGTTCTGTAAAGCAAACTTTTTTTAAAGAGATCAGTTATGCACTCACATTTGCCAGTGATAAAAAACCCACATCAATTCATAACATTGTGCTGTTAATCAGATAACCTTGTAGTGGCACAAATATATTATTCTTTTCCTTAAGTAGACTCTATTGTTTTATGAAACTCAGTATTTTAGTTCATTGTAAAATAATTCATTGATTGGATCTAACTCGTTTACGCTCGATGCTTTGAAAGAACATTTAAATTAACCTGTTGCTGCATTTATTTGCTAAATAATAAAAAAGTCTCACTCGTTACGGTTTTAAATGATAATTTTAATTTTTTCTGCAGTGAACAGTTCTAAAACTGAAAGATCGCCTTTGGTCTAATATTTCTTTGTCTTTTAAGATGTAGATTTCTTAGAATAATTCCATTATGAGGATATTATTAAATCATAACACAAGGATCAATAGATAGGCATGCCCTGTCAGTAATTGCTCCTATTTTTAAAAGTGTAAGTAGCCTCATTTCTTACTGATGACTAGTTTATGTCATTATATATGGTTTTTGAGGTGCACTAACAAAAAATGTGACCTGTAGAACAGCTTCATAGACAGATTTTTCATAAATACTATTGTGGTTGGGTACAGACAGAAAGAATATGCTGTAGAGAAGAAGGAAAAATGACAGCATTCATCTGCCTGAGTCTTGGATGACCACATATAAAAGAAATTTGATCTATAAGCCACAATTTAGAAATTCTAGAACTGTTTTTTATGGAAGGCATTCATCATGTCATATGGTTCAGATTTTCCAGGAGATATAGTGCAGGCTCAGTACTGTGGTTAAGTGCCCAGGTCTGACTGCAGTGTCAGTAGGTCACATGGTAGTGATCGGAAGAGGCATCAGGGCTGGTGTGTGGTAAGGGTGTGGGTCTGTGCAGCTGAAAGAGCACTTAGGAAGCGGGCCAAGAGCTTGGGTTCACCCATAAATGCCAACAAAAGCCTGTGCTTAAAATGTACCTAGAAATAATTTCCCAAGTGTAGCCAAAGTCTCAGGGAAAGCAGCTGAGGTGCCGAAGACATGGGACTTGAGTTGCTGTGGACCAGGAACGTTAAACATATCAAATATCACAAATGTCAGTGAAATGTTATTCTTACATTCCCCTGGAAAGGTACAGCCCTTTTGGAATTCTGCAAATGCATTTAGTTGGTAGTAAATTTCCTCCAGGGGACAGGGAGGGGACCCCTGATGGTTGCATAATGATCAGAATGTAACCCTCACAGCTGCTATTTTTGTTTTCTTTTATGGGCTTATGGTTCTCCCTGGTGATCATCAACTGATGGACCTTTTTACCACCTCCTCTTCCTCTGACGCATTCTCCCCTTGCCTCATCTAACTCTATGAATCTGTCCAAGACAACCAAATACAAGACCACAAGAGTTTCCTTAAAAATTCCACTTGTATGTGTCAGGCAGACAGTTGATAAACCTTTTTACTCTTCTGGCCCAAATCATCCATGTTTTAACCGGATGAATCAATGGAAGTGATGCCAACTTATATTTGTGATGAATTCAAAGTTAATATGTTTCACAATATAGAAGCCCACAAAATAAAAGCAGTAGAAACATGAATCAACCATGCTAAGCTACCACCCTAGACTTATGGAGTAGGTGAGGGAAAGGGGTTAGCAATATTACTTCTTTCACAAGAAACACTAGCTGGGCAGAGACTTCCTTAAATCCACAACAGTATGTTTACATAAACTGACCCTTGTTTAATTTCAGTTTGAGGCACAGTTTATCTTTCAGGCTAGTTTTAACTGAGACTTGGGAGACTTTTACACTCGGAGGTGCATCTATGTATGTGTTTGTGTGGATGTGCATATTTACTACAAATCAAATCCATTGCATCCTTCCCTTTCCCCTTTTGAACTCAGCCTGTTGCTCATCACTCTCCCATTGGTATGCCTGTTAGATATCACAGATCAGTGCCACTGTTTAGCTTTGAGGGCTTTTGGGGGAAACACTTCAGTAAACATTTCAAAGTCTGGAGACTTTGGAAATTCTGCAGTGCAGTGTGCTGTCCAGATGTTAAGATGGCAGGGTGAAAGATCCAGGCAAGCCCCAGCTCTTCCAACACACACACGTTCACGTACACACACAGACAAATCAAAGCTGCAAGTTGACCTGTGTTGTTGTTTTGGTTGATTTTAATTAAACACACTTACAACAGTCTAAGAGAACATTCTCTTAGGAAAATGTTCTGACTTTACAGGGCTATTCTGTTGTATTAGGACAGAAGGAGGAGAAATGCCAGTTGGGCACAAAACATTTTAGATTACAATCAGATGTGTTACTCCAACAAAGTACACTTGTGATGTGGTTCTCACTTCCCCTCTCTATCTCCATCCTCAAAGTTTTTCTCTTTGATTACTGGCAAGCACCCAGGCAGCAATACCAATAAGGAATTAATCACTCCAGTGTCTTCAGACAAAAGTCAGTTCTCTAGAAGATGCTGCTCAGGAATTCCTTTCCAGTGCTATCTTATAAGTTTCAGGGCAAAGTATAGACAATTTAATTTGTGATATATGCTGTAACTATTCACTGAGAGTCCTTCCTAGAAAACATCTGCTAACACCCACCCACTCAATACCTTCACAGGCAATGCCAGCATGGTGAGACATGCCTATGTGCTACATGGCTCCTCTACAATCCTTAACTGGAGTTGCTAATACAAAGCAACTATATACAAACTGGCTTAAAAATCCTTAGCACATGTCTGGATTTTATCACATCTATTTTAAAGAAGGAGGCAGGAGTGGGGGCAGGGGGGAGAGGGGGAGATCAGCGCAGCCACGTGAAAGTCACTGGATTAGTAGCAGCAGTATTTTAACAAAGCACCTAATTAAGAACCATGTTTTGCACAAACTATTAAGCATCAATCAAAATTTACATATGAAAGCAAAAAAGTGTATGGGATGGATGGGAAACACTCATGCAAGGGATTTGCTGTTACTAACTTCTAAGGCTTTTTCAGTAGATCAGGAGGATTTCCATACACAGAAGCACACCTCTACTTTTTCCTTAAGCTAATTTTAATAAGATAATTGTATTTTTTTTTTGCTTAAATCAAGCAACCAACCACAGAAACCAACTCTGAAGGTGAAGTATTGCCACAGTTAACCTGCCGTAGAATTAGGTTAAAAAACGATCATTAAAAATATTTAGAAAAATGATTTAAAAGTAGTGTAAATGTAACAAAGCAAAAAACTCCCCAGAACTTTTAACTGATTAACTTTAGAAACACTTAGCACAGTTTTTCCAACTGTGTTTCAAATACTCTAGACATAAGTAAAAGCAGTAAAAGGTTCCTGGAAAAAAAGTATACTTAAAAAAAAAAAGTTAAAACTTTCCAACTTACCCTTGCTGATCAGCAGTGAAGCAGGCAAACAAGTGCCTCTTTGGAGGGTAAACGTAAAATGGAAGAGAAGTTCAGACTCTCAGACTTGTCTATTTAAACTTTAAAAGTCTACTGCTGGTTTGTATTTTTCATCCTTCCTTCCCCACTAATGAAAGAAAAGTGCTGATACCTCGTAAAAAAGTTTTTTCTAACTTGGAACACTGGGAGAGCTTTTAACAAGTTTTCAAGCCACTGACTGAAAGGAGGAGGAGAGAAGGAGGGACAAGCATAGGAGGGACAGCTAAGTGGAACAGGAGGAGAAAAGGGGAGGAGGAATCACAGAAGAAAACAGTATGTAAAAAAAGGAAACAGAGTACATCAAAGTCTACTGTTGCTGTTATAATGAACAGTTGAAAGGCATTGTTTAGAGAACCTGAACATACACTAAGGGCACTTGAGTGATAATTTATCCAGAAAGAGACTCAGGGTTACCTGAGCAGCTTAGCTCACTGTGTAAAATCAAAGACGCTCTTTAGGAATGCAGGCATCAAGAAAAGGGACAATAGAGAAACCAATGCATAAGCACAGCCAATCTGCCAGAATCTGGTTTGGGAACAGACTACTTTACTCCCGTCATTATCCTGAATGCTGAATGGGACTCATTACATTAGAAGTGTATACACCATGGCTTCCAAAATAAATAAGTCCTCTCAGCTTTTCATTTATTTCTTTAGTTTACTGGCTTTCGTGTCCTTTAGGTGAACACCAGAAGGTAACAGTGTATTTATGTGTGGTAACAGGATGTTTGTTCAGCACAAGCATTTACTTAGAAGATAGCCATCATTATTTTTTGGTGGGGGAGGAAGAATCTAAGTAGAGCAGCCAAACTACATTTCAGGAAACTCTTCACAGGAAACTTCAGTTAAATGTGTAAGACAAAGCAGGGCAATTGATCTAAAATAGCGAGTAGCACTAATCAGTCACAGTATTTCAATTACAGTATTCTTGAAAATCTGACCTAACTGCATAGAAGATAACTTGGCCTTTGCCGCAATCTAACCATGATTAAAACTTCCTTTCAGTAATTTTTTCTTGGTAAAACATGGATGATTTTTCTTCTTTTTCCTTTCCAAGCATGGAAGTTCCCCAGAGAAAAAGTCTAACAAGGGTCATAGGAAAGTAAGGCTGAAAAGGACCTCGAAGGTAATCTAGTCCAGCTCTCTGCTCAAGGCAGGCTTATCCATGTCTTACCCATTCCAGCCAAGTGTCAACCTGCTTTTGAAAGTTTCCAAGGATGGAGGCTCCACAGCTTTTCTAGGTAGCCTGTTCCAGCATCTGACCAATCTCATTGTCAGACAGTTCCTCCTAATCTCAAACCTAAATTTGCCCTGTTGCAGCTTGAGGCTGTTGCTCCTAGTCATGTCCCCTACAGCCACAGAGAAAAGCCTATCTCCATCCTCCCTATAATCACCTTTCAGGTATTTGAAGAACATTATTAAATCCTCCATCAGTTTTCTTTTCTCCAGTCCAATATCCCTCATTCATTCAGCCTGTCTTCATAAGTCTTGTCTCCCCTGAGACCCCTGATCATTTCTGTTGCCTTCCACTGGACTTTTTCAAAACTGCCCATATCCTTCTTGAAGCTTGGGACCCAAGACTGGACACAGTACTCCAAGTGAGGCCTCACCAGTGCTGAATAGGGCAAAAGAATCTCTTCCCTTGATTTGCAAGTGACACTCTGAATACAACCTGGTAAACTAGACCATTGTGGACACCATATTTAAGACCTGATTTTTGTAGTTTTCTATGTGTTGTCTTTCAGTGCTCCATTGTCCTGTGCATTGGACATTGCTTAGGATGGCTTAGCAGATGCTCCAGCAGCTCCCAGTGGTTGGACAGCTCCTTGGGACCATTCTACTTTGATGCTCCACAGCTTGGCTTTATGAAGGTCTTTTGGGTCCTCATTCTCAGGAAAGGCTATTTGTAGACTCATGTGTGGTTAGCACCATCCTATCTTGCCTCTGAACCTGTGCATAGAGGAAAAGATTTAAGTACAAGCCATTTAGGGATTTCTCCCAAGAACTGGGTAATATTCCCTTTAGCAAGTTCCTTTCAGACCTTTGAATGTTATAGATATTAACTTATTCTTTCACTTAGTCCTTAACAGTGCCTTTCATCCACAGCTCACAAAGTCCTTCATAGAGGAAGAGAAAGATCATCGTACATATATGGAAACTAAAGCAAAAATACTTGTACAGGGACACACATCAGATTAGTGGCACAGTTTAGTGAGGAACTCAAGAATTCTGCCTCATGCTTCATTGTCCTCTGCAGCACACTATGATGCCTCCATTTTTTTAAAAAGGTAGTATGCAGGTTACCTATGTACCCCTCAACTATCTTCTTCCTCTAACTAAGGCTTGATACACTTGATTTGTGGGTTGTCTGTTTTCCTCTAATATTTGCTTGTTGTTTTGGACCTTTTAAAGTAATTAATGCAGTCCAATACACAAGTCAGAAAGAGACTTGTGTTTTTAGAACTGCCTGGGTGCATCCAGATGAGCATGGAACTTTGGTTCCCCTGGGAACGCCCATGCCATGCATGCTCTAGCACATGGTAGGTTACCACAAATAGTGTAGGGCAGACTGGGGCCAGCAACTGTGCTGGCTCAGCAGCCTTACATAGGGTTCTGGGGGCCTCTTGGAGCTGCAGCCACGTCAGGAATCCTGGCCAGCATCCAAAGCATGGGTTGGGCTGGCCAGGCTTCAGTTTGGGGCAGTGCACACTGCTGCCACATGTTCCAATGTGCACCACACCGGGATCTCTTGGGGTCAAAAAGCCCAAAAAGCACTGCAAGGTAGCAGGTTATGCCTGCATGTGCGGTGTGTGGCACCACAGATGGGTCTACAGCAGCACATACCACATGTCCGTGCTCATCGGGACACGGCCTCTAGGTCTTCTTTACCTGATTTATTTGTATTTGGAATTGTAACTTTGGCAAGGGAGAGTTTCTGGGGAGGGAAGTGGGGCTTGGGGTATAATGGAACCCTGGGCCTTGGTTGAGAGTTTAAAAAAATGAATAATTTACAAGCCCTGCAGCTCTTTTTCCTTTTCTCCGTCTCTGTGGTGTACCTAGTGGCTGGAGTAAATAGAAGACACCTTTGATTATTCAGTTTATTATGGATTCAGGGTTCATATTAGGTGACAGGGTGAATACTTAGTTGATGCTGTAGGCCCTGAACCTAGCAAGAAGGGAGAGGACATTTGAAGTGCTCTGCCTGATCTCATTGGTGCAATCATTGTCACTCTGATTTATTCTGAAAGAAAGCCATGGCCTCCTTTAAGGTTCTGTAATCTATCATGTTTGTGTATACACTTAGAAGTGCTTTCTCACAGAAATAAACACAATTAGTGTCAGAAACTCAGCTTTCATATATTCGACCCTACAATGGAGCACACACACAAACATGCAGAAGCCATGAAGGTAAAAGCAACTTGGCAATAATAATAAACATAATAGGTAACATTTATACAACACTGATCATATGAAAGAAAATAATGTTTGGTTCCATTATCATTAGGGCCATACCAGATTCATGGTGGATGTGGGCTGCCCTGTGGTTCCTTTAATCTTGCAGGTTCCCCCATGTGCCCCCTGCTGCTGATTGGTGGAAGGTCCCCACTTGCAGCTTACTCCTGATTATAGGGAAGCGAAAACTGTGGTTTTAAATTTGGCACCATTTTTGTCTCCCCACTGATGAGCAACAAGCAGCTGAGCTACTGGAGCCCCTCAGCCTTTCAGCAACAGGGAGACAAAAATGGTGCCAAGATTAAAACCACAGTTTTCATTTCCCTGACAATCAGGAGCAAGCCGCAAATGGGGCCACTCCACCAATGAGCAGTGGGGGTACACGGGGGAACCTGCAAGATTAAAGGAGCTTCAGAGCAGCCCACTTCCTCTGTGAATCTCATAGGGCCCTAATTATCTTGAAACCCTCAAGAAATAAGAAGGGTTGTTATTACTAACATTATTCATATTA
Source organism: Crocodylus porosus (assembly GCF_001723895.1). NCBI lineage: Eukaryota > Metazoa > Chordata > Crocodylia > Crocodylidae > Crocodylus > Crocodylus porosus. The sequence goes on along the minus strand of NW_017728918.1, from coordinate 98,043,418 downwards.
TTGAAAATGTCCTTTTAAAGCTTATAGTTCTTCAACACTAAATTTGTGTCTGTCAGCCAAATGTCCCAGGTTACATTCAGCTCCAAATAATGCTATTAGTCACCATTTCAGAATTAGGAGAGGGAGGGGGGGAGAGAAGGAATAGCATTAATTAACACTTTCAAACTATTTCAAACTAAGTGAACTCTTTCACACAGCTTCCCATTCAGCAAACCCCTACTAAGTTCAGCAGGAAGTGGCAGGATATCAGAGCTGGACTATTTATAATACTAAAAGGCGAGTGAAAAGACCCTTGGCTTGCGACAGAAATTATACATAAATTGGTATAAGCAATTGGAAACTGGTTCAAATCTGTCACACAACAGAAGTTCAGTGCACATAAACCACTTTCAAAATGGCCAAAACTGGTTTAAGGTAAACCTGGATGGATGTAGTATTATACTTAACTAATTTAGGTTAAATCAGTTTATTGAACTTTTCTGTCAAAGATCATCTCCAGATCTAAGGTAACTCACAGTCCCCCTAGCATTCCAGGATGCTTTGCAGCTCCTCCACAACTCCCCCTCACAGGATGGGCAGGCTAGCCTTGGCCCAAGCTTTCTGCTTCAGCCGAGTAAGGAGGCATGCTTTACCTCCCCCCCAGCTTCTGGCCTGGGCCATTCAGGCATGTGGCTGCCTTCCCAGAATCAAAAGTGAATGGCTGTTTCCTTGCTTATTGGGTCAATCTATGCAGTTTATACTAACCTGTGAAGATTGACTTGATTCAGCCCCAGGCTTTTTGACTGTCTGTACTTAGCTCTTGAGGCCAGATGTGCCACTTGATGAAGTCTGTACTGTGAAACAGGAGTTATTACCTCATGAAGCAATACTCAGTGTAGAAATGCTAAGTTTGTGGAACCTGTTTGGGTTTGGTTTTGGCAAGCTAAAATGCAATCAGTGAGGGCAAGTTTAGATTGCTGCCAAAACACTTTACCCTAACACTGATATTATTAAAGGCATCCAAGTGATTGAAACCCAGACCAATGTCTGCAGGAGATCTTTCAGTTCCCTGTTGAATCTGTGCTGTAGGTAGATTCCTTGGATTAGTGAACTAGTTCAAAGACTGCAGTTTGTTTCTTGCTTTCCTTTCCAGGTCTCAGACTCGGACAGAGCAGATTAACTAGAAAAAAATCAGTTTATTTAATATTTGCCATCCAGGAGAGTTGTTCTTTTGTTTACACAGCCATGCAGCATGTTATACATATTTCATTTTACACGAAGTCTTTCTCCCCACATTTGTTCCCAATAAATTGGTTCATCAATAAAAGCTCAATAACTGACTGTCATCTGACATATGGTGTTACTTTGTGTTTGTAACAGGTCAGTGATGTTAACAGCTATAGGTTCAAGCAAATTAGGGAGCAAAATTTCCCATTGACTTCAGCACAGAGTCTTGCCAAAAGCCACACTCCCAGCAAAGGGTGTTATTAGGCTTTAAAGGCACAGCACGCCCTTCCTTCACTGCTGTTTGAAAGTCTGTTGACTAAAAAAATACTTCATTATACTTTTACATGCATTGCAGTCCTCCTTAGGTACAGTTTGAAGAATGAGGCTATTTCATGTAAAGCAAGCTATGTACACAAGTTCCAAACAGATTTTCTTAGGTACATCTGAAGGAAATTTTGCAGCTAGCCAACAAGATAACTCAGTCCTAGGTGGCTGATATAAGCCACTGAATTTTCACTATTATTATTTGCTGTAAAATTAGGGTTAAACTCTTCCATAAAAGCAGATTCCTGAGTAATGAATGGCACTGAACTGCATAGCCTTATGTCTTACTCAGTGTGCATTGGTGCTTATGAATTCACAAGGAACAATAACTGTGGCATTTCTTGATTATTGGAGTGCATAAATATATAAAGCTAACAATTTATTGGAGTGATCAGGGGTTCTTTTGTTTCCTTCTGTGAAATTTAAAAACTATCAAAACAATTCCACTCATTGTAGCTTTGAAGTTGTACTGAAACAACAGATTTACCACATTGCCTGTTAATTAAATAATTTGGGAAAACTCATCTGTTTGAAGTTAGGTTTGCAGGAAGTAGCTTCACAAATTGTAAAGCATATAAATATTGTTACTTACTCAACTTAAATCCAAATTTAAGTTTTTAAGTCCTTGAGAGAATGGATTTTCTCTTTGCTGTTTTTGTACAGCATCTAGCACAGTAACAGTCTTTGTTCACTATTGCTTATTTGAAAATTTACTAATGAAAAAAATAATAGGAATTTTCAAAAGACATCTCATTAATGGATCCTATTACCATTCAAAGAGAAACTTTCTTCACCTAGATATATGGCTAAAGGGCTGTTGAAAAAAGATTTTTCTAATGGGTAAAAAGTTATTTATCTACTATGCTTCTCTTATTCAAAATGTGTTAAACTTGATTTAATTTGATAATTTCCATATGTTGTAAGTGTTTAGAGCAGGTCAACATAGTAGAATCCATTATATACTTCTGTCCAGTGTTCCTTGCCCTATCTGCCACTGTGCTGCCTGTCCCCTTGCTGAGTTGCCATGTGCCACACGCAGAGGCTGCAGATGCCATTTGTGGTTGTTGTGCTACAAGTTGGCCACCCCTGCTTTAAATGGTGCATCTGCATTTATGGGTGTGACCATCATTGCCATTCTTGTTCTCATAATATTTTGCACTTACTTACAGTTATCAGTCTAAGATCTAAGAGTACTTTATAAATATTCACAAAAAGGCTTCCAATACTCCTATTAGCCAACTAAGGTGCATTAGCTATTTTATAGGTGGGTAGACTATGGCACAGAGAAGTTAACCAGCTTGCCTAAAGTCACATAGCCAGTTAAGGGCAGGACCAGAAAAAAACCCCACCAGGCCTCCTAATCCAAGTCCTCTGCTTTAAGCACAGCGTTATACTTTCTTACTCTATTGCTTCTTTCTGAAATGCTAGCAAATACTAGTTATGTGTTATTGAAGCAAGCAGAGTTTTGAGGTAAGGATCAAGGATGGCTCTCTCTACCCCACTACCAGAATCACTTTAAGCAACTGAAGAACATTCTTCACAACAGTCAGACCTCTTACCACAACTTGACCATGGAAGTAGGCTCAAAGCATCTTGCCCTCTTTTCATGCCATGTCCCAAGAGCTCTTGATTCACTATGCTCTCATTGACTGGATGGTAGAAAGAGAATGGAAAGAAAAACAAATGGTCACTTTGATTCAACTATGAGAGCAGAACTAGTAGATTTTAATAGAAAGTTTAAATATCAAAAAGCTTGGTTTTACAAATGGTTAACCTAAACCTAGACTTAATTCTGATCAATATTTCCCCTGAACAAACTGGTCTTCCTCTGAAAGAGACTCCTGAATTAAAAGGTCAGTCAGTCAGTGGAAGCATTTCAAACAGTGAAAGCAGAATGTGTCCACAGATAGTTATGAATTTAGCTCCACCTTCTGTACGCAGTGAAAATAAACATGAATTAAATTGTGCCTTGTATTTTATTTAAGCTCTATTGCCAGCAGTTTTTGAAAAAACCTACACAGGTGGTCTCTCGTGACTCTGAGTAAATCTTCATGTTGAACATTAGTGAACATAATTTCATGTTCTGTAAGTAAGTTCCAAAATTATTTTTTTAAATAATTATTTTAGTTTAGGGTATTGGTCAAGGATGAATTTAGGACCATATGAATATTTAAGGAAGTTTCATCTGTCATGGTGGGGTCTTTTAATGTATTTATTTTCTTACTGTTTTAACATAAGTTGCAATCTAAAGTTTTCCTGCAGCTTTTTAACAAATGTTTATAATAATTTATTTATAAGAGTAATCCCTTTGAATTCAATAGGAATATTCATTGGGCTTATTTCTCACTAATCTGAGTCAAGGCTCCAGAGTCAGACTTCATATTAGAAAATTATACATGAGATAAGAGAACGTGTACAAAAGAAAAACCATTTACCAGTTTAAGTTATTTTTGTATTTACGCTATTTCAAAAATGCTTTCATTATAATCCATCATAAAACTAGCCTACAGGATAATCTACATGTTTTTAATGCGTTTAAAAAATGACTGACATAAATAACATTTGGATAATATAAAATAGCAGTGCTATGTAAAGAAATAAATTAACAAAAAGGATGAATTATAACTAATTCAGGAAAATCCTGAAAATTTAATGCAACTAACATTGTTCAGCCACCATGATTAAAAATGGCAAGAAATAAGAGAATGTAAATGAAATAAAAATTATAATTAAATTGCCAAATTTAGGGTAATTTACATCATTCAAAATGATCCCAAAAGCAACCAAAAGAAATAAAATGAGCAAAATTATTCTAACACAACACAGTATTATGCTGAGCCTTTTAAACCTGCTTAAAATAATTTTAATACAAAAGCATTCTTAAACTGAAAAAAACTTTAAATCATAAGTCATATAGCTCAGTATTAATAGTCGTATATGAAATGCAATTCTTGATTACACATAAAAACAAAATGGATAGCAACAACTCTCAAACTATTCCTATTAACAGATGAGTTAAAAGGATAAAACCATTCAATCCTATTAACATGTTAAGCCAAGCTAATTCCCAGCAAAGGACTTTGGGCCACGATCAAATTGGGGCACTCCTACTTATATATTTTAGTGTCTAAAAATTATAGATTTAATAGATTTCAGGGCTGGAAGGGACCTATTAGATCATTGAGTCCGACCCCCTGCACTGGGCTGGAAAGAGTGCTGGGGTCAAATGACTCCAGCCAGGTACTTGTCCAATCTCCTCTTAAATAACTCCAAGGAAGAGGACAGCACCACTTCCCTTGGAAGTGTATTCCATATTTTGGAAAGCCTTACTGTAAAGAATTTTTTCCCGATGTCAAATCTAAATTTTCTCTCCTACAGTTTGTGGCCATTGTTTCTAGTTATCCCAGTGGGAGCTCTGGTAAACATCGTATCCCCTATTTCCTACTGTCCCTCCCAGAAACATGATCTTCTTACACTGGGAGTTGAACCCAGGCCACCTGGGTGAAAACCAGGCATCCTAACTGCTAGGGAGGAAACTGTGCTGGGGTGGCCATTAGGAACCTTGCTCAGGGGACAGACCCCTATACTAGAGTAATAGTTGACGAAAGGTCAATCCAAGCCACTTCCTCAAGCAGAAAGCTGCCTAAAGCTAGACAATAGGAATCCTAGAACAGGGATGTATCTGAACTGTGGCTTGTCTTAGGAGCCTGTGCATTTGAGTCAATGGTGAAAGGGAGATTCTTCTGTCATGTCAGGATCCAGAGCCAACAGGAAAGAGGGACATGTCTGAATGAGGACACCTAACTAACACAGACAGCATTGTGGCACCCCTCATCCACTCTGGAACTGTGGGAAGTTTTTTTAAAATAATAGCTTAGTAATTTGACTATTTGGCCAGGATGGAATAAGAAATGGTTTCTAGGTTCTCCTCAGTCAGTGGGAAACTTAAATCTACATCTCCCAGTTCCAAAATTATATGGTAATTATCAAATGTGGAGAAATGATGAGTAGTTTCAACTGTATCTATGAGTGGGGTTATTTTTTCACCCTAGCTTCAAGTTTAAAAGATAAACATTAAAAAATCTGCACCGTGTATTGCATTAAAGCCGCTTTCCCATTTTGTATAACAAACCTAGCATCCAAAACACTAAACTACTTTTTTTTAACGTTAGTTTCCAAAAATAGAATTAAAAAAAATGAAGGCAATCTTCACAGAATACAATGTGACTAAGACATATTCACCTCTGAAACAGGAAGGCATACACAACAAATTGATACAATCTATGTATGCCTCAGAACCTCAAATGCCATCCACCACATTTCTGGAAATGGTGAATGCTTAAGACATTCAGGAAAAAAATTTTTGTTTTAAGTCACTATTTATACTTATTAATGGTCTGGCATCCCACAAGGTAAATTCCTACATTGAAACATGAATGATCAATTACCACTTATGCTGATGAGTGGTTAGCCAAAAACGTTCACTGATAAAGAAAGGGGAATCTTACCATTTAGTTGAGTGAGCTTGAAAACTGGAGTCAGAGCTGGTCTAGAAAAGCCAGAGTGCCTAACAAATGCAAGCACAGCACTAAAACCAAGGTAAAATCTCTGTGTACTATTTTAGTAAGAGGCTATATATAGCTTACATAATTTAATGATTCCATTTAAAGCGATACCTGTACATCTAGGCTAGGGACAGACATTCAAAAACCTGATGCCTGAATTGATTTAATCTTTGCAGGTTCATTTAACCTGCCTAGATTGTACCAATTTTCAAGTAAATAGACATTCACTTGAACTCAGGAAATGCAGGAGCACACCTGCAGTGGCTTAAACCAGAAGCTGGGGGGTGGAAGGGAGCTGGAGCATGCCCTCAGCTGCAGAGAGCCTGGCTATGGTTCCTCAGGGGTGAGGAATCCCTCTCCCTGCCCCTTTTCCCCCCAGGGGCCCATGCCAGCCTGTGTCTGGCCATCCCCCCGCCTCTGCTGCAGCAAGGGGGAGTGCCAGGTGACCCTGGCTTGTGTCCATGCTGGAGGGATAGGGAGGAGGGAATTAAACCCAACCCCACATTGGCCCGTTTACTTGAGGCTGATCAAGCCCCTATCACTGGAGAAACAAGCGAAGAAGTGCCTGGCAAGGGCTGCTGTGCCCCTGCCTGTCAGCTGGGGTCCATGATGGTGGTACAGGTGTGGGAGAGGGAATAAACCTCTCCCCTGCTCCCTTCACCTTAGAGGGGCTGGCATCTGACCACGCCCCTGCCGATGCCTGCCAGTGCTCTGGCTAGGGAGGAGGGGAGCAGAGAGGTGGGGCCAGCTCTGCTCCCTGGAGCAGAGAGCATAGCCCATCCCCAGGGCTGCAGAGCATGCTGGGATGCTGGGGGACTCTAGTTTAACTTAAACCAGGAAGGGGTCTGGGACAGAAGTTCCATAAACTGGTTTGATCTCAATCCGTTAAGTCTGATACTACATTCAATCAGGTTTATCTCAAACCATTTTCGGCAATTTTGAAACTGTTTTATGGTAACTGGTGCACAGAACTTATCAGGTTTATATCAGTTTATCAGTTATATCAGTTTATATTAGTTTCTCGTCACTTAAACCAGTTCATGTGCAACTTCTGTCCCTAGCAATAAAGGGCAGTATTCTTCTCTGTGATCCCCAGTGGTAGATCTCTGTAATGCGCTCAACTCTTATTCCATGCACAAAACTCCCACAAATGTCAACAGAAATTATATATACAGAATAAACAGGGCTTCTACTATGGAAAACAATGAACAAACCTTTGGTTGAAAAAGAATACTTTTTCCCTTAGAGTGGATTTATGACTATATAATAAAGAACAGGCAATTGATAATTATATGGATATACATAATTTCACCTAATTAGTAGAAAATAGTTGAGCTTTCAAAAAACACATTTCATATGGTGTGAAACAGGTTGATTCCAGGTTACAGTCTCCCAAATGCAAGCCTGGGTCCAGTGGTCCAAGAAATAATAACCCACTTGTTTTCCTTCTATTGTATACATTAAAGGTCAGGATGCTAGCATTCCAGTTTACAGGATAGATAAAAGAACAGGAAAGACTGAACTATAAACCTAATATTAATTACTTTTACATACTTATGAAAATGCATGCAAATATTAAGCTAGTGTTAATGTTTTAAAGGCCATAGCCATAAAGGGGCTTAGACCAGTGGCATAACTAGGATGGGGGCAGGGAGAACCACCCCAGCAGCCAACAGGAATGAGGGGCGAAAAAACTGGCTTTTGCCACAGGCTCACAATTGTGATAATAGTACCAGCAACAACCAGAAATCACTGTTACTCCTGCGTGCAGCAGCCACTCCAGGTGCATGGCTGTGTTCTTATGCTGCTAGCTTAAATGTCATAATGCACAGCCTACCAGTTAGGGGCACTGCTGCCCAATTAATTTCTCAATCTCAAAATGAGAAGCTGGTGAGAGCTTAGTGTTACTTACATGTCTTCTAGGGATTTACAGCATGATCCTCTTACACTGCATACAGCACCGTAGAACTGCTAAAATGCCTAGATTGTTTATATGCTTCCCTTTTGGCCTGGAAAAATCTCAGGGTGACTCAATTTGTCCTTGAGAGCATGATCAGAAGTGATCAAATACAGACACATACAAGTTTATCTGCACTAAGTTCTTTTGTGATCTATCTCGAATATACAATACTCCACATAGGCCCCAGCCTCCTTAGACTGAGAAACTGATATGTGAGACCATGCAGGGGAGAAGGAGAAGAAAGAGGGAAGGGATGCACCCAACTTTTTCTTACTAACCACTAGTCTATACTTTTGTGAATTAGATACACTGGTTCAAATAGACACATCCTTCTGAGTGAGCTGGTTCCTAACAAGATGTCTCTCAGCCAAAGGAGTTTGGCTATGATATAAGATAAGGCTGCTCTGAGTAGAATAGGACTTCAGTAGGAAATGCCAAGAAGAGTGAGCCAGAGAGAATGAAAAGACTGGTGGTTGAGTACCTACCTGAATGATCTACCTCAACGAAATCCACCTTATAAATTATACAGCTTGAGAAGTATTTCTGGCCATGGGAGTTCTGCATTCAAACCTAGATCTCCTACGTCCTAAGAGAGTGGTCTAACCATTGATTTATTCAATATTATAAGTAGGGCTCCACCACCACCTTCGCTTCCTGGTTATGTTGCATTGAATATCCAGTCCAGTAGCACTGTTCTAAAAGTATCTGCCCTATTATGCCCCATAGGCAAGGTTGGTGAAGGAACACTATCAATGAGAATCACACTGGTACCAAATGCTTCACCACTGTCAAGACTTGGGGGGTTTTGCACACAATTAGCAGCAAAATTAAAGGAATTTAAGTGCATACAAAATTAGATGCATACAAGGTTAAGGGGGGGGGGTTGAGGGTCTCAGTGACACTAAAACGTTGGATCTAGCCCAGAATCTCAATAATAACTGTATCCCTTTATGCTTTAAAATAAGATTTTCCTCTCTGTTTTTGAAAGTTGTATGAGGGTTAAAACAAGCTGGAACTTCAGATAAAAAAGATTATTATATATATTTTCAGCCTTTAATTTTTGTATGTGATATACCTAGCTGAAAGAAGAGTTTGTCCTTTATTGCCATTGACGATGCATGAAACAGCTTGACTTTCAGATCCTATACTATGGTTGCAGCATTAATGATTAGAAAAGCATTGTTTGCAAACCAACCAAATTTAACCTGGATGTCTCTGAAAAGTTGTAAGGGCAGAAGATGGCAGTGGCATTTTACACTATTTTTTAAAATAAATATTTAGACTATTTTTTATGACATAGGTTTAAGTCACTGATATAAACAGGAAATGAACTAGCATTCTGGAATTTTTCCTTAGTTGATAGTAGTTTGGAAAATTTAAGTTATCTAGAAACTACTAAATGTTATAATTCTGTACTGCTTCCCACTAGAGGGAGATGTTTCATAAAAAGCTTTCTTCTTTCCCTGCACTCTCATGAGTTAAAGCTATATGTATATCCTAACTGAGGGTTAAAAAACCCACTTATGCATAATCTCCATTTCTTTTGTAGCTAACTGATGCCTTGTTAATTTTAGCAAACAAAACGCTGCAAAAAAAATAAAAAAACCACTTTTTAAAATAAAGTTTTATTTGCAAGGTATGCAGCATGGCAGGATATACAGCATCAGCTGCTGTCATGTAAAATTTACCACTTTGGTTTTCAGGTTTTCATTGTTATGCTTCATTTGTATTCTACTCATAGCTTTCTTTGATTTTTGTACTGAATTAAACTAAAACCAAACTATACAAAATTACTGGGTTCCTACCCAAAGCTATACATTTTCTCCAGTTTGTTTGAAACTTGTTTTGGGCTTGTTCAAATCATTGCCCACATTTACCAAAAGGTTTGCAAACCCTGACAAACTTCAAGAAAACCAAAGTGATTTTTTTTAAACGTTATGCTTTAAATGCAAGTAGTACAAGTACTGCAGTGTTATTTATTGCACAGCAACACACATACAGATGATGACAGGGCTGGCTGGGGCACAAGGGTGCTTCAATGTGGCGGCTACCTGTCAGTTAACCCTGCACTGATGCACCCTCATGCCCAGGCCAGCCCCTCTGTAGCATGTTGAGCCTGGTCACAGCAGCCCCAGGATGGCAGACTGACCCCCCGGGCTCCCTGCCAGCAGGGCTGCTCCAACCTGGCTCAACATGCTGCAGCCCTGACCACATGTGTAAAGATGGCACCCAGGAACAATGAACTTTGGCACAATACGCATTGGAGTGTATTGTGTTACCTAATTGCATGTGTAGATATTTCCAATATATATATAGAACGTACCCATTTGGCTTGTAGCCTACTCTTTCAAGATCTCTTGGTAAAACAATTAATCATATCAGTTTTGGTTTATATTATTTACAATGAATGATTTTAATCCATGCAAATATTCAACTTCCTGGCATAGCATTATGCTGTATTCTCATGCCAATGAAAATGCCTTATGGTCAAATGTACCAATGTTCTTTGTATAAGAATACCAATAAGTATTCAATGCAATTCATTTGATCCACTCCTATTAGTATATATGTAACTGTTGTAGATCTGGCTGCATTCAAAATGGTTTCAGTCTTTTAAGAACTTCTCACAAGTGTTAATGTTTCACTATAGGAGTTTTGGTGCCAGAACAGCCACTAAGCTTCTGGATCACATTTTATCTAGAAGGGTAAATAGGTTTATCACTACTGGATAATGATATTTAGATATATGTAGCCATGGGGGAAAAAAGCCTAATTTGCTGTCATTGTGATATTACTTCCAGATACATCACTTTAATATACATGCAAAATGAATCAGTGAATAGATCAATAATATGTGGTCTAACTGGTGACTATAAGTAGAAGGAATAGCAAACCTCTCTTATTTCTATGTTTAAAGATATCCTGTTCAGTTAAATTGTGGGCACTTGTCCAGCTCTGTTGAGGAAAGAGAAAGATACTGTAAAGGGCAACAAAACAGGAAATCAAAAATCTATAAATAGTACCACTTCCATAGCCGAATCTAAGTCGCAACATCATTAATGCAAAGGTGGATGCAGCCTCCACAGTGAACAATATATTTGATTAATTTAGTGTTTCTTCTGTCCACATTTCTTTGCCATTTGACTTTGATTGCTATGAATTTATTCATTATTCAGAATAATTCCATTAATGGTTTATGTGACTGTATCTCAGCCTAAAGGGTGCTCACAAACTACTCCTTCTGATTGCTATTTCTAGTACTCGCGGCTTACACTCTACTATTCATGCTGTGTGAATGGTCACATAGGTCACAACATAGTGTTTTGTCTCAAATTCAAACACATTTTCATAAACAGAGTCTTGCAGTGTTTATTACAGATATGACAACTCCTCCATTGATGGATATATTAGATACTCAGAGAGATCAAAGTCACAAGTCAACCGAATTTACAGTACAAACCAGTGATATGTAATTTGAGAAGGAAATGGGTAGCAGCAAAATAATTAGAATCATAGAATCATAGAAAATTAGGGTTGGAAAGGATCTCAGGAGGTCATCTAGTTCAACCCTCTTCTCAAAGAAGGACCATCCACAACTATATTGTACCAGCCAAGGCTTTGTCTACCTGGCTCCTAAAAACCTCTAAGGCTGAAGATTCCACAACCTTTCAGGGTAGCCTGTTCTAGTGTTTTACTACCCTCCTAAGAAAGACTGATGAATGACAAAGTTTTTTCCTAATATCTAACCTACACTTCCCATGTTGCCACTGGAGACCATTGCACCTTGTTCTGTTATCTCCCACCACTGAGAACAGTCTAGCTCCATCCTCTTTGGAACTACCCTTGAGATAGTTGAAGGCTGCTATTAAATCCTCCCTCAGTCTGTTTTATTCACCAGACTAAATAAGCCCAGTTCCCTCATCCTTTCCTCATATGTCATGTGCCACAGACCTGTATCCATTTTTGTTGCCCTTCATTGGACCCTGTCCAATCCTTTCTGTAATGTGGGGCTCAAAACTGGACACAGTACTCCAGATCTGGCCTCACCAGTGCCAAATAGAGAGGAAGAATGACTTCCCTAGATCTGCTGGCAATGCTACTACTAATGCAGCCCAGTATGCTGTTAGCCTTTTCACAACAAGAGAAAACTGTTGTTTCATAATCAGCTTGATGTCCACTGTAACCCTCAGGTCCTTTAATGCAGAGGTGCTCCTTAGCTAGTCAGCCCCCAGTCTGTGCATGGGACTGTTCCATCCTAAGTGCAGGACTTTGCACTTCTTATTGAACCTCATGAAATTTCTTTTGGCCCAACCCCCACAATTTTTTGAGGTCTCTCTGAATCCTAGCCCTACCTACCTTCCAACATATTTACTACTTCTCCCAACTTGGTGTCATCTGGAAACTTGCTGATGAAGTATTCCATCTCATCTTCCAGATTGTTAATGAAGATATTGAACATAACTGGCTACAGTACTGACCCCTAGGATACTCTACATGATACTGGCTGCCAACTGTACATCAAGCCATTGAATGATTACTACCCTTTTAGGCCAAAGATCCAGCCAGTTTTCTAACTGCCTTATAGTAAATTCATCCAACATGTAATTCCTTAGCTTGCTTGCAAGAATTTTGAGGGGGAGACTGTATCAAAAGCCTTGCTAAAGTTAAGGTATATCATATGCACTACTGCCCCCCACACACACACACACATCCACAGAGCCAGTCATCTTGTCATAGAAGGCAATCAGGTTGGTCAGGTGTGACCTGTCTTTGGTGAATCCACGCTGATTGTTCCTAATCAACTTTTTCTTTAAGTATTTAGAGATGGATTTCTTGAGGCTCTGCTCAGTGATTTTTTTTAGTATAGACACCAGAAATGAAAAATAACAAACAAAATTCAAAGGGCTTTCTCATACGAAAAAAAAGATACTTTTTCAAGCTATCAAGGAGCTGAAAACAAAAACAAAACAAAAGTTATATCATCTCAAGTACTTTGGATTGTCTTCCTTCCCTCATCTCCTCACCAGTCAGTAGGTTAAATTATTTAAAACTACACTTGACAAAGGAGTCAGTAGTAAATGAAACAATCTTGCATTGGCAGAGGAAGAGAGATAAAATGTTCTAATAAGCATTACCATCTCTAAATGTCATGATTTTATAATTCAACACTTGTGGTTCATTTACTGTAAATGTGAATCTAAAATATAGGTAGAGCATAATCACAAAGGGTATTTCTTGTTTGTGTCCCTGTAACAGGGGCTTATGTAAAGCCCCCATTGCTTAGGTAACTGCGGGGAGCACTCAATGCAGGTGAAGGGAGATTGCACATCTTAGGAAAATCAAAGTAATTATGCCCGCCACCACCTACATAAGCCTGGCTGCGAACGACCGCACTTCACCCTTTGGCACTAGAGGAAGAGAAGGAGACTGCAAAGAGATAAAGAGAGAGAAGCGGAGAGCCGGTACCCAGAGGACAGCTGGGGATCAGGGATGTGAGGATGCTGCAGCCTGCCGGTAAGGAGTGGGGATACCTGCCCAAGCCCCTTAGTCAGCTTGGGTAAACTGAGGAGAAACCTGGGGGTCTTAAAGAGCCAAGTGGAGGGAAGAACCCTGAGCCAGGAGACTCTGGGGCTGTGCACAGAAAGGGGGAGCCCTGTGAAATCATTCCCTTCATCAAGCTGTTGGAGTGTGCGACAGGTTCAGCCCCAGATGCCGGAAGCTGCAGCAAAGATGCTGCTCTGTTCAGTTGATTGATGACAAACCCTATGTCCTATCAATGAGGCAATTGGCAGTGAAAGCCCTGACCAAGCATAAATTGACTAGCACAGCCAGGAGACTCCCTGGCTTAAGAGTTAATTGAAATGGCCGTATTGCTTGCCTGCTAATGAGGCAATTAGCGCGGGGGAATTAACAATGTAACACCGATGCAAATAAAGTGAGCACCAGGAAGTTAAGCATCTGGGTGGTCTGTGGTGTTTTCTCCCCCTCAGGGATTAACACCAAACATCTTTCCCTTTCAATCAAAGTCATGGCAGGCGAGCTCTGAGGGAACTGAGATGAATACAGCTGCCCTCCCACCATCCCCCTCAAAGTTTTCAGAGATTTATCACCATGAAGTAGACAGAAGGAGATAGTAACATTTTAAAAAATAGTCCATAGTGTAAGTTTCATACAACAAATGCAATCTGTCTTTGTACTTGCAGAATGTCTGGGTCTAGGTTCTGTTGACTGTGGATTGATTCTGTTACCTTTTTTAAGCCTTCCCTCAATCCACTGTTGTTTGGATTGATCAGAAGCAGTTCACTACAAGTACTGTACCTCAACAGCAGTGTGCTACAAGTGTTCCCTCATCTATATTTAAAATGTGAACTGCACTGGTTCCTTTTAATGTTGAGAGCATTCCTTTTAATGTTTTTTTTGTGATATGTTTTACTTAATGAACTGTATAGTTGTGAGGATTGTTGGGCAAGTTTTTGAGCACCAGGTGCCCTTCCTCAGGTGATCTGATGCCCAGAAGCTTGCCCAACAGTTTTCCCTACTATACAGTTGGTCCAATAAAATATATCACAAAAAGCTTTTCCCTTCAATGTTTCCTGAGCCATCACAGCTACAACAACTTTTCCTTTTAATGATTGCTTCAGTCAAATGGTGTTGTTTTGGTGCCCTGATGGAATTATCCATACTTCTAATCAGAAGGAAAAAGAAAGTCACAGAGACTTTGAATCTCTTATGGAGTAGAAGCATATAAGAACATTTAGGGGATTTTAGAATATTTGGAATATTTAGAATATTTGGTCCTTTCACCATGTTCTAGGAACCATTCCTAGGAAAGTTTAGGCTAACATAAAATTTACTAGTTGGATGCAGTACTAGAAGTGTAGCCTTTTTTTGTCAATTTTACTCCAAATATTAGGTAATGAGTATGTATCAGGCTAGTCATGAATAGATGAGCCTAGCAATCAAATAAGCTAGGACAGGATGTCCTACCTTATTTAGTTGCTTTGGAGCCAGGGCATTAGGGACTCTGGTCTTCTGCAGGCATGCAATGCTATGAACTGTACACATTAAACCTGTACTAGTAGTAATATTTTAGCATTCAAGCTACAAATTCATCTACCATGAGCATTCTTCCAAATGAAACTTGGTTTGAATGTTCAAAGATGCATGGATTTTCAAAGGAGCTTAAGAGAGTTAGGTACTCAACTCCCACAGGATTTCAGTAAGAATATGGCAGTTTTAAAAATCCCCACCTGGAAAGCAAACACAAAAAGGGAAAGAAGAACTTGTTTTAAAAGACAAGTTTTAAATTTGAGCACATAGAGACTAGTTTTGCAGTATTCACTAAGCCATCATATTAACATTCACTCCCTGTCCTTTTTGTTATTGTATAAAAGCATTGTTTGCCAAAGGGGAACATTGCTGAATTTTCTCTCTGCCGTGAATCTGGGATGAGAAAACAGCTGGTGTGCATATGTGCTTTTCTTTGGAGCTTCGTTACTAACATTCTGATTATTGCTATAATTTTGAATGAGTGTAAATTATTAAATAATGCTGCAGGGTAATGTAATGCTTCCTGATTTGCTCATTAAAAACATGGGAGCCACCTTTTCAAAGTTTTTAATGGGAATTCACTTCAAGGATGTGAGTGGCCAAGCATAAATCAGGAAGTGTCTGTCAGAATAGATGCAAGGACCTATTATGGCTGTATATTTAAACAGAACACAGAACAAAATAATATGGAAACTAACTGAATAAAAGACAACTTTTTCCTCTCTGGTGACTTGTATTTTAATGTATTACTTTTTTGATAGGAAGAAGGTTGTAAAACTTCACTGAAGCATCTTTTATTACAATTGTAGAGAATCTTTTAACAGGAGAGTTTTACTTGCAGTTATAAAGCTTGGATTGGCTTGATACTGCACTTAAAAGATGGGGTACATAATTCTTAAAAAAAATGTTTTCAAGCCAAACAATTTGAATAACATTAAATTCTGTAAAAAAAAATGTTATACATTTGAATTGTGAAATAAAACATGACATTATCGTTTCATTTTTCAAATGTATGTGGAGGACTAGTCTTAAATTTTAAACTCAAGGAAGTGCCTCAGTATTTATTTAATCACAACCTAAATTCACAATGACTGTCACTCACATTTTTATAGTCAGCTAATACACAGCATTTTCTAGTAAATAGAAAGTGTTCTATAGAATCAAGAAGTGAGTTGTAGTTTTTCTCAGGCAAATAGAAATACTCCCTGCTGCATTTACAGACTCTTTTGCTTGCTTGGATGAATATGTTCACTAAAAATCTTAAACAGTATCAAAGCAGCAGATCAGAGAGCTAGCAACAGATTCAAATTTGTTCCAAACCAATGAAGCTATTAAATATTTAAGGAGAGTTGAATGCATAAGTATCCCATTCCTAATGCAAAAATATTTTTTTAAATGTTCATTGTGTGTACAGGGAGCCAGACTGGAGTATGTATGTTGGAGAGAGAGACGGAGAAAGAGAGAGAAAGGCATCATTAGCTACCAAAACATTAAGGCCCATATGT
Organism: Crocodylus porosus; assembly: GCF_001723895.1. NCBI lineage: Eukaryota > Metazoa > Chordata > Crocodylia > Crocodylidae > Crocodylus > Crocodylus porosus. The sequence continues at coordinate 98,026,808 of NW_017728918.1, read as the reverse complement.
TCCCAACAGCTGCACAAACTGGAAAATTGTCAGAAGTTGGGTGATATCGGTCTAACAGTGTCATCCGCATGAATGCTCAGGGCTTATGATATAATGTCAAAGCCAAATTGCTGCATATGTTGCTGTCTGCCTAATGGTAGATGAGTCTGAATTTTTAAAAAAAGTCTTAAGTACCTTATGATATTCAGTGAGGGCTTGGACAGAGGTTTGCACAACCCGGTGTAATTACATCAGTTTTGTAAAGTGACATAAGTTATACCAGGAAATGTAATAGCCAGACCTGGAGCTTATTCCCAGGTAGCTTAGACTGTGGGCTGCTTTTGCTGTACTTTCCCACTAGGAAGCAATAGATAAATACCATTGGATAAGCTGTGGACAAATAATACCTAACCTGGTATAACTTACATTTCTTACTTAGAAATGTCAACTTCTATCATACAGGATAAAATTTCTTGATGGGTTTTGTATCGTCTAGATGCCACTTTTTTTTACACTGGCAAAACACTGATAACATACACATAAATATGTTGTCTATTCAAGCCCTGAGTATGCTTATGAATATAAAAAAAGTTAGGAGTACATTACAGCATAGTTTCAGTGAAACTGTATCCATAGTAAGATGAATAAAGGTGACAGAACTGGGTCAAAATTTAAGGGATGAATCATGAACAAAAAAGGGTAATGATTTTTTTGTGCTTCCCATCTAGGGTAACACATGCATGCACGCACGCTTGCATCAGCTCCATTAGAAGCAATGTAAATTTGAGCCAGAGCTTTTTGCCTCAGTGCATGTGCACATGCTCCACATGCACTTTGTTGTGGAGCAAATTGTACCACTTGGGGCAAAATAACCCTGCCTGGCTCCTCCCAGATCTGTGCTGGCCCCAGCACTATAAAAAGCTGACCTGTCCTGGCCCCATCAGTACAAAAAGCAGCCCTGGAAAGTAGCTCAGGGCTACTCGCTCTGAGGAGCTTCTGTGGCCCAGCCAATTGGTACCTGGGGACACTACCCCTTGTGCCAGCTGGACTGCTGAAGCAGCCCTGAGAGTTCCCTGCACCCTTTACCCACTGCATCAGTCTGGCAGTGAGGGCTGCTGCCTGGCTATGACCTGCTGCGCATCTGCCAGATCGGGATAAGGCATCTTCCCCTCTGGGCCAACTGCCAGTAGACTGTGATTGCAAGGTTGACCTTTGTGCAGCACTACTGCCATGTGTGCCCCTGCCCAGCCATCTGGGCAGCTATTGCCTGGAAGATGTTCCCAGTGTGGTGGCCTGCTTTGAACTGTCAAAACATGTCCTCCTCCCCAGTTGGCCAAGAGGTCAGCCACCTTCAGCTGGGTCCAGGTTACCAGCTCTTAGCAGGCACGGTCCTGCCACTGGCCTCCCTAGGAGGAATTCTGATGTTCCCTATTGGAAAACTGAAAAATCCCTGATAAAAAATTTCCAAAGTCACTCTGTAAAATACCCCAAAATCCATGTTCCTCCATGATTAAAACAAAAGACCACTAAATAAATAAACACACACACACACACACACACACACACACACACACACACACAGAGTAAAAACTTTGTTAACTAGCACCTTACAAGCTGGCATGTTCTATTAACTGGCATGCCAGCTTGTAAGGTAAAGTGAAACCAGAAGCGCCCATCATGGCACTTCCAGGTTCTCCAAGCCCCCATGGTCTGGGGCAAAGCAGCCTGCACTGCCAAGCCCCCACGGCCCAGGGTATAGCAGGCCGTGTGGGGCCTGCCTCCCTGTCCTTCAGGTCCCATGGGGCCCATGGAGGGTCGGCGATGCCACAGGAGGGGTGGTAATACCCTGGATGTGGCAGGAGAAGTGGCAGCCCAAACAAGCAAAGACACCTGTTCAGGCCTCTCAATTAACTGGCATATTTTGTTATCTGGCACCCCCCGTTCCCCATGGATGCTGGATAGCAAAGCTTTTATTGTGTGTGTGTGTGTGTGTGTATATATATTTATATATATATATAGAGAGAGAGAGAGAGAGAGAGAGAGAAAGAGAGAGAGAGATCAGTTGGACATGTTTTATTGATATATCTACAGTGTTAAACCAATTTGGATGCCTAGTAGTGTCTCTATCATCGCAATAAAATTAATTATAAATACCAATATGTTTTAGTGCCATCTACAGGGGCTACAGTCCCCCACCAGGAGTAACAGCCACCCCACCAGGGCCTACAATACCCCACAATGGGTAACAGCCCCCCACAGGGGCTACAATACCCCACCAGCCCCGCAAAACCCTTACATACTGGCACTGGAGCCCCACTGCTGGCACACTACCTGCCCTGCACGGGCAGGCAGTGTGCTTCAGCACCAGGGCAAGGGCCAACCTCAGACATACTTTTTTTTTTTTTGACCACTGGATATCCAGGGGTCTAATTTTGCCCTTGCCTTGCAAATTTGCAGCAGGGGTACCTTTTCCTGTTTCCACACTTGCCTCTTGCAGCATCTCAAAGGGGTTTGAGATGCTGCAAGAGGCATGTGCAGGTTAATCTGGACATGCCTCTAGAGCTCTCTTTCTAGAGCTCTAAGGAAAATCCATGGATCCCATGAGTTAATAGCTATATATAGAATTATCTGTTATTATTTAGGGATAGATTATGAACTCTTTCCTTCTATTGATTAACTTTATTTATATGAGTAAAGTTGAAATCATAGAGTTACAATCCATTCTCCTCTAAATGGAGACATTTGCCCATAATTTTTGTTCATTTAATTTTCCCTTTCATCGCCCTAGTCCTGCAATCTAGGACTGACTATTATATGTGCAAGACAAACAAACAGAGGGAATTTGTATGGGGGCTGGCTTGGGTTCTAAATGGTTATATATGCTGCTCTTTTGAATAAGTAGCATAGATCTATCTTTTTTTTAGATGACTCTTTATAGACTGTCGATTCCTGTGACTGGGTGACAAAACCTTGGTAGTGCCCTTGTTACACAAATTCCCAACTGCCCAAATCATGACTGAGAACTTATGAGGGAGGATAAGGCAAGATACTGTGTTTTATTGATTAAGCAGTTAAACACACGCACATGTGTGCACGCACGCGCGCGCACACACACACACAAACACACACACACACCACATTCATAACCCAAGTTCTGTTCTGTGGTGGTATACGTTGCCATTCTTATCAGTGCTCGGATCAACTTAGTGGCCAGCCACATTGATCATGAGCGGGAGCTGGGCTCTTGCCAGCCCATCTCATTAGAGAAACTGATGATCCAGGATGACATGCAGAACAAGACCCAAGACCAAAAATTGATGCGTCTTGCCCCATTTTTATAGCCTTGTCAATTCACCCACTCTTGTGTGCTTTTGCTGGGTTATCACTGTGTTCTTCCTTGAAAATCAAATGCTGTTGTTCTCTCACTGTTCTGGGGCAAATTCTTCTTGTTGCGTCTTTTATCTGTCTATGTTTTTCAGCCAGTCCCCGGCTGATGTTTTCATTTTCCACAAACACACTCTCACCCGTACAACATATAAAAAAAATAAAAGGTCAAGTTACAAAGCAATACAAAATAACATGTCTTAAGGCAATCCAAAACTCAAAAAAATACATAAAATTAAAAGCAATAGTCAAAAATCTATTTTCAAGTTATTTACCTAACATCAAGCTGGTATTTATGCTATTTGCATAACACCCTTGCCTCCTCTGATTTTACCTCCATCAGAGGTAAAATCTTAGAAGCTGCTATTGGCAGTTTGGATATTATTCCTTGTACTTGTGAGTAAGAGATTGAAGTGGTCATTTAGGGAATTCTTTCAACTTACAATTACCTGAAAAAACAGGGGCCAGGTCTTGATTGCCTAGGAAAGACTTTCCCATCATATGTTTCACTGGTCCCGTGTTCCTTTCCATTACTGCTATCACTCTATAAAAGTGGAAAACTTCATCTGACATCTTTACATGGCTCATTTTTTGGATTTGGCTTTCTTATTAGTAAAGTATTATTAGTTACATTGGGCTCAATTCTGCGAGGCCTCCACACACAAAGAATGATTATATCAGAACCATTACACTTACATTAATCTATAAGACCCTCTGAGATGATGATACTAGAATAAAATGACTGCTTGAAAATACTGCCAGCCCTAGCCAAACTAGAACTAGCATATTTTTCTATCTATTTTTTTAAATACTAAAACTATTAACATATAGTGTTTTTAATTATAATAGATTGTACTTTTCAAAAGAAAAAGTGGTTATATCACTGAGAAATCTCTTCATTCAGTACTTATTATTTGGCATTATTATATTCTTCAAGAGAAAAAGTTCTCTGTAACTCTAAAAATAAATACATGAATAATAATTTAGAAGAAAATTTCATAGATTTCATAGACATTAGGGCTGGAAGGGACCTCGGGAGATCATCGAGTCCAGCCCCCTGCCCAAAGGGCAGGAA
>NW_017728918.1:98000231-98022359 GCF_001723895.1 Crocodylus porosus | reverse complement strand
CTGCCTTTCCTCCGTGTTGGAATAGATTTAGCTTGTGCACTGAGGATCGCTTCCTTGAGAAGCAACCACTCTTCTTGAACTCCCATCTCCCTGGGGTCATGGTCCCTGAGGGCCTGACCGACTAGCCTCTTGAGCTTTTCAAAGTTGGCTTTTCTAGAGTCAAGGGCCTGAGGTAACTTGGGCTGAATTTTTTGCTCTGCCATTGGGGAACCTCCTGTTTTGAATCTGCAATACAAAAATATTAGGAACTTGGCCCCAGAAAATGGTTTTAAAAAAAAGGATTTAGGTTCCAAAGCTCTTTATACAGTACACCCCTTGTACACACCAGAAAAGAAGGAAGTGTTATGTTCCACTTATATCAGTGGTTCTCAGCCATTTCAGATTCAATGCACCCCTCCATAACTTTTCTGAATTTGGCTGGACCCCAGTTGAGAAGCATTGTTCTAGTAGCATAACTAGTTATTTCTGTGCCCTGGTCACATAAGTGAGATAGGAGAGGTTTTTCCTGAGAGTAGGAGAAGAGGGTTGGGGAGTCAGCCAGTCTGCAATACCCTTGAAAAGATCTCATAATATTCTGGGGTGTATCAGCCTTCCAGCTCAGAACCACTGTTCTAATATTATAAAAGCCTAAGTCTGTCTGTCTGTCTAGATGTCTATCTGTAACACTTTATTCACACTCTGATTGGCTGACAAATAGCCAATCAGAGTGCAAACAAGCATTCAACCAGGTGTTGGCAGCACTTGAGGGACACAAGGGATGGAAGGGGGGGTGAGGCCAGCATAGCTGGCCTTGTTCCCCCTACCCTGCTTCTTGGAGCCAGGGGCAATGGAGTGGATGAAACACAGGAGGGTAAGGCCAGCAGTGCTGGTCTCACCTTCCCCTGCCCGCTTCTTTCAGGTGGCAACAATGGAGCCGGGGGGGGGGTGAGGCCAGGAGAGCTGGCCTCACCCCTCCCCTTCCTGTGTGTAGGTGATGGCAGCAGTACTGAGGGGGGGATGTGATGGCCTGTGACAGGGGAATGGGGTTGGGATGCCATGGGGGGGGCAAGGCCACTGACTCTGGTCTTAGCTCACCCCTCCTCCTTTCATCATCACCTCCTGCAGAACCTGACATGGCAGAGGTGGGGGGAATAGTGGACTTGCCGTGGTGGTGGTAGTGGGAGAAGGGGAGGAGTGGGTCTGAGTCTGATGCAGGGGAGGACTGGGCCCAAGGGTGGGGAGAAACCAGGACACCGAGGCGAGGGGAGAAGAGGTGGTCCCCCCAGCAATGGTGGCAGGGACGGGAGGAGTGAGCTCTGAGCCGATGCAGGGGGAGGGGGAAGTGGGGGAGGAGTGGGACTGGGCCCAAGGAGGGGAGGAAGACTGAGCCTGAGCCAGAGGAGAAGCCGATCTGCTGCAGCAGTGGTGGGGAGCAGCAGGCCTGGCCCAACACAGCAACAGCTGGGGAAAGGGAGGAGTGGCCAGGCCTGGGCCTACTCTTCCTCTTCCCACACTGCTGCCACTATGGAGGGAGTGGGCCCAATGTAGGGGGGCAGGCCTGACATGGGTTAGAGCAGCAGGCCTGGCTTGACTCAGCCCGACGCAGCAGCAGCAGGGGGAGGGGAGGAGTAGGCCTCCTCCCCCACATCAGGCTTGGTCCCATTCCTCCTCCATCCCGCCCCTTTCCCGCACATCAGCCCTCCCCCACTTTTCCTGTTCCGTCACTGCCACTGGTTTCAGCCCGGGCCCAATAACTGCCCTGTCCTGTAGTGGCCTGGCTTCTCCCCACACTCAGGCCTGGTCCTCCCCTGCATTGGGCCCAGACCTGCTCCTGCCCTCCCCTTGCCCCTGTGGTGGGGAAGGGGGAGTGGGCCCAAACCCAAAGCATCAGAAGGGAAGTGGGGAGTGAGCCTGGAGAGAGGTGCATGGGGCCGCCCGCTCCTGCCCCGTCATTTTTGATGGGCAATTAGCTAGTTTTATATAATAGCGTACTGGTGAAGACACTGAACAGGTAATGGAAGATCTGGATTCTAGACCACTTAAGCTTGAGGTGATCGTAACTACAGGCAACCCTCACCATTCATGGGGACTATGTTCTTGTATCCCCCGTGAGTGGTGAAATCTGTGAATAAGGCACTGTGTTCATGAATGCAGTGCCCATGGCAGCTGAAGTGGGGGGCCACAGCTCCAGCGGTGAAACCAGGAGCGTGGTAGCAGTGGTGGGAGCCTGGTGGCAGCAAGCACAGAGCTCCTGAGGAGCTCCTCTAAGTGTATAAAGTGTATTTAAAATGCAGGTTCAGCATTTGTGAATATTTGAAACAGTGAATGCTAACCCATAAATAGCAAGGGTTTACTGTACAAAGCTGGAAAATTTCCTGGGAAATAACTCCAAACAGCATCACATCTTTCTGTTCCTTGTGTGCTTTTAGCTGCATTTTAAAAAGTGTGAGCCCTCCTTAATTAGGCACCACTGTCAAAAAAAGACCCTGGCCATTTGTTCCCAAATGGATGGAGAAACCTAATTGGCAACCCTGAAACATGTGCCAAAGCTGCAGGGAGTGGCATCAGTTCAGAAACACCTTTGTGCTTAGCATTTACTATTGGTTTGCTTTAGGCTCGACATGTACTTTTTGTGGATTTCCCTTTAGCAGTACCTAACTTGTCTCCTCTGCTGGCACTACCACAACTTTCTCCTCCTCTAGCAGTGCTTTTGAACAAATGTCACCATGGTTGCCATTCTACTTTGTGCTCGACTCTGTGCTGCTGATTGTATTATGTGTACTCTCAGCTCTAATGTTTTTTAGAAAAAATCCAGTTAGACCCCTAAAAGAAGCATGTCTTTTAAGAAATATAAGAATAGAATGTATGCACAAGCAGATTAAATAAATAACTGACAAGCTCAAACACCACAATGAACTGCCATCAGGAAGACAGTACTTAACCGATGTATTTTAGATTTTAAAAAATGGCTTGGAATAAAAGCTGGATTTAATTAAGAGAGACATTATTTTCCTATCATTATCTTAATATTGTTCCAATACATGATCAGTGCATCTTCAGGGCACTTTATAGTCCGCTCTACCAAGGATAACTTGCAAATAACAAGCAGGATTCCTTTGTGTTGCATGGTTCTGTATGTTAGTAAGATTTCACATATTCCATTGTATGAAGGACTAATTAATATTTGCTGATATTTCTCTGGTAAGAGCTCAAGTAGTACAGAAGGCAATTTTTAAGAGACTCTACTTTTTTCTACTGGCTTGGAACCTCATTGAAGTCTTTCTTAATTATTAATCACATAGTTCCTGTCTCTCAGTGGCAATGTGAAGATTAGTTAGCATTAGCCCAAATTTATCCAGGTCTCATGCCAGCTAATACTGGCCTAAAACTTAGTGGTGTCCAGTAATTGATAACCCACTATTGGAGACTGTGGGGGCGCAAAAGCAGCTGCAAACTCCCACTGTGTAAAAGAGCCTGTGCTGCCAAAACAGTGGGCAGGAACAGGATAGCCAGGACATGCAGTGACTAATTTCCAATTTTTGGCAGACAGCCTGAGAAAAACTAGGGGGAGTGACTGAATGCAGACCTTCTCAGTGAATATCCAAATTCAGAAGATATATGTGAGTTGCACAACACTATGTGGTTGAAAGTGAGCAGTAGGAAGTCTATATGAAGATACCAAGAAAATACAGCTACCATATAGAGGTTATTATCATGGACCACTCCGTATTTATTTTTTGTCAATTTTATTTTGACCCCTGGCTGTGTTATTTTTAACCCATTGTACATGCAAAGTGATTCCCTTAAGAATACTTTGTTTTGTAAAAAAGTAGTAAGAAAAGAATCAAATGCCCTATAAACTCCTGTAGGCACTATCACACTCACTCACTCACTCACGATCACCTAGCCAGATTTCCTCATACATATTTACCTTTTACATCCCTTCTGAGTTTGATCCTGTATATTTTGCTTGTTTTTCCATGTAACTCTCTCCCTGGGAGAGAATGAGGATCTTAATTCTGACTACAATTCTATATCATTCCTTATAGTCATATCAGACCAACATCAGTGCAGGTTGCTGAGTGCTTAACATCTGAGAAAATCAAGACTCAGATTTAAGGGGGTAAATAAAATTTAAAAAGCCTAGATGTAGACATCAATTTTTAAAAATCTTGGTCTTACATGTATGACTGTATTTTAAAGTGACTCTTAAAATTCAGTGTTAAGGATGAAGGAAAAAATAACTAACATTGTAAAGTATGTAAATCAATGGATTTTAGAGTTAAAAGCATCCACAAAAATTAGTGGATTTGAAGTTCTGGGTAAATAATGAAGAAGTGTTAAAATAAGTGTTGACAGTAATTAATACTGACATCATGGCATTTTTAGGAGGCATACTAACTTTCTGCATCAGTGGTGCTCACTTTACAGCCTGTGGGACAAATCTGGCCTATGGAGCCAGGTCATCTGGCCCTTGAGGCTTCCCATTGGTCCAGAAATATGGTGGCAGGAAAGCAGTGGCAGGATCCCTTTTGTTTTGGCAGCAGAGCCATGGCAACATTTATTGCCATTACACAGCAGTTAATACTGCCATCACTCCCCTGCTGCCATTTTCCTGGACCCCTGGCGGGCCACATGAGCTGGATGATGTGGTCCCATGTGCTGGATTGCACTGGCATTTGTGGTCAGTCTGCAGCTTGATTTGGTATTCAGGGATGGTCTGCAGCTGTATTCAGTACATGAGATCTGGTCAGTGTAGTCAGACCACAGACAAATCTGGCATATGGGGTCAGGCCAGTACATGGAGTTGGTCTGTGGCCAGATCTGGCAAAGACCAACAGGCTGGCATGCTGGATGACTCCTGCTAACTAAAACCATGGCAGGATGTAGTCTGCACACCTACCCTGCACCACTCACCTGGCCCACAGGGCTGAATAGGTTGAACATCTCTGGTTTATGTGTAATTAGAAAATGAATCAGAAGCTATGGAGAGGAACTGTTTAGGACTGTGTCAAATCATGAAGCCCTGCAAATACCTGGGAGCAAACGTTGCTTGTCGAAGGGAAACAACCTTCATGAAGAAACACAGAAAAAAGTGCTTTTCAACTATTACACTTTTCAACTTCAAAGGCTTCAGTCACTTCTTCCCATCCAAAAAAAATCCAAACCAACCATAGAAAAGTACATTCAAAATATCAACAAAAACTCAAACATATACATTCTCCTACATGCAGTTTTCAGTTTAGAATGAGAAAAGTACCAGAGATTCCAGAAAGTTTCTTAGAGACTTCATTATTAATATTGATTTTCTTATAGTGATGAGCAGCAGTATAAGCCTAGATGGAGTCGCCATAATCATGCTAGCACTAGTGATAAGAAAGTCATCAAGCACAATTTTAAGTTAATTATCAGAAAAAAAATCCCTAATATGTTTTCTTTTGGAGAATGGAACAGTCTCTCAAGGGTTGTAATAGAAACCATATCATGAACAAAGGAGACAAAAAAAAGAAGAAGTATAGATTAGATGTGTCCCTTGAAATATCCCCTGAGCAAAAATCCTTCATAGATGTGCATAAAAACAGTTTAACCTCAAGTCAAATCTTCAAAGGACTCATCTTTGACTGTGAATCAAGTATGCAGAATGCGTACACAAGAAAATTCATTGCTTGAAAATTGGATTTTCAAACACTATTGTTGCTTCATGTACCTATTTACATATATAGATATGAATATGGGTTAGTGCCCCATTGAAAAGCTGGGAGGATGGGAGATTTTTTTCTTTAACTTAAAAAGTTCTATGATAATATACACTATTTTGGAAACAATAACAAATTAATATATTACATTATGCCCAGCTGTCTGTACACAGCAAGGTCAATTACACCACTTATGGCATAAGTCAGGGGGTACTTGAGAAGGCCCTACGGAGTACACATGGGTGGGCAGGGATGCAGCGCTGCCATGCACCATCCTGTGCAGGTGCCACCTGCCCAGCCATATGCGGGGAGCAGGGGAAGGTTGCAAGGGGTGGCTGCCGATGCTGTGCATTCAGTTACGTGCCACCCCTCCTCCCATTTGGCATCCAGGCACATGCCACTCCCCTCTGCCTCCACTCTGCGTCCAGTCACTGAGGGTACACTGCTCTGCGTCTGGCCACTGGTGATACACATACCCAAAAAGGTTGAAAATCCCTGGCATAAGTAATGCTTAATGCAAGTAGCAGTATTTCTATCATCAAGTGCTAAGAGCATAAAAAATTAAATAATTATCAATATCTCTGGGATTATTAGTATCTTCTGAATTCTGAAAGCTTATAAACCTGAGCATGCTGTTCAGTGAAGAAAACATTATTATGCAGAATATAGTACAGAATCAGTTTTCGTATCTTCATAAATTCTTAACCTCTCTCTGTAGTTTTCCCCAGAACATTTTCTCTTTTCCTCCTGTTTTTCCATGATGGTCTTTCTCTTTTTTCTTCCTTCTCTGGGAAAACTCTCTTTTCTTAGACTGTCACTGGCCAGAGGTTTCTATATGGCTTTCTGACAAGTTTAATGTTGTGGTTATATTTTCAAAAATGCCGAATTGGGAATATGAAAACTACTGGTTCAGCTTCCGTAAATAGATATTTAAACTTCAAAGCTACTGCTGCCATGGATAAGCATAACATAATATGCTGTTAGACTCAAAGAAGCAATCCATTGCTTGAGGAGGATGGGTAGGACAACAGAGTTTGGGTGTCTTTGTTTTCAAACTCTAAAATGTGTTGTCCTTGTACTTTGTACCTTGTCACTTAAGTGACTTTTTCAGTTACTTATTTTTGAGTTTTTTCTCTGATCATTTCTCAAAACTGAGAATGATAGGAGTTTTTGGAACTTCAAATAGGTCCAGATTTTCAAGTGACTAGCAGTTTTTGGTGTCACAATTTTGGATGTCCCATCACTCTCTAATAATCAGGCCTCATCAAATTTTCTCAATTTGGACATCCAAAAACAGGCATCCAAAATCACTAGATACTTTCGAGACCCAAATTACTGTCCTGATATAGTGCTACTCTGAGCTACTAGATTACAACGATCTTGCCCATGTTAGGAAGCAGCCCATGTTAGGAGGCAGCTGTACTAAATTCAATCAGTTTGTAGTATAAGCTACTGCTCAATGCAGGTAGAAGAATCACTGTCAGTCTCATTATATTTAAGAGCTAATCTCTACCATTTTAAATAAATGAGTGCAGATATTGTCTAATAGCACAGAACTCCTGTAGAAAATTGCCTAGTTTCAAGACACATTTACAGAGAACTTGCCTGCTCTTCCAGTCTCATTACCGAGTGTTGTTCTTAAATCCCTTCCTAACACTATTACAAATATGCAGCATGAGAAACTTGAGTTCTTCAGCTTCTTTCCCAGCCCTGCTTTTTCTGTCTTTCTTTCTCTAACTTTGTTGACAATTCCACCAACCTCCCTGTTACAAAAGTGTTGTACCTGACTGCCCTCACATCCAGTTTGCACATTTGGACATTTTTATGTCTCCACAATCCATTTTTATATTTCCAACATTAATAAACTGTACTCCAATTAACCTCTTGTTTGAATCCCTCCTCTTGTTTGATTCCTCTGATCTATTTGATTCTTATCATCAGTTTTTTCATGCTACCAATGCATTACTCTCAGAGTCTGTTTTCCCTGAGTTTTACCAGCAAAAGTAGTTAGTGGTGTTACCCTGCTGGCAGGAGAATCCAGGGTAGAAATGAACCTCATAGACTAACTGAATCAGAGATCAATAAGTTTTTTGTGAGCAACAGTTCACTTTGCTACATGCTAAGAAAGAACATACAAAGTTTGGGCTCAGCTCCAGTGAGAGACACGTGTGTAAGCCTATCATGCCCCCATGAGCCCAGGAACCTGGTCAACCCTCTGGTGGGCCCTTGACCTGACCCCCATTGCAGGGATGAGAAGTAAGTGAGGCCCGTGGTGACTGGGCACTAGGTAGTGGGGGCAGCTGAGCTGAGCAGAGCTGTCATGCCCTCTGCCCCCGCTCCTACTTAGCCCAGCCCCCTAGGGAGCCATGTGACCAGAGCTTCATGAACACAGCACACAAACAGGTGCGCTCTGGGCCTGGCATGCAAGTTACCATGGGAGGGGATAAGGAGGGTCACGTACTTTCCCCCTTCTCTGGTGGGACAGGGGATCCCTGTCCCTGACAGTGGTGTGGCACTGGTGGTGATCTACACATGCACAGATATTATAAAGGGTCCACTAACAGAAAAAAACCCTGCAGTTTGGCCCAGCTCTGGTGAGAGACGCGTGGGTGTAAGCCCATCATGCCCCTGTGAGCCCAGGACCCCGGCAGACCTTCAACCTGATCTGGCAAAGACCAACAGGCTGGCATGGAGCCGGGAGGTAAGTGGGGCCCATGGTGGGTGGGCACTAGGTAGTGGGTGCAGTTGAGTGGAGCTGAGGAGGGTCATGCCCCCACACAACTCCTACTTAACCTAGGCTCCTAGGGAGCTGTGCGACTGGAGCTGCATGAACAGAATGTACAAACAGGCATGCTCTGGAGTTGGTGAGGGTCACGTGGGGGGTAATTACACCCACCTGGTCTCCTACTTGAACAAGCACCTACAAGGCTGTGTGACCGGGATCCACTCTGAAGACATGGTGATGGGTACGTGCCTTACCCCTAAGCTTCCAGGTCTAGATGGATCACCCACGCCTGGTACCATGGAGATTTTTACCCAGACAGAGCCTATGGTCCCAGCCTCCATACAGATGGAGCCTTTGACTCTGGGCTACAAGGGCTGCCTGGCATGCCTACTGGAGACTGGGAACTAGGGCACTGGCATCCCCACTTGTAGGATGTGGTTGCTGGTGGAGGCAACAATGAAGGGTGATTGTCTTGGGGACTACTTGTTGTGGGGCACAGAAGGAGCCATTTGTCATCCAGACCCCTTTGCTTGAGAGGTCTGCTGAGTTCCAGGAGCAAGGATTCAAGATGTTATGGAAGGATCCCTAAGCTGGTCTGCTCTATGGATCACTAGCCAATGCTCTTTGTCCACCAATGACATGGGCACCAATGACATGGTGTGAAATAGCCCCAGGAAAATCGTGGGCAACTACAAGACCATGGGGGTGAAGCTCAAGGAACTAGTAGCACAAGTCATCTTCTCCTCAATCCTCCCAGTCAGGAGTGGAGGCTGATGAAGGGAGGAGTGCATTGAGGAAGCCAACCGAAGACTTCAGAGATGGAGTCACTGCATAGGTTTCAGAATCCTTGACCTTGGTATGCAGTTCAATGGCAGTGGTCTACATGCAAGAGATGGTATTCACTTCACAGGCAGAGGGAGGAAGCACTTTTCTGCAAGGATCACCGACTTGCTGAGGAGGGCTTTAAACTAGGCATGTCTGGGGGAGAGTGAGGAGGTTCCACTGTTGTACATGAATCCACTGCTGTACATGAATCCTCTTCCCTTGATGACCTAGGAGAGGGCATCAATGTAATGGACACCCAGATGAGCACCAATGCACTGAGATACTTACATAGTGACATGAGGCAACCAGAGGGGAACTCAGGTGTCTTTATGGTAATGCCAGAAGCATAGGCAACAAACTGGAGGAACTGGCTTTCCTTTTGGGAGATGAGGAATTTGACTTCATTGGGCTGATGGAGACCTGGTGGGATTATACATATAATTGGGCATTGGATTTGAGGGCTATAGGCTCTACAGGAAGGATTGAGTTGAGAAGAAGGGAGGAGCAGTGGCCCTCTATGTGAAAGAGTGGTATCCCTCCCTGCAGGTAGGGTTTGATAGTGGGGAGAGGTCCCTCAAAACCCTCTAGGTCAAGATACAAGGACATTCAGGAGAGGGAGACCTAATGGTAAGAGTCTACTACAGGCCTCCCTCTCAAGAAGAAGAGAATGATCAGGCATTCTCCAAGGAAGTAACTGAGGAAGCCGGCACTAAAGACCTGATTGTCATGGGTGACTTCAACTACCCTGACATCTGTTGGGAGAACCATCTGGTCAGCTCCAAAAGGTCAGCCAATTTCTTGGCAGCTGCTGATGTCCTGTTCCTGTCACAGGTTGTCAAAGGACCAACTAGGGGTAAAGCCACTCTGGACTTAATGCTTACCAAAGGGGAGGGCATGGTGTGGGACCTGAGGGTCGGAAATACTCTGGGCGTCAGTGATCATGATCTGATTAGTTTCACTATCCACCGGGAGGCTAGGATTTCAATTAGTAGAACAGAAGTCCTTGATTTCAGAAGGGTAGTCTTTGACAAACTCAGAAGTCTAATTAGAAAGGCCCTGTGTAACCAGTGACTGGATGATTTGGGAGTTCACAAGGGAGCAATCCTCACTGCTCAAAAAGAGGCCATTCCCATGTGATTAAAAAGCAGGAAAAGAGCCAAGAGACCTGCTTGGCTCAACAGGGATATTAGAGAACTTTTGAAAAACAAAAAAGATACATATAAATAGTGGAAAAAAGGTTCAGCATCCGGAGTTCACTTATATAACCAAGGTCTGCAGATATGAGATACGGAAAGCCAAGGCAGGCATGGAGATCAAGCTTGCATCCAAAATAAAGGACAACAAAAAGTCCTTTTATAGGTATGTGGGAGGAAGAAAAAATTAAGTTCCACTGTGGGACCCCTATTGAATACAAAGGGGCAGCCCACAGTTGATCCCAACACAAAGGCAGAACTCCTAAATGGATATTTCACAACACTATTCCAGAAAGCTAATAGGAGCTGTGCACCTTTCCAGAAGCCCTGGGAATATAGGGCAATCAACAGACAACATGAAATCAGTCCTGAACAGGTGGTGGTCCTCTTAGAACAATTGGATGTTTTCAAGTCTGCTGGACCAGACGACCTACACCCAAGAGTCCTGAAAGAACGGGCTGAACTTATAAGAGGGACGTTGGCAAAGATATTCAAAACATTGTGGAACTTGGGAGTGGTCCCAGATGACTGGAAGAGGGCCAACCCATCTTTAAGAAAGGGAGGAGGGATAACCTGGCAAACTATAGACCCAGGTCAAACTATAGATTGAGGTGGGGGGCGCATTGCAGCTTCCCCGCTACCAGCCAGAGTGCCCAGCTGATTGCAAACCTCCCTCCCACTGCCCAGCCAACTGCAAACCTCACCCTGCTCCCAGCCAGCTGAAAACCCCTCCCCATCCCCCCCTGTCCATTTCTGTGGGATGCTCCACTGCCCCACCAATGAGTTCACTAGCTGTGCCTGGTCTTGACGTTGGCAATAGAAAATCCAGGGAGGTTAAAGTGTTGTGCCACAGGCTTTCGTATATTTCTGGACTTGATGTCAGATCAGTGTCCATTCATTCTGTCACAGAGAAATTGCTTCATCTGTTCAATGTAGCTAACAGAGGGGCACTGTGATGGAGTTGGTGATGGAGTATATGACATTGGTGAATGAATCTTGGATGAATGAATCTTGGCCGCTATAGTCCATGTTATTTGTTCCAGTGAAGATGTAGTCCATTTTGATGAGGGGGCACAGCTGGCGTCTGGGTCCATATTGATAGCTTGCTCTCTGCATGTCCATTTGTAGCATCTGACAAAGCGAGCTGTTTCACACCAAAGCTTCTGCATGTCTTATTCAGTTCGTTTATAAGGTATTCCTGTCTTCCATCAAGAAGGGGCAATCTTGCTCTTTGTTAGAAGTTATAAGTTATTTTTAGTAATAAGTACCTGGAATTAATAAACAGAAAGTTGAATTAAAAAAGGTAGCCTTTAAGATGTCTTTGGGAAATTAATATAAATTTAACAAATCTATGAAATTAAGATTAAGGAAAAACCTTAGCTACAAATAACACGCAAAATGAGGCTACTGTAAGGAATATCCAGGAGCTAAGCTGGATCCTGCCGAACATGAATAAAAAGTCTTTAAAGCGTCTTTTGAATTACTATAGAAACAAAGTAAATATTGTACAAATAATATATCTATGGTGCCATAATGAATTTTAAAAGCAAACACAGAGTCATCAATTTTTCATCTTTCTCTTTTGTTTATACAGATGGTTATATGAATTTAGTTGTATTTTGTACACATAATTGGGCACAATTCAAATAGTTCGACGTGAAATTCTGGCTTTTATGAAGTCAATTGGAGTTTTGCCATTAGCTTCAATGGACCAAGATTGAAGTCAATGGCTAGATACCATCCCTGGTTCAAGAAAGCCCATAACTGGTGCTGCCTATCCATGTGTTCATTGGCATTCTAATTAGAATCACTTCACCTTCTAGTTAGAACTCTGCAGAGTCACTGCAGTGTCACATGTGTCAAGCTCCCACACATTTTAAAATGGCTTCATGGTACTTTCTCTAAGTCTCACTGAATGAGATTTAGATAAAGCATCCTGTAGCCATGTGATGGTGAGGCATTCTAACTAAAGCAGCTGTCTGGGGACCACTCTAGTTAGAATACCATGTCCCCTCCCCCCACATCTGTGTACATGTGGGAATGTGGGATTTCAGTCTTCAGGTATTATTTCCATGAGTAATATTTACTTCCATGCGTAAAGCTTTAAAGACTTGGCAGCAGAACAACCTGAGTTTAGTACCTCAGGATGGGCTTGTAGTGTCAAAGTTCCCACACATAGAACTTCATTGAAGTGAGGTTCAGCTAGTACCATAGCACACTTTCCCAGTGTCCATGTAGCTTGTCAAAATGCTCTGTCAATCTGGAGTGGGCACTGGAAATGGGGTGAAGCCAGCAGTGGGAAAAGGATACATGTATTTCTTATTCTGGCACTATGGAACATACTGGGAAAAGCAAAATAAACTTGGGAAAAAATGTAGAAAGCAGGGAAGAAATAGAATGAACACAATCTTGAAACTATTGTCCAATTATTGAGCAATAGTACATTCTTCCAAGATTCTCCAAATGACCCATAAATGTCTTAACTATATATTCATTGAACAAAATAATTTTAATGGTCCAATTTTGTCCTCATAACCTGGGGTCACCATGAGAGGTTTTCATTGATTTGCTGAGTCTGGCTCAGTTTAAACAAGGGCAAAAATAATATCAAAATTATTCTGAAAAAGTATGTTAAAGCATTGTTTTCAGCATCCTCATTTTAACATATAATTCAATATCTACTTTTTCATTTCATTAACAATCATTATTATTAATAAAGATCTTATGCAAAAACATTTAAAACATGATGTGCACATGTAGTTTGAATGACTATAATCATACAAAGACATTTGCTTTAATAAAGACATGCACATGCAACCTATTGTGATGAACAAGCTCCTGTTCACAGTAAGTACTTTGATGATTTTATAATGAGAAACTTGGCTGGACAAATGGGCAGAAAACAACAGAATGCAGTTTAACAAGGAGAAATGCCAAGTGCTGCACCTAGGGAGGAAAAATGTGCAGCATACCTACTGCCTAGGAAATTACCTGCTTAGCAGCATGAAAGCGGAAAGGGATCTTGGCATCCTAGTGGACTCCAAGATAAACAAGAGTTGTCAGTGTGACAAAATCATCAGCAAAGCTAACTGCACTTTATCATGCATCAGCAGAAGCATGACAAACAGAACCAAGGAGGTAATACTTCCCCTCTATCGGGCACTGGTCAGACCGCAGTTGGAATACTGTGTCCAATTTTGGGCACCACACTTTAAGAGGGATGTGGATAACCTAGAGAGGGTCCAGAGGAGGGCCACTTGTATGGTTAAGGGCTTGGAGGCCAAGCCCTATAAGGAGACACTAGGGCACCTGGACCTCATCAGCCTCTGCAAGAAAAGGTTGAGAGGCAACCTTGTGGCTGATGATAAATTCATCATGGGTGCGCAGAAGGAAATTGGTGAGGCTCTACTCACCAAGGCTTCCCTGGGGGTTACAAGAAATAATGGCCATAAGCTAGCAGAGAGCAGATTTAGACTGGACATTAGGAAGAACTTTTTCACAGTTAGAGTACTAACTGTACAGGAGCCAAAATCTGGAATTGGCTCCTAAGGGAGGTGGCACTCTCCCCTACCCTAGAGGTCTTCAAAAGTAGCTTAGATAGGCATCTGGCTGGGGTCATCTGAACCCAGCACACTTTCCTGCCTATGCAGGGGGTTGGGCTCAATGATCTATTGAGGTCCCTTCTGACCCCAAAATCTATGAATCTATGAATGTATAAGCAAAGCAGGAATCTTTATTAAGTCTATGTACAAAGTGTTTAAACAAGTCTGAAGAATTAAACCATTTTCTTCTAATGTTTTTTAAACCTTTACAAAAAGTCATCCAGAGAGTAAGGCATGGTTTCATGAATATTGGAATTCTGATCTATGCATCTTGTGACACTCAGTGCCTTGTTAACACTCCATGCCTTGGCTGATCCTGTGCTTCTCTTTACTTCTGTACCTCTACAGACAGTAAGACCACCACCACAGTTGTAGATGTGGCTCAATTTTTCTTCACTGGCAAAGGATTCTGTACTTCCACCTCCAAAGCCAAATTGTTTCCAGTCAATTATAGCTCTTTGTAAAGGAACTTAGTCAGGATCCCTGTTAGTTAGGCAAGGTTGGGCCAGACTGACCCAACGATGAACCCTGTCAGGTGGAGGGAAGTACACACCTGAGACAAGATTGGGTGAGTAGCCCACCAAAATGGGCATAAAGCTGGCGGTGGAGCATGGACTGATTGCCTTCAGGCACTAGAAGATGAACAAGGAGTTACAGAGACTCCAGAGAGAAAAGAAGAAGCCATACCTGTAATATAGAAGGATGCCAGGGGAGCGGAACTTCAGGACATGCAGCAGGTCAGCCGTGAGGGGGATTGCCTCCCTGAGAATCCCAGCTGCACTGGTGAGTGCAGGAAGATACGGAGATGCCAGGAGGCAGATCCAATGGGAGCTTAAAGAAAGAGGGATTGCACCTCTTAGATAAGGGAGGGGGTTGGAGCTAACCCCAAGCTTGGACCCTGTCAGGACAGTCAATACTGGAAGCAGGGAGACAGACTGGGAGAGAGCAGCAGGGGACTCCTCTCAGTACAATGCACCCACAGAGAATGAGAGATGCAGAGAGGCATATAGCAGCAAAGACTATTTACAAAGTATCTAACACAGGGATTTCTCAGCTATAACATAGACTTCCCTCGCTAATGAAGTAAATGGCGAGACAACACTTTTGCGTTGAAAATAAATTAACACTGTGAGCACTTAACACTGGGGTGGCATTTATTTATCCCAGAATATCAAGGATAATAAAAAGTCCTTTTTTAGATATGTGGGTAGCTGGAGAAAAAGCAAGGGCAATATTGGACCAGATGGGACAACTGACAACGGACGCCCAGGAAAAAGCCAACCTACTAAATGTGTACTTTGCGTCAGTCTTTCATCAGTCCCATGGGATGCTCCTGCCCATTATGGGATAGGGAGGCCCGGGTGAGGGAGATTCCTTGCTCTCCATCAATGCTGACCTCATGAAGGAACACCTTGAGAGGCAGGACACCTTCAAGTCATCCAGCCCTGACAATCTACACCCCAGGGTACACAAACAACTAGTGAGCATCATAGCCCAGCCTCTGGCATGGATCTTTGAGAACTCCTGGTGCTCTGGTGAAGTACCCAAAGATTTGAAGAAGGCCAATGTGGTGCCTATCTTCAAGAAAGTGGGGAAAGTAGATCCAGCAAACTACAGGCCCATCATCCTGACCTTTATCCCAGGGAAGGTCTTAGAAAAGATTATCAAAGAGGCCATTCTTAATGGACTGGCCAATGGCAACATCCTGAGGGATAGCCAGCACGGGTTTGTTGTAGGTCTTGCTTGACCAATCTCATTTCCTTTTATGACCAGGTGACCTATCACCTGGACAAGGGAGAGGAGATTGATGTCGTATATCTTGACTTCAGAAAAGCCTTTGATTTGGTATCTCATGATCACCTCTTGGCAATACTGGCCAACTGTGGCCTCGAGTCCACCATGAGCCACTGTCTGGGGAATTAGCTCCGTGGTTAGACCCAGAGGGTGGTGGTTGATGGAAGCCAATTGTCATGGTGCCCTGTGACCAGTGGGATCCCTCAAGGCTCTGTCTTTGGACCTATATTGTTCAACATCTTCATTAAAGATGTGGACATTGGAGGCAGAAGCGGACTGGCCAAGTTCGTTGACGATACCAAACTCTGGGGTAAAGCATCCACACCTGAGGACAGGAGGGTGATCCAGGCTGACCTGGACAGGCTCAGCAAATGGCGGATGAGAACCTGATGGCGTTTAACACTGAAAAATGCAAGGTTCTCCACCTTGGGAAGAAAAACCTGCAGCATCCACATTCACCCTTTGGGGGTGGTGGTGGTGTGCAAATCTTAGACTGGGTTCTGCCATTTTAAAACCAGTCCATACATGCTGAACTTTAGTTCTGTATTCAGACCGGTTTTGTGTGCCAAACTTCTGTTCTTTTATATAGTCATGTTTCCCATCACTTATACTGTTAAAAGTATAATGTCTATACCTGGCCCAAGAGCTCCTATCTCTCTGAACCTGTTAGTTAACTTATGGTAAGAGCTATCCTACCCTAAGTGTTCCAGTATAGTGAACTGCTGTTACTTTGGTGTGTCAGCCTAACTTCAGAATTTTGTAATCAGTTAATCTTTTGATAGGCTGTCAACATTTTTCTGTAAACCATGAGAGAAGGGAAGAAGTGAAATTTAACCAGAGACATCTCAGCAAAACCTGAACGGAGTTTTACTGCACCAAAAAAGCTACTTGTGTAGCCTGAGGCCTAGCCAAGATTTGCCAAGTATCAAAGACAGGAGGCCAAAAAATTCTCACAGAAAAAGTTGCAAAAATGTCTTTTAAAGAGAAAGAATGGGGCAGCCTAAATATAGTTTCATAGTTGGCAGGGTAGGAAGGGACTTAAGCACACAATCAAGTCCAACCCCCTGCCATGAGCAGGAAAGAATGCTGCGGTCAAATGACCCCAGCTAGGTGATCATCTAGCCTCCTTTTGAAGACCCCCAGGGTAGGAGTGAGCACCACTTCCCTTGGAAGTTGGTTTCAGATCCTAGATGCCCTGATTGTGAAGTAGTGCTTCCTGATGTCCAGCCTGAACCTACTCTCAGTCAACTTGTGGCCTTTATTCCTAGTTACTCGTGGTAGTGCTTGGTGGAGCAGGGACTCTCCCATTCCCCGCTGCCCCTGCCCCCCCATAAGTTTATAGATGGATACCAGATGCCCTCTCAGTCTTCTCTTGTGGAGGCTGAACAGGTTCAGGTCCCTTAGCCTCTCCTCGTAGGCCCTGCCCTGCTGCCTCCTGACCATGTGATTGGTCCTCCTTTGGACCCTCTCAATGCTGTCCACATCCCTCCTGAAGTGCGGCACCCAATTGCGGCCTGCCCAATGTCACATAGAGGGGGAAGATCATCTCCTTGGACCTGCTCATGATGCATGACAAGGTGTGGTTAGCCTTACTGACTGCATCCTCACATTGGTGGCCCATGTTCATCTTGGAATCAATAATGACTCCAAGATCCTTTTCTGCCCCTGTGCTGACGAGAAGAGAGTTCCCCAGCCTATAGGTGCTGCTGGTTCTTTCTCTCTAGGTTCAGTGCCTTGCACTTGTCAGTACTGAGTCCCATCCTATTCTCATCTGCTCATCCCTGTAACCTGTCTAGATCTAGTTGTAGCCTGTCCCTCCCTTCCAGCATGCCCACCTCTCCCTACACCTTAGTGTCATCTGCAAATTTGAACAAGGTACTTTTCACCCCATCATCCAAGTCGCCTATGAAGATGTTAAAACAGTGCAGGCCCAAGGACTGAGCCCTGGGGGACCCCACTGCCTACGTCCCTCCAGGTTGAAAAAGACCCATCCACCACCACACTCTGGGTGTGGCCCTCCAGTTGATTTGAGACCCATCTGACTCTGTACGAATCGATGCCACAGTCGCCTAATTTTTTAATGAGAATGGGGTGAGAGACAGTGTCAAAGGCCTTCCTAAAATCCAGAAAGTTCACCACTTTATTTAAAGTTTTTCCTAACTGAAAAAGAGAAAATGTAAATGACCATGCAGTGCCACACAAAATAATGCAAATAACTTTAGAAATTGATAAAGCTTTCTTAGCATGTTATCTGTAAGAACCTTCAGAAGTGCCCTGACCCAAAATAAATTAGCTTCTGGTTTCTAAGAAGCTGAGTCCTACAATTATTTTTTTTTATATGGGGTCTACAAAGTTACTTTCAAATTTACCTAGCAAGAAATGTTCAGAATTGCATTCATTAACCAAATGAATTTGCTATTCCTTAACATTTCTGGCCTGAACGTCCAACAGAAATTTGACAAAAAGGCAATAGTTTATGAGACAGAGGGTCAAATGCATCCCTGGAATTATTCATTGAAGTCAATGAAGTTGCTTCAAAGGATAGTTTTTGCTGTACTCTTTCTAAATCAAATCTGAAAAAAAATTCTATATGTTTTTATGGAACACTTTTTAAAAACAAAGTGCCTCAAAGGAATGCTGACACTCTCCAGACTACCAAACCAGAATGAAAATGAATGGACAAATCTTCAGAAAAAGTATATTTTAAACCCTGACAGAAACTTCCATTTCCCATTGTATTAAACCTCTCATCTAACCATTCCTTTGTTCTTTTAGTATTAATTTCAATGTTTTGCAAAGAGTTGCTTTAAGCAAAACAGATCAAAAACACTAACACATAGAAAAACAATCCTTCAAATTGCTCTATACTACTGCCCATAGGTAGACCACCTGGTTTGCTCAATTAGGATGCTCAGCTTTTAAGCTTCTCTTGGCTTTTATGTCTTCTAAATATTTTTTATGATCTCTCTTGAATGATTTAATAGGCTTTCTTTCTCCCATAAAACTGCTGCAGGCCACAGCACACATGCTGTCAGAAGTTTCCCATTTTGAGAATGTTGGAAGTTTAGTTTCCAAATGTGTTAAGTCACAGAAAAGTAGCATGTGGGTCAATAGGGACACTTTCTTCATAAATGTAATGTGAACCTTTAGAATTGTATATGGATTATGCATCAATGGGAAGAGTCCCCTGATGCCAGTGGAAAGTCAACTTAACTGGGCTTTATATCGGGGTCTTAATGTATTGTTAAAGCTAAATATGTGTATTGTGGGTGAAGCCATGTCATAAAAATGCTACCCACGCTAGGTCTGGTTTGCACACACACAACTCTAGAGACAGCATCAGATGGCATTGTGCCTCAGATATAATTCCTGGGTCTTTCCTGTTACGATGGTCGTTGGATTTGTTCTGTATACATCCTAAAGGCTGACAGATAGGGCACAGCTGAAGCTCTGGCTACTACTCACACCTTCTACCTAGTTACTTTTGGGAAAGTTTCTGGTGCACAGTCCCTGTGCTTTCTTGATAACAGAGCTGCAACACAAGCATACAATGACTTAAGTGGGAGAGAATCCTTTCTCCTTCCTATTTCACTGTGCAACCATGTAAGGGCCAAGGTAAATGTAACCCTATGCATTTTACAGAATACAATTATGTCTTATTCAGTTCATAGACAAAGTTTGGGGCAATTGTAAGAGATATCAACAGATGCTTGCTATTTATACCACCAGGATTTATGTTTTATAGTAACTGGTTCGTGAGGAGATAGCAAAATGGTTGAATAGAACCAAGTGTAACATTCTTAATCTAATAGAAATTAAAACATTTTTTGCCTATTCATACAAGGGATCTTCCACCCAAGCAATCGTTCACAAGGAAGATTTGGTTGCTGAGAAGCATATTTATAATCAACCAGGAGAGCACCGACAGCCTTACTGGTAAACACACAGCACCAAATACCTCTTGTAACAAGGAACACTAAAACAGAAGAGGTTAAATTCATCCCTAGCATAATTCAGCTGCAGTCAAAAGAACCACTAGTCTTCGTTCTAGTTGGTTTCTTTCTCTGTGTTTCCAGAATAATGTGGTGTGTAATAAACATTTTGGAGCTGTTTCAGTGCTACTTCTCAGTACTTGAAGTTATATATTTATATCAAGATGGCTTTGTACATATAGTGAACTCTGGCGATCCCACCCAGAAATGATACAATCTATCATCTACATAGCTAAATGAAAAATATAACATAACCAAACTCTACAAAATCAGGGGTTATCTTTTACGTTTGTTTCATACTTCTTCATGAGCTACTAATAAGATGCAAATTCTCTGACTTTCTTTTAACACCATTTCATGATAGTGGGTTGTTTGGGTTTTTTTGTTACAATTTGCAGTTAGTATTATACAAACTGTTGATTTGACACTGATTATGTGGGACCATGTGACTTCTGGTTGCTTAGCTTAACAATATCACCCTTCAAACCCTTTCTCCTGGGGGAAGGAAGATGTTGGTTTGTTTTCTCATGCAACTAAATTACTTAGGACATATTACTTGGCAATGATAAGCAATGAAAAATTCCTGAGTCAAGAAATTCTAATGAAAAAGAGGGATGATCAAGGCTGTAAAAAGAGTACAACAAAACAGCACATGTGGTTCAGTCTATATAACTTGTGTTCTGCATTTATTTGAATCAGTATACTGATAGAGACTGTAGTGATACAGTTATAGTTTGGATATGCTTCCTTGCTTAGACAACAGAGACTGGGAATTGAGAAATGGTTCTTCAGTTAAGTCAGTTAGCGAAGACAGACCAAGGGTCTATACATGTTGCATACTGCTCCATGAATTAAAGTATGTTGTTCTTCTAATTCACGTATGCCCAGTGATTACTATAGAGACCACGATACAGGAAAGAGGAACAGAGGCACAAGTCTTTTAAAGCATATTTAATTTTAGCTCTTAAAAAGAAATAAAATGTCTCAGGGGGTGTTTAGGTTACTGTAAATGTTGGAAAATCGGCAAAATTCCATCTTGAAGGATATAACAATTTGCAAGAGAGGTTGATAGAGGACAAAGCTGGTACCTTGGCCATGAAAGTTCAGTCATAACTCATGAATGCCCAGGTGCATAGAATTAAAAGACATATTCTAGGGAGAAAGACAGTTATGTATCTTAAGATTTACTAACTAATTGCTACGGCAGGTTATTAAAAAGAGACACCAAAATTGTTAAGTCTATTGGATATACTCACTTTGTTTTATAAAAGTATCATTCAAATATTGTTTTAAGTGGCAAATTTGGCATACAGAAGTGTTTTAATTAACAAAAAAATTGCTAAATTAAAAAATGTCAAAGAATAACAAGCTAGGAATGATTTATAAAGAAGGATTCATGGAGTTTACTACTGTATCTTAGTTTCATAGTTCCATAGTTAGTAGGGTCGGAAGGGACCTGAGCAGATCATTGAGTCCGACTCCCTGCCGTGGCAGGAAAGAGTACTGGGGTCAAATGACCACCGCAAGGTGTTTGTCTAGCCTTGTCTTAAAGACCCCCAAGGTAGGAGGCAGCACCACTTTGCTTGGAAGTTGGTTCCAGATCCTAGACACCCTGACAGTGAAGTAGCGCCTCCTGATGTCTAATCTGAATTTACCCTCTGCCAGCTTGTGACCATTATTTCTAGTTCCTCCTGGTGGTGCTGGGGTGAACAGGGACTCCCCCAATGCCTGCTGGCCCCGCCCCGACAAGTTTGTAACAGGCCAGTAGATCCCCCCTCAGCCTTCTCTTGTGGAGGCTGAACAAGTTCAGGTCCCTGAGTCTCTCCTCATAGGGCCTGCCCTGCTGCCCCGTAATCATGCGAGTGGCCCTCCTCTGGACCCTCCATGTTGTCCACATCCCTCCTGAAGTGCGACGCCCAGAACTGGATGCAGTACTCCAGCTGCGGCCTGATCAGTGCCGCGAAGAGGGGGAATATCACCTCCTTGGACCTGCTTGAGATGCATCTGCGGATGCATGACAAGGTGCGATTGGCCTTCCTGACTGCCTCCCCACACTGCCGGCCCACGTTCATCTTGGCATCAATGATGACTCCAAGATCCTTTCCTGCCTGTGCACTGATGAGAAGGGAGTTCCCTAGGCTGTAGGTATGCTGCTGGTTCTTTCTCCCCAGGTGCAGCACCTTGCACTTGTCTGTGTTGAATCCCATCCTATTTTTATCTGCCCGCCCCTGCAACCTGTCTAGGTCCAATTGCAGCCTATTCCTCCCTTCTAACGTGCCCACATCCCCCCACATCTTAGTGTCATCAGCAAATTTGAACAGG